>NW_019154096.1:79523902-79827868 GCF_002288905.1 Enhydra lutris kenyoni
TCATCAACTCGCTCTCCTTAAGTTCTAGCTGTGTGTGCATGTGTGTGCATATGTGTGCATCGGTGTGCATGTGTGTGCACAGATGTGAGTGTGTGCATGGGAGTGTGCACAGGTATGCACCGCCATGAGTGTGCATGTGTGCACCACTGTGAATGGGGGTGTATGCGCAGATGCAGCTTGTGCCCAGGATTGCACGCAGGGGTTGTGCACACTGTGTGTACAGCCATAAGTGTTTGAGGGGTTTGTGCACAGATGTGTGCGTGGGTGTGACGGGTGTGTGCATGGGAGTGCGCATGTGCACATGTGTGCACACTCATCAACTCGCTCTCCTTAAGTTCTAGCTGTGTGTGCATGTGTGTGCATATGTGTGCATCGGTGTGCATGTGTGTGCACAGATGTGAGTGTGTGCATGGGAGTGTGCACAGGTATGCACCGCCATGAGTGTGCATGTGTGCACCACTGTGAATGGGGGTGTATGCGCAGATGCAGCTTGTGCCCAGGATTGCACGCAGGGGTTGTGCACACTGTGTGTACAGCCATAAGTGTTTGAGGGGTTTGTGCACAGATGTGTGCGTGGGTGTGACGGGTGTGTGCATGGGAGTGCGCATGTGCACATGTGTGCACACTATATGCACAGATGGGAGTCATGCATGTGTGCACAGGTGTGTGTACATGCACCCGTGTGCATGGCTGTGCTGTGGTTTTCTCAGTATCTTCTCTTTCCTCATAGACCATAAGTCCTGTGAAACCGTGAGTCCTTCCTGCATGACCCCGTCCCCGAGTGCCCAGCAGCAGGCGCCGTATGTGGCATTCACCTGCCCTGAGCAGATGCTATGGGTCTGAGAAAGCACAAGGACTCGTGTGGGAGAAGGATCGTTTCCTGGCACATGCTCACAGCTGCTTTTCCCTTTTTGAAATGTATGCTGGTTTTAACATTTGACGAATGTGCTTCTCACTGTTTTCCAGCTCCTGTCGTGCCTGAAGGAGGCTCACCCACACGGAGCGATGGTTTCATTCTATCTGAGACACTCATGGCTAAGGCCACGATGCAAACGTCCAGCTCCTCACCCTCCTTCCCTCCCACTCGAGCTCACCCAGACCTGCCCACCCCAGTCTGGTCTCGTGGGAAGGCAGCATTCTCCTGCGGCCAGAATGCCTCCTGAGTTGAGTTTAGCATGAAGGTGTTTGAGAACAAGGCTGTGGTTAGGCAGGGAGGAGCCCACCATGGGGGCTAATAGGGCTGAGAGAGGGTGCAGCACGGCGTGACTGGCAGGGTGGACGCCAGCCATACAGAAATCCATGAGAAGTTAGCGGACTGGCGAGAGGGCTTCCCCCGGGCTTTGTCTTCTCTCTTGGACCCTGAGACTCTCGCGCTGCAGGAGGAAGGAGAATTAGGATGGTAGCCTTCCTTGGGGTCAGTGCACCACCCCAGCCGCCCTTCTTCTGCTCCACAGGCTGCAGGATCCATCTCACCAGGCATGTGGACCATGAGGTCTGTAATTGTTCATGGACATGGTGCACCCCACGAGGCGGCCTGCTGGGGTCTGAGTCCCAGCTCTTTGCCCACAGGTGTGTGGCATGATGCATTTCTTAACTTCCATCGACCTCTGTTTCCTTGTAAACAGGAATAATTGCAAGCCTCATCACGAGTCCTCACTGACTACACAAATAACCCAGCAAGGCATCACAACGAACCCCTCCCCATGGCCACATGGCCTTTGACCCTTGACGTGCCCTCCTCAGGCAGTCCCCAAAGCTGACAACTTCTTACACCGCTGTTCCCCAGGGAAGGGCTGTAGCTGAGGACGCTGAGCCAGAGCCACACGTAGCCATGCTCTAACTGACAGCCAACCAACAGCCTTCTCTCCCAGGGGGTCAGGGAAGCCGGGCTCTGTTCCGTGGTCCTCCCAGCGACTGGGAGCTGTAATGGAGGCCCTCTCGGTTTAGCAAACGTAAATGATTAGATCAGTCGAGTCTACGGATTTGAGGTTTAGTCGACTCCAGTCGTGACTTGCGATCGAAGCCCACTTGCTAGACTGAGCTCTGTGCATGACAAGTGTCCGGTTCCTACGCAAGCCCTACCCCGTGTCCACGTGCAGAAGAATAACATGCATGAAGCACAATGACAGGGGGGGTCACTCTCATGAGACCTGACCGTGGGCTGAAGAGCGTCTGTGGATTATCCAAGCTAATCCTGTACAAACCCACCCGGTGGAGGCTCTCATCGAGGCCTTTCGTGACGGACCTTCGAAGCAAGGCTGAGGACCACGTGGTGTGCCGACAGGGCAGTCTCTGAAGGGGGCACAAACGTGAATAAATCCCTTCCTCGATGACAGGTTAGGTCCAGCGACAGCTCACGTCTGTAGAAGGCTAAAGGTCAATGTGTGTCCCAAAGAGTCGGTTGTATTTTCCTCCTACTTCCTCTGCCTGTTTGTTCTAGAAGCTGATAGGTGTGATAAATGCTTAGTAAAATCTTTGACTTGTACGTAATCATAAATTTACAGATACAAGGTGGGCCACTCAGAGAGAAAGCACGGGCATGAATCCCCAGATAACTACCACTTACTTCAGGTCTCTAAATACTCAAGTAAAAGCCTGCATTTTAAGCCACGTCTATAATGAGCACAGAACTGAACTTCCTAAAAGAAAAGTACAAGACCATCCTTTCCCCATCATGTATTCTTGGGTCACTGATTGGATCCGTTGGCTGCATATGTGTGAGTTATTTCTGGGCTCTCCATGCTGTTCCCTTGGTCTTGTGTCTGTCTTCGTGCCAGGACCACACTGTCTTGGTCTCTTCAACAGATGGTCCTAGGAAAGCCGGACATCCACACGTGAAGGAATGAAATTGGGCCCTTTCATCGCATCACACACAAAAATCAACTCAAAGTGGATTAAAGGCAAATGTAAGACCTGAAACTGTGAGGCTCCAGGAAGAAATTACACTAGAAAACTTGTTCCCATCGATCGCAGCGCTACTATGATTCAAGAGCACAGGCCACAAAAGCGAAAGAAACAGGAGGGACCACTTGGGACTAAGGAGTTTCTGACAACAAAGGGAAACATCATGGGATGCAAAGGCAGCCTACGGGACAGGACAGAATAGTTCCAAGCCCAGTCACCATACAGGATTAATAGGCATATTATATAAAGAACTCTTGTTCTTATAAAGAATTCCCAAAGAATTACAGGAGGAATTACATAAAGTACTCTAAAATGGAAAGAAAGAAAATGGGCCAAGGACACGAATAGAAATTTCTCCAAAGAAATACAAATGGTCAAAGGGTACGCAAGAAGGGACTTAACATCCCTCGTCATTGGGGAAATGCAAACCACAGGGAGATGTCACCTGACACCTGCTGGGCCGGCTAGTCTCCTAAAAAGAGCAAAGTAAGTGTTGGTGAAGATGCAAAGAAATTGGAGCCCTTGCACACTGGGGCTGGGCATGTCAGGGGTCAGCCAGCACGGGGGAAAGTGTGATAGTCCCTCAGAAAATTAAAAATAGAATTACCACCAGACCCAGCAGGCCCACTTCTGGGTACACACCCCAGAGGCCACATGTCATGCTCAGAGTTCTTTACGCCCTCAAGGGAAGGCACAAGAGAGGCTCTTGGAGCCACACTGGGTGTGTGTAGGAAAATGCAGAGGACGGTCTCAGACCCCGAGCCTTGGCTGCTGCACATGCCCAGCAGTGAGGCTGGCCCCAAGGCGGTGCCACCAGAGCTGTCCGTGAGGAGGTGTTCACTGGGAGGTGTCCACAAGGAGCTCGGTACAAACCAAAGTCAAACCCAGAGATTGGGAGGAGCAGCCGGCGAGGGCACTTGGAGAGAACGCCTGGACCATTTCAGGATCCCGGGGTTCTGGGGGTGGGAGGTGAAGGCAGCGGCTGAGGGAGGTGTGGGGTGGGGCTGTCCATGGCAGCCAGGGCTCTGCGCACACCTCCCCTGCCTCTTCCCGTGGCCGCCTGCCGCTCGGCCTCTGCTTCCCAGCACCTGCTGCACCTCACGTGTATCTTCCGCGACCTTCCCAAGGCTGGAGGCTTCCTGAAGGTCAGAACTGTCCCCGGAGGAGGTGAGAAAGCCACATCCCTGAGAAAAGCAGGAGGAGGGAAAATTCCATTTTGCTCGAAAACCAAACACGGGTTTTCCTACACTTGAAAATTATTCTTTATCTAGCATGAATTATGACAAGATGTGTGTGTGCAGTTATAAACTTCACATGAAGAAAAATGTGATTCGCTCTAAACTGACTTTGGAAAAAAAAAAACCCATCATCCTAATAAGTGCTAATAATTAACTAATCATATTGGTTTCTAAGAAGAGTTACTTAGAAATGAGAACTCATTTGGATCTCCCAGTTTGAACCCAAAAACAAATGTCATTATTTGGTGGTCATGTCTCATCTAAGCTTCTCCTCTGTGATATTAACAAACATCACTTTTTGTTAATAACTATTACAACTTGATTAATTTTCAGGCAGTTGTGTATTTTGTCCAAAGTTCATAAATTGCAAATATGGGGGGAAATGAGAAAAACAGATTTTTTTAATCCAAGCATAGTAAATTAAATTATTTATGTTTTCTCTACATATTAGGGTTTATTTAATTTTAAAAAGGACTAAACTAACCTTGAAGGAAGATGTTTATTTAATGAACAACTTTGCGTTCCAACATTATGGAGACTACTTAAATACACAATAGTTTTATCTTAGTTTGCCACCATTTAGTGAAATCCTAAGGTTGCCTGTGCTCTATTTTCTGAGGAAAGACCTACTCCACTGTTGACAGACCGGTGCATAATGGAAGAGCTGGGCTGGATTTAAAACTTGAAACACTCGTTGAGGTCTGTGCATGACATGGAAGTCTAGACAATGTCTACCTTCTGTGGCCACCACAAGGACCTCCATGAGGTGGACCCACCCAGCCGAAATTCAGCATAGCTGCACCTCTCAGACCAGCATTTCCCAGTTCTAGCCCCAGCAAACCACAGTGGGCATGGCTCCTCTGGTCCAGGTGACTTTTTAAAGATCTATTATGGAAGGGGAGGAGCAGGAGACCTCGATATCATCAGGTCCCAGGAGTTCAACGAGATAGTTATCTAGCCATCCTGAACACCTACAAATTCAACAGGAGATCAAAGAGAAGAGCAGCACTTCTAGGGACAGAAAATTGACCACTTTCCAGAAGGTGGGATGTGTGGAGAAGAGAGTCCAAGGTGATATATGGGAACATAGACAGTGGGGCGGGGGGGGGGGGGGGGGCTCCCAGCAAGCAGAGTTGCAGCAGAGCACAAAGTTGGGACTTTCTGAAGTCAGCTCCCCTGAGGGACAGATGCTCCAGAGGCTAAATAGAGCTCACGGGGACAGTGTGGTCTCAGGTAGATCCTGTGGGGTCACCGAAAGTCCAGAGAGGGTGCCTGAGTGCAGCAGAGCTCTCTTGTGTCAGAGTGGGGGAGCCAACTACAGAGACAGAGCCGAGTAGTGGACTCTCAGCTTGGGGTTACCTTAAACCGTGATCCAAGGCACAGTCAGGCCACTGCTCTTTGAGCAGGGATCCCACGAATGACAGATCAGGGAAGACTCACCTTCTCCTTTGGGAGGAGCAGCACGGGAATGCAAGGGAGGAATCTGCTGGGTTTGAAGACTCCAAACAGGGCCATACGCCCAAGATAGAAACGCTTGGTCACAGGCCAGGTGAGCTCAGAGCGCGGCCAGAGACCAGAGAGACAGGAGTAGTTGACTGCTTTCCTCCGAGGGCACACTGAGGAGTGGGGCCTGAACTCTTGGCTCCTCGGGGCGGGGGATTGGGAGCTGCGATCTTCATTCCTGTCCTCCAGAGCTCTACGGAAACATTCAGAAAACAAAAGCTCCCGAGAGTGAACCCAAGCAGATTACTTAGCCCGGCGCCTGGTAAGGGCGGTGCAGTTCTGCCTCGGGCAAAGACATTTGAGAATCACGGCAACAGGCCCCTCCCCCAGAAGACCAGCAAGAACATCCAGGCAAGACCAAGTTCACTGATCAACGAGAACTGCACAACTCCAGAGCTAGGGGAAAGCAGCACATAGAATTCATGGCTTTTTTTCCATGATTCTTTAGTCTTTCAAAGTTAATTTTTTTAAATCCTATATTGTTCTTATTCTATTTTTTAAATTTTCCTCTTTCTTATTTTAATGTTATTTAACTATTTTATCTTATCAATGCCTTTTTAAAAATCTTTCTTAATTTTCATTCTTAATGTCATATTCTATCCCTTCACTGTATTTAACCTGATTTTTTGTATACACATAGATTTTTCTTTCTTTAAATTTTTGGGTTATAGTTTCTTCTAACAGATGAAAATATACCCTAGGGGCGCCTGGGTGGCTCAGTGGGTTAAAGCCTCTGCCTTCGGTTCAGGTCATGATCCCAGGGTCCTGGGATCGAGCCCTGCATCGGGCTCTCTGCTCAGCAGGGAGCCTGCTTCCTCCTCTCTCTCTGCCTGATTCTCTGCCTAATTGTGGTCTCTGTCTGTTAAATAAATAAATAAAATCTTAAAAAAAAAAAAAAAAAGAAAATATACCCTAAATCTAGTGCATAGCTTTGTTCTAGTCTCCGGCCTGATCACATTCTTTCCTCTTTCTTTTTTTTTTCTTTTTTCAACCAACTTCTTTTCTTATCAATTCTTCTTTTTAAATCTTTTTAAATTTTTGTCTTTACAGTCATATTCCATCCCTTCACTGTGTTTACCCTCATTTTTGTGCATATACAAGTTTTTCTTTCTTTAAAATTTTGGGATGCAGTTTCTTCTAACAGACCAAAATACAGCCAAAATCAAGTGTGTGGCTTTGTTCTATTCACCAGTCTAATTCATCATTCTAATATATATATATAAATGTGTGTGTGTGTGTATGTGTGTGTGTGTGTGTGTGTGTGTGATTTCTCCTTTCTTCTCACCCAGTTTCAGATGTTGTCCAATTTGGTTAATGTATATTTTTCTGGGGTCATTGCTACCTTTTTAGTATTTTGTTCTCTCATTCATCTATCCTTATCTGGATAAGATGACAAGGCAGAAAAACTCACCACAAAAAAAAAAAAAAGAGAGAGAGAGAACAAGAGGCAGTACTGGCGGTTAGGGACCTAGCCACTATGGACATTAGCAAGATATTAGAACTAGAGTTCAGAATGATGATTATCAAGGTACTAGCTGGGCTCAAAAAAGCATGGAAGATACTAAAGAATCCTTTTCTGGAGAAATAAAATCCCTTTCTGGAGAAATAAAAGAACTAAAATCTAACCAAGTTGAAATAAAAAAATCTATCAATGAGGTGCAATAAAAAATGGAGGCTCTTACTGCTAGGATAAATGAGGCAGAAGAGAATATTAGTGATATAGAAGACCAAATGATGGATAATAAAGAAGCTGAGAAAAAGAGAGATAAACAACTACTGGACCACAAGGGGAGAATTTGAGAGATCAGTGATACCATAAGACAAAACAATATTAGAATAATTGGAATCCTAGAAGAAGAAGAAAGAGCTAGAGGGGCAGAAGATATATTGGAGTGAATTATAGCAAAGAATTTCCCTAATTTGAAGGGAACAAGCATCAAAATCCAGGAGAAACAGAGAACCTCCTCCCCTAAAATCAATAAAAATAGGTCCACATGGAGACCTGGCAGGCCAGAAAGGACTGGCATGATATATCCAGAGCACTAAATGAGAAACATATGCAGCCAAGAATACTATATCCAGCTAGGCTGTCACTGAAAATAGGAGAGATTAAAAAGCTTCCAGGACAAATGAAAACTAAAAGAATTTGCAAACAGCAAACCAGCCCTACAAGAAATACTTAAAATGGTCCTCTAAGCAAAGAGAGAGCCTAAAAGCAACATACCAGAAAGGAACAGAGACAATATACAGTAACAGTCACCTTACAGGCAATACAATGGCATTAAATTCATTTATTTTTTTTAAGATTTTATTTTTATTTTATTTGACAGATAGAGATCACAAGTAGGCAGAGAGGCAGGCAGAGAGAGAGAGAGAGGAGGAAGCAAGCTCCCTGCCGAGCAGAGAGCCCGATGCGGGGCTCGATCCCAGGACCCTGGGATCATGACCTGAGCCGAAGGCAGAGGCTTTAATCCACTGAGCCACCCAGGCGCCCCAATTCATTTATTTCAATAGTTACCCTGAAGGTAAATGGGCTAAATGCCCCAATCAAAACACACAGCATATCAGAATGGATTAAAAAAAAAAAAAAGCAAGACCCATTGAGATGCTTTTTCTACAAGAAACTCATTTTAGACCCAAAGTCACCTCCAGATTTAAAGTGAGGGGGTGGGAAAAAATTTACCATGCTAATGGACATCAAAAGAAACCTGGGGTGGCAATCCTTATATCAGATCAATTAGATTTTAAGCCAAAGACTAAAATAAGAGATGAGGAAGGACACTACATCATACTTAAAGGGTCTGTCCAAAAAGAAGATCTAACAATTTTAAATATCTATGCCCCTAACATGGGAACTGCCAACTCTATAAACTAATTAATAACAAAATCAAAGAAACACATTGACAATAATACAATAAATGTAGGGGAATTTAACACACCCCTCGCTGAACTGGGCAGAATATCCAAGCAAAAGATCAACAAGGAAATAAAGGCTTTAAATGACACCCTGGACCAGATGAACATCACAGATATATTTAGAATATTCTATCCCAAAGCAATAGAATACACATTCTTCTCTAGTGCACATGGAACATTCTCCAGAATAGATCACATCCTGGGTCACAAATCAGGTCTTAACCAGTACCTGCATATTTTCAGACCACACTGCTTTGAAGCTAGAACTCAACCACAAGAGGAAAGTTGGAAAGAATTCAAATACATGGAGGCTAAAGAACATCCTACTAAAGAATGAATGGGTCAACCAGGAAATTAAAGAAGAATTTTTTTAAAAATTCATGGAAACAAATAAAAATGAAAACACAACTTTTTAAAATCTTTGGGACACAGCAAAAGCCGTCCTGAGAGGAAAATACATGTAAGTAATACATGACTTACTCAAGAAACAAGAAAGTCTCAAGTATACAACCTAACCCTACACCTAAAGGAGCTGGAGGAAGAACAGCAAAAAAGCCTAAATCCAGCAGGAGAAGAGAAATCATAAAGATCAGAGTAGAAATCAATGAAATAGAAACCAAAAGAACAGTAGAACAGATCAGCAAAACTAGGAGCTGGTTCTTTGAAAGAATTAATAAGATTGACAAACCCCTGGCCAGACTTATCAAAAGGAAAAGAGAAAGGACCCAAATAAGTAAAATCATGAATGAAAGAGGAGAGATCACAACTAACACCAAAGAAATACAGACAATTATAAGAACATATTATGAGCTACTATACACCAGCTAATTTGACAATCTGGAAGAAATGGATGCATTCCTTGAGACATATAAACTACAAAAACTGAGCCAGAAAGAAATAGAAAACCTGAACAGACCAATAACCAGTAAGGAGATTGAAGCAGTCATCAAAAGTCTCCCAACAAAGAAGAGCCCAGGGCAAGAGGGCTTCCCAGGGGAATTCTACCAAACATTTAAAGAAGAATTAATACCTATTCTTCTGAAACTGTTCCAAAAAATAGAAATAGAAGAAAAACTTCCAAACTCATTTTATGAAGCCAGCTTTACTGTGACCCCAAAACCAGACAAAGAACCCATCAAAAAAGAGAATTACAGACGAATACCTTTGATGAATATGGTTGCAAAAATTCTCACCAAAATCCTAGCCAATAGAATCCAACAGTACATTAAAAGGATTATTCACCACGACCAAGTGAAATTTATTCCTGGGCTGCAAGGTTGGTTCAACATCCACAAATCAATCAATGTGATACAATACATTCATAAAAGAAAGAACAAGAACCACATGATATTCTCAATAGATGCTGAAAAAGCTATTGTCAAAGTACAGCATCCTTTTTTGATCAAAACTCTTCAAACATTGGGGTACAGATGGCCCTTCTTTTCACTACATCTGTATCTTTGGGGTAAATACCCAGTAGTGCAATTGCAGGGCCACGATCGCCAAACTGTGGAAAGAACCAAGATGCCCTTCAACGGACGAATGGATAAGGAAGATGTGGTCCATATACACTATGGAGTATTATGCCTCCATCAGAAAGGATGAATACCCAACTTTTGTAGCAACATAGACGGGACTGGAAGAGATTATGCTGAGTGAAATAAGTCAAGCAGAGAGAGTCAATTATCATATGGTTTCACTTATTTGTGGAGCATAACAAATAGCATGGAGGACAAGGGGAGATGGAGAGGAAAAGGGAGTTGAGGGAAATTGGAAGGGGAGGTGAACCATGAGAGACTATGGACTCGGAAAAACTATCTGAGGGTTTTGAAGGGGCGGGGGGTGGGAGGTTGGGGGAACCAGGTGGTGGGTATTAGAGAGGTCACGGATTGCATGGAGCACTGGGTGTGGTGCAAAAACAATGAATACTATTACGCTGAAAAGAAATTTAAAAAAAAACTCTTCACAGTGTAGGGATAGAGGGTACATACCTCAATATCATAAAATCCATCTATGAAAAACCCACTGTGAATAACATTCTCAATGGGGAAAAACTGAGAGCTTTTCCCCTAAGGTAAGGAACATGGCAAGGCTGTCCACTATCACCACTGCTATTCAACATAGTACTAGAAGTCCTAGCCTCAGCAATCAGAAAACAAAAAAGAAACAAAAGGCGTCTGAATCATCAAAGAAGAAGTCAAACTCTCACTCCACAGATGATATGATATTTTATGTGAAAAACCCAAAAGACTCTACTCCAAAACTGCTGGAACTCATACAGAAAATCAGTAAAGTGTCAGGATATAAAATCAGTACATAGAAATCAGTTGCATTTCTGTACACCAACAGTAAGACAGAAGAAAGAGAAATTAAGGAGTCAATCCCATTTACACTTGCACCCAAAACCATAAGATACCTAGGAATAAACCTAAGCAAAGAGGCAAAGAATCTGTACTCAGAAAACTATAGAGTACTCATGAAAGAAATTGAGGAAGACAAAAAGAAATGGAAAAATGTTCCATGCTCATGGATTGGAAGAACAAATATTGTGCAAATGTCTACGCTACCTAAAGCAATCAACACACTTAATCCAATCACTATCAAAATACCAGCAATTTTTTTCAAAGAAATGGAATAAATAATCATAAAATTTATATGGAACCAGAAAAGACCCCGAATAGCCAGAGGAACACTGAAAAAGAAAACCAAAGTTGGTGGCATCACAATCCCAGACTTCAAGCTCTATTACAAAGCTGTCATCATCAAGACAGCATGGTACTGACACAAAAACAGACACATAGATCAATGGAACAGAATAGAGAGCTCAGCAATGGACCCTCAACTCTATGGTCAACTAATCTTTGACAAAGCAGGAAAGAAAGTCCAATAGAAAAAAGACTGTCTCAACAAATGGTGTTGGGAAAATTGGACAGCCACATGCAGAAGAGTGAAACTAAACCATTCCCTTACACCACACATGAAAATAGACTCAAAATGGATAAAGGACCTCAATGTGAGACAGGAATCCATCAAAATTCTTGAGAAGAACACAGAAAACAACCTCTTCGACCTCAGCCACAGCAACTTCTTCCTAGGAACATCACCAAAGGCAAGGGAAGCAAAGGCAAAAATGAGCTATAGGGACTTCATCAAGTTCAAAAGCTTCTGCACACCAAAGGAAACAGTCAACAAAACCAAAAGACAACTGACAGAATGGGAGAAGATATTTGCAAACGACATATCAGATACAGGGCTAGTATCCAAAATATATAAAGAACTTATCAAACTCAACACCCAAAGAACAAATAATCCAATCAAGAAATGGACAGAGGGCATGAACAGACATTTGTGCAAAGAAGACATCCAGATGGCCAACAGACACATGAAAAAGTGTTCCACATCACTCGGCATCAGGGAAATACAAATCAAAACCACAATGAGATCCCACCTCACACCAGTCAGAATGGCTAAAATTAACAAGTCAGGAGATGACAGATGCTGGCGAGGATGCAGAGAAAGGGGAACCTCCTACACTGTTGGTGGGAATGTAAGCCGATGCAGCCACTCTGGAAAACAGTATGGAGGTTCTTCAAAACGTTGAAAATAGAGCTACTCTATGACCCAGCAATCGTACTTCTGTGCATTTACTCTAAAGATACAAATGTAGTGATCCGAAGGGGCATGTGCACCCAAATGTTCATAGCAGCAATGTCCACAATAGCCAAACTATGCAAAGAACCTAGATGTCCATCAACAGATGAATGAATAAAGAAAATGTGGTACACATACACATGTACGCACATGCACACACACACACACACACACACACACACACACACACACAATGGAGTACTATGCAGCCATCAAAAATGGAATCTTGCCATTTGCAATGACGTGGATGGAACTAGAGGGTATCATGCTAAGCGAAATAAGTCAATCAGAGAAAGACAATTATCATATGATCTCTCAGATATGACGAATTTGAAAGGCAGGGTGGGGAGTCTTGGGGGGTAGGGAGGGAAAAAAATGAAACAAGATGGAACTGGGGAGGGAGATAAACCATTAAAGACTCTGAATCTTGGGAAACAAACAGGGCTGCTGGGAGGTGGAGGGTAGGGATAAGGTAGTTGGGTTATGGACATCGGGGAGGGTATGTGTGATGGTGAGTGCTGTGATTTATGTAAGACTGACGATTCACAGACCTGTACCCCTGAAAAAAATAATACATTATATGTTAATAAAAAATAAAAATAACAATCCTAAAAAAGTTTTAAATGGCATTTTTTTTAATACGCCAAAAAAAACTTTTCCTTGTTGTTTCTGGCACCATGCTTGGATGGCAGCAAGAGTCAGATGCGTTTGTCAGTGATCTGAGTATTTGATGAGACACAAACGTAAGGATAATGGAGCAATTTCTTGGTAGGCTATCCCCAGAAGGGCCAAGGGTTCACTTCGGGAGACAGTGATGGATGGGTCCCTGCAAAGTCACTCTTCACACCAGCCCCTGCTGCCTTTGTGATCTGTGGCAGCGTTTGCACATAATATTTAAACAGGCTTCCAAACACATCGCACTGTCTCTCCAGTGGACGAATGCAGTGCTCGCGTGCCCAGAACAAGAGTGATGATGGAAGACCCTGCCCAGCTAAGTCCTCATGGCTACTGGGATGTCCGATCCTCTGCATTAAAGCCATCAAATGTTGGCCTGCCTGGTAGGCTGACATTCCCCCTTCTACATACACCCCTGTAGGGCCCCTGGAGGTGCCACGTGGCCACCTCCACCAGTCACAAGAGCACCCACGTTCCCTTACCAGCTGTGCGCCATCCCAAGGGAAGCAGGAACAGCTGCTCAGTTTCGCACACGCACCAAGAGGTTGTTCGCACCATGGCTCTAATCAATATATCACTTCACACCGTTGATCTGTTCCTATGGTTTAAATATATAAGTTCTCAAATGCATAGCAACAAAAAATATAAAAGTTTCAGCCACAAATAAATACACGTGAAGACAATCACACCCTGTCTGCTGCCTCTGAACTTCCACAACCCAAATGAAGTGCTTCCTGTGGCACACCAAATACCTTTCTTTTCTTTCTTTCTTTCTTTCTTTTTTTTTTGTTTAAATTCAATTAGGCAACTTATAGTATGACATTGATATCAAATAGTGTTCAGTGATTCATTAGTCGTGTATAACACCCAGTGCTCATCACATCACGTGCCCTCCTTAATGCCCACCACCAAGGTACCCCATCTGCCCAACCACCTCCCCTCCAGCTACCCCAGTTTGTTTCCTATAATTAAGAGTCTCTCATGGGTTTTCTCCCTTTCTGATGACTTCCCCTTCGGTTTCCCTATGAAGTGAAACAGAGTGAAGAGTGAAGAGTGAAGCCATATAAGAATTGTCTTTCTCTGATTGACTTATTTCACTTACATAATCCCCTCCAGTTCCATCCACATCAAGGTAAATGGTAGAGACTCATCCCTTCTGATGACTGAGTAATATTCCATTATATATACGGACCACATCTTCTTTATCCATTCATTTGTCAATGGGCATCTGGTCTCCTTCCACAGTTTGGCTATGGTGGACATGGCTGCTATGAAGATTGGGGTGCACGTGCCCCTTCTTTTCACTACATCTGTGTCTTTGGGGTAAATACCCAATAGTGCAATTGCTGGGTCATAGGGTAGTTCTATTTTTAATGTCTTGAGAAACCCTCATACTGTTTTCCAGAGCAGCTGCACCAGCTTGCATTCCCAACAGTGTAGGAGGGTTCCCTTTTCTCCACATCCTCGCCAACATCTGTCATTTCCTAACTTGTTCATTTTAGCCTTTCTGACTGGTGTGAGGTGGTATCTCACTGTGGTTTTGTTTTGTATTTCCCTGATGCTGAGTGATGTGGAGCACTTTTTCATGTGTCTGTTGCACAGCAAAGACCTTTAAGTGCACAATCATTAAGAAAATGTTTTCTAATTCTGTGATTCTAATTCTGTGATTAGTTGTACATTTCACATTCATAAAATATGTATGAACAATACCTCCCTTTTCTTTTTTTCTCTGAAAATGCGAAACTACATAGGGACCTATGTACATCTGGATGTCTGTTTCATACCTTACTAACCCCTTACTCAAGTTTGGAGTGAGAAACCAGACCCTCGCGCTCTGCCACCGCTTGTTTTTCCACACGGTTAACTGATCCAGGGGACCCACAACTGTATTCAGGAAACAGGCATTTTAATAGCAAACACATAAAGATCATCACAAATGTTTACGGCATTCCATTAAAGTGGTGTTTGGAAAATTTGGGAACAAAACCTATTAGGTAGTTATATCCTATTTCTAAATTAAATTGTATATTTTAATGTACAAATTACATTCAATTTGTGAGGGTTTTTTTTTTTCCATTTGTTTATTGTTACCTGGGGTTTCTTGGGTGACATAGGTCATCTTCATTGAGAAAAACTTCACTCTTGAGGACTTTTCCTCGACACTCATTTTGATTCTAGGTCAGTACCATGAAGACTCTAAAATATGCAACCCCCTCACATAAGACAGTTTGAGAATCACAGGCGGGGACCTAACCTTAATGTTTTTCACTAACAAGTAATATAGGTTTTAAATAAGAACAAATAAAAATCACACTTTTCCATGGAGCGAACAAGCAGAAGCAGATGAGCTGAATTTCTGAGATTCCAGAGCTTCCTGGAGAAGGAAAGTGTGGCAGCTTCCATGCCTGTGGAAGGTGCCCAGGGTGCAGTGGCAGAGACGAGGGAGTACCACGGGGCTTGACGGGTCTCAGGGGCTGGTGGTGAATTGAAGCCTACAAGAACTCCAAAGTTAAGGACAGGCTGTAGGGCCCAGGGACCCCCCAAGTCCAAGGGACAAAGAAGTCTATGGGAAGAGTTCCCAGCGGCCAAAGCTGGAACAATTTGAGTAACAACATGAATAAAATAATGTTGGTTTAGAACCAAAAGTATATGAAAAGAAACACACATGAGTCCATACACGTATAATGACTGAGTAAACAATGGAGAGAAAACAAGTGTCCCAAGTAGAAGGGCTCTAAATGATTCCTGTTTGACCCACCCTCCCAGAGATGGGGCTCCTCGGGGTGGCCCCACGCTTTCCCCCAAAAAGCCCAGTTTGAGAAGATGAGCAACCGAGGAGCCTGACAGGTACGGCTTGAAGCCAAATGATCAAAGTTAACGTGAGCCACGAGACGTCGTGTTGGTGGAAGGGACCCATGGGATAGTGTGACAAGAGGGCACTTGACCCCAGTGTCCTTCCTCCCAAAGGCACGTCACTCCAATATAATCACGAGAAAGGCGTTTCTCTGTGGACGGAATTCGACAAAATACTTCAAAACTATCCTGGTCATGAAAAACAAGGAGAGTCTGAGAAATGGTCCCAGCCAAGCCGAGCCTTGGGCAACAGGAGACCGAGTGTCGCATGGTATCCTGCTGGGATCCTGGGGCAGAAAAAGGACACACGCGAAAAACGCAGGAAACACGACTAAATTACAGACCTTAGGTCATGATATTTGCTCGTGAGTTTCGTCAGACGCGCCGGACCACTGACAACGACAGAAGACATCGACCGTCCGCGCCCAGCACACATCCCGCACACCTGAACTGTTTGAAATTAAAAGTTAATTTCTTTAAAGGAACAAAAACATTCCTACAAAAAAGTGAACATAGAACAAGCAACATGTGGGGAGTACCCAGCAGTCTATACTCTGCATAATTAAGCTCCCAGAAGAAGAAAAGAGGGAAAAGTGGACAGGGAGGAAAAAGGTTTAAAACGTACTAATATTGGAAATGGAATAGCTGAAAAATTTCCAAATTCAATGAGGAAAAAAAGAGCAATCCACAAATCCAGAAGTTGTAATAAATGCCGAGTATGATAAATTCAAAGAAAACTACAACTAGATATATCATGGTCAAACTGATGGAGATAAAGGGAAAAACCTAAAAGCAGCAAGTGGAAAATACCTGTTGTAAGCAGGAGAACAACGGCAAGAAGAACTGCTAAGCTCTCATTCGAAACAAAGCACGACAGTGAGACGATAGACGGAAGGAACTGAAAATAGGTCTGCCAAACTAGGATCCTATATTCAGCACAAAAAAGGGGGGGGATAAAGACATTTTCCAGTAAATAATGGTGGAGAATCAGCAGCCCGTAGGCTCATAGGACAAGAGTCCCAGAAGGATGCCTGGAGCCTGAAGAGGAAATGACAGCAGATGGACACGGGTCAGTGGGCAGGAAGGGAGAGCACTAAGATATAAACAAGTGGTGAGAACGTTTTTCTCTTTTCTTACTTTGAAGACAACAACTGTCTGCAAATTGCCAGCAACGGACAGCGGGTTTACGATTTGTTGAAATAAAACGCACGACAGTAATCATGAAAGTGTGTGCTCGTAGCACTCAGACTTCACGTGAAGTGGAGTAATACGATCCCCTCGTAGAGCACGGGAAGCTATGGGTGGGTGTTACACTTCTCATATCAATGACTAAAATAAAAAATACTTATTAAAAAATCAAGAAGATATAAAATGGAATATTCCAAAAATCATTGAATAATCCAAAGAAGATAGAAGGAACAAGCGAGTAGGATAAGTGAGAGAAACCAGCAAGATAGCAGACTTAATACCAACCATGCCCATAATCACATTAAAAGCAAATGGCTTAAACACTGCGATGAAAAGTCTGAAATTGTCAGACTGGATTAAAGAGCACAAGCAGAATCCTGAAACTACATACTGATCACAAGACAACGGACTTAAATGTACAGGCAGAGCAGATACAGACGTAGGGACGAAGGAGACCAGAGCGCGCCCTGCGTACCAGCATCTGGAGGGACGTCAGCAAGAAAGCTGGCTTCCAGGGAGACGTGGTCCCAGAGGCACGGAAAGCCCTCCCTAAACACGGGAAGGGTTAATTCGTCATGAAGAAACAGCCACCCTAAAGCATATATTCCTAATAACTGAGTCCCAAAATACAAAAAGCCAAAATAGGCAAAGTCTTAGGGAAAAATCGAGGAAGCCACGAATGACGGAGTATATAAGACGAATTAAAGATACTACAGATTTGACCCCACTGTTAACACTGTAACCTCACTGACGTCAGTTCAGCGACATGCACAACATCCAAACCGTACATTCTGTACCATAATAGTTCTACATGTATAAAATTTAAAACCAGAACAAACGGATTTATAGCAATGAAAGTCCAAATAGAAATCGCCCGCAAGCATGGGTGGTGGGGACCGACAGGGAAGTAGCAGAGAAAGGAGCGGAAAGAACAATCGTTTCAAGGCGATAAAATATTCTATATTGTGATCGGGTTATGGGTGACATGGGTAATATTTATCAAAGCTCATTAAATGAGCTTAAATCTATGCATTAAGTGTATGTGAATTACAACATAGATTATATAATTGAATGTGAGATTCAACGCACCACACCATCCACACCATACACAACTGGATAAGATTTTTTAAAGCTTCACATTCAGGGTCTGAGTCTGCTGGATCTCTCTCAGATCTGAGCCTCCGTCTACATGGTTTCCAGACGCTATCATTTCCACGACACCAGGAGCCCCGCCCTGGGTGGGGAATGGTACTTCCTCGTCCCACAGCCCACAACCATCCCATCGCCAGGATTGAAAAGATGCTCATTGCTTCTCACTTTCAAATAAGTTCTAAAAGTAGAGCGGAAAAGTCTCAGAATCAGTGAAATATAGGATTTTTTTAAGATCAAAATGCCTTTATTTATTTTTAAAGATTTTATTTACTTATTTGTCAGAGAGAGAGAGAGAGAGAGAGAGAGAGCACAGGCAGGCAGAGAGGCTGCAGAGGCAGAGGGAGAAGCAGGCTCCCTGCTGAGCAAGGAGCCTGATGTGGGACTCGATCCCTGGATGCTGGGATCATGACCTGAGCCGAAGGCGGCCACTTAACTAACTGAGCCACCCAGGCGTCCCTAGCAAGAGAGCATGAGAGCACTAGTGAGGCAAGGGGCAGAGGGAGAGGGAGAAGCAGGCTCCCCGCAGCGTAGGGAGCCCCACATGGTACTCAGACCCAGGACCCTGAGATCATGACCTGAGCCGAAGGCAGACACCTCACTGACTCAACCACCCAGGTGCCCCAAATCGAAACGACTTTAATAATAACCAAAGAGATGGCTGACTTCCAGAGCCTGGGCACAGGGAAGATGGAGGAAGGGCCAGGGCACAGCCAGCAAAGCTCTCCTTCATCAAGAAGAGGGGCAGCCCTCGTGTCCCTAGGGTCCCCCCCGACCTGGGACACCTGTCACCCCAGGGGCCCATGAGGCTGAGAGAAAGCAAAGGTGTCTCCTGGGACCTATGAGTGCCCAGAAATAGAATGAGAAGTTGGTTGATGACAAGAGGAGGAACTGGTCCCTGACGGGCAGCTCACAGCTCCGGGGCCCAGGCCTGATGTTCCCGGGAGCAGGGTCTTTACCTCTGCAGTAAGATGACCCTTATATTTGGCCAGACTTTCTCCAGGAGAAGGGTCCTGGGTCGAAGCCATACAGACCTGCAGAACCCCAGAGAAGGAGCTGGGGTCCTGGAGGGACCGCTGCGGGGTGCCGTGGGGTGGTGACATCAGAGCTGGGGTGGGAGATGCAGACCGGGATCCCCATTCCCACCAAACGGCCCCCAAATCTCCAAGAGGATGTTTGCTGAGGGGTGCCCCAGGGCTGCTGGCCGGCACTTGCTGTGAAGACGGTGGGTTGAGAGCGTGTCTCCGAGGTTCAACGTGTCTATTAACCAGCAGTCAGCGGGACAGCAGGTCGGTGACCGATGGGCCCTGCTGTCGAGCTGACGACAGGACCCAGAGGACCGTTTCAGAGTGACAGGGAGAAACTGTGCTCACTGAAGACAGGTCCACCGTATCCTCACACAAGGAGCAGGAAAGGACCGGCTTCCAAGACGAAGTGAGAAAACGCGGTGGGCCATCTTCTGCGAAACAGGAACGTGCCAGCGACTCCGCAAATCCCCGGCCTCCGGCAGACGTGCAGGCCTCTGTGTACCTGCGGCACCAGAGCTCCAGCCGCGGGAGTGCGGGGGCGGGGGGGCAGCCCCACACATGGTCCTCTACCAAGTGCCCCCCAGGGCGTGTGTGGGACCGGGTGTCCCTGGGGAGGGGACTCACTCCGAATGATGCTGGGCAAGGGACTCGGGAGGGGACTCCCCTGCCCTCCCAGCACAAAGCCCTGTCAGAGTCCACGCTTCTTTAAAGAGTGGACTTTTCCTCCCGGTGCTGGGGGCTGCTGGGGGGGCACTGTCCCCACCCCATGTCTGTGGGAAGGACTGCACCCCCCCCGGCCCTTCTCTTCAGCCACAGCCCCTCCCGTGACCCTCATCCGGGCCCATCCTGTGGGTGCCTGCCCCTCGCAGCCTGGGCAGCCTTCCCCTCCAGCACGTCCCCTGCTCCCCCCCAACTGCGACCTCAGCCCCCACCCTTGTGTCCTGGCCGGCGGTCTCTGCTCCAGCCTCCTCGCCACACCAGGAGCAGGACCCCTCCAGACAGGGTGGCCTACGAGCTCTCCTGTCCTAGAGCTACTCGCCACGCACATTCAGGGTGCCTGGCACACACCCGTCCACTTGCTCTAAGCTGCTCGTTGAGGGCCCAGAACCTACGTCCGAGTTCTGACGTCCAGTACCAGCGCATGTGAGCTTAATTGGAAACAGGTCTTCACAGGTATGATTAGACAAAGGATCTCGAGATGAGATCATCCTGGACCATCTGTGTGGGTCCCAATTCCGATGACAAGTGTTGTTATTAGAGGCAGAAGAGGAGACGCAGACACGGAAGCCTCATGAAGACAGAGGCAGGACCGGGGAGGGAAGCAGCCACCAGCCCAGGGACTCCTGGGGCCACAGGAGCCTGAAGTGGCAGGAATGACCCTCCCCAGAGGCTCTGGAGGCAGCTGTCCCTACTGATGCCTGGATCTCAGACATTCCGCTTCCAGAACATGAGAGAATCCATTCCTGTTGTGTGAAGCCCCCAGCTGTGAGCCCCAGGACACTCACCTCCGGCTCCCCAGGGCCAGCGGGCCCACAGACTCACTGACCATGCATTCACACTCAGGTGTGTCCTCCCCTGACCCCCGGTGTGTCCCCGTGTCCCCACGGTAAAGCCCTGATCTGCCCCTCCCTCTGAGAAGTACTTGGTTTGTTTCTGTTTCCCTCTAAACTGGGAGCAACTGAGGGCGCAGAGCCCCACTGGCCGGCTGAGAGGCTGAAGCTGGGCCTGACGGGGGCTCCCAGCCTGAAGGGTCCCAAGTGCCCACTCCCCACCAGAGGACCCAGCGATGGGGGCATCCTGCAGGCCACATGTCACCACGGGGACTGGAGAGGCAGGATCTGTCATTGCGTGGTGGCCCGTTGGTGAGAGTCAAGTGGACAGTCCCATCCCTCGAACCCATAACGGAAGTGCACTCTCCCTCCCAGCCTGTTCCCTCAGCAAGTGCTGGGGGGGGGGTGGGTCAGGATTGCATTTCCAAAAAATGACTACATTGTTCCATTATCGCGACAATTCAGAAATATTCCAAAAAATTCATTTTCGGAGAATAATACCAGTAAAATCCCTCGAAATAGAGTCTCTGCGGTTCTTCATGCTGACGATAAATTTCCTTTTGCAGCCTTCTAACACAATTTATTAGTAACGTAGGGCACTTTGAGCGTGCGGGTTTGAGGCTGGCCAGTGAGTCAACGTAATGATCGTTTTATCCACCTCATATCTGGAATTTATTGAGACAATCAGGACAGCAACTGTCTCTTCATAATCTGATCAATGAAAACCCACAGGGAGAGAGACAGTGTTTTAAAAAGTAATTGTTTAAATGAGCTTGATATTTTTATTGCAAAAATACATCACAACATGCTTTAAGGTTGGATTTTAGCTCAGTAGCTACAAACATTATTCAAATGGTTCATGGAGAAGTTAATGACAAACACTGTTGTCGTTTACATAATCTAGTAAAAAGCTTATTAACGTAAGCGAGATACCGGGTGGGCGTCCACACATCAAGTCATGCGTTCATTTACCGTAATGAAGTAAGTTGAATTCTGTCAAACTTTGTTTTCCTCTAAACCTGACACCAGGGGCATTTTCCGCCTCTGCTCCTCGCACTGCCCCCCCCCCGCCTCCTTTTGCACCCTATAACCTGGCCCGGGCACGCACTCTACCGCATAGACTCGGGCCTTGCGTCTGGAGAGCGGCTCCCAGTCACTGGCCTCACCTGCACAGGTAGGCAGCCCTCTGCTTTCTTACCTTTAGAGCTGGCATCGCTTCCTGGGAGACTCAGCTCGAGCCCTGGGAGTCATTCAGCAGGAACTCCCACGGCCACAGTCGGGGAGTGCAAGGTGCAGAGGCGCTCAGGACCCCCTCTTTCGCTCTGCATCCCCCCGGGGCACCATGGCTGGAGAAATGGGGGCTTGGCTCCGCTGCTCAGCGGTGCTGCCTCTCAGATACGGGGTTGGGGCCAGTTGTCTCCTCTAAGCACGGAACTTGGAGCCCCCCACCGGCCTGCCACCACGCTACTAGGAACCAGACCCACGAAACAAGGTGGTCCCTGAGGATCCCCAGAAGCCCCGGGCAGGTGCCCTCTGCTCCTCTCTGGGTGCCCCTGCCAGGGGACACCCCCACTGGCCCTCAACTCTGTTTGCAACACTCTGACCATCCTTGGCACAGACCAAGCCCAGAGACTATTTAAGAATGGATAATGGGGTGCGACTTTGGGCAGCTGCCAGTCAAGGGGGTCCAGGCAGCATCGGCTATGCAGAGCCTGGCTCCCGCTGAGGACAGTGTCCACGCAGGAACTGTGGGCAGGTCCCGGGCCTCTTCACAGCACCCCTTCTCCAGTGAAAAGTGGGAGGCCGGGGGGCTGTACCCCCAGGTCTCTTGAGGATCCCATGGCAGTGTGCCTTCCTGAGGGCACAGGGTTTAAGAGAGAAGGAGAGCAGGGGGCCAGGCCACCTGGGCCCAATTCTGGCTCTGTACTAACTGTCTGACCCTCCGCCGGACGCGTCGCCTCTCTGTGCCTCAGTTTCCCCCTTTGACAATGAGAGTGATGATAATGTGACCTGCTCCACAGGGATGTTCGTAGAATAAGCACGAATAAGTCGATGCACATAACACATTTAGGGTGATTCTGGCCCACGTCGAGGGCTAACGAATGTTAGGCATCAGGTTTCCTAAATGATCCCTTCTGCCGGACCCCACGACCAGCCTCACCCCCAGCTACCCCTCCCCCACCCCACCAAACGCACACCCACATCCGGGGCTTTGCACGTGGTCGTCTTCCACCGGGAGCCCCTTCCCCAGGTATCGGCACGGCCACTCCCCCAACACATTCATGTCTCTGCTAACATCTCCCTTAATCAGTGAGACCCTAAACAGTCTGTGAGGACCGCCCTGCCCCCACCCCAGGCCCCATTCCAAGACCTTGACTTCTGGCGAGTCACGCGTTTTACACAGCACACGTCATCGTTGACACAGTAACCATCTCCTATGTAAAAAACTTCTAAAAATATGTTTCTTTTTTTTCCTTTTTTATTTAAACTTTATTTTACTTTCTCAGTGTTCCAAGATTCGTAGTAAAATCATGTTTCTTCCACCAAAGAAGTAAATATCTGAATCTGAATTACTGAAAAGTAGAGAGAAATGAAAAGAAATACAAACACATGTCAAAACTCATAGGGTTTGGGGGCACCTGGGGGGCTCCGTGGGGTGAGCCTCTGCCTTCGGCTCAGGTCATGATCTCAGGGTCCTGGGATCGAGCCCCGCATCGGGCTCTCTGCTCGGCGGACAGCCTGCTTCCCCCTCTCTCTTCCTCTCACTCTCTGCCTGCTTGTGATCTCTGTCTGTCAAATAAATAAATAAAATCTTTTTTAAAAACCACAGGATTTCATTGACATGGAACTCAAACACAGCTTTTAACACTTCTATTACTTAAAAATAAGAATAAAAGAAAGTAACTAGGTCAAAACCTAGAAAAATTAAAAAATCCAAATAAAATTACATAAACGATTAAGTTAAAGACACAAAAAAGAATAGGACTTATAAATTAAGCTAAGAACTAATTTCAGTTTTAAAGCTGCCTTCCCAAATATTGGTAATTAGAAGGGGAGCGAAATATCGCTGAAAAGGGACCCGAGAAACAGGTGTGACCCTAACTAACTGCAGGTAAGAAGCTGAGCATGACGATCAGTTTAAAGTCTCAGGGAAAAGCTCCGCCCTCCGGGAAGACCAGACTCACCGCAGGAGCTCACGGAGAAGCGCTGACCTTGTGGTTAGAAGGAAGCAGACAATTAGACGAACAAGCAGGCGGCTTAGTGAGGCTGGACAGCCTGGTCTCCCTCAGGAGTGAGCAGTGCCGCCGCAGGGGACAAACACGCCCGGGCCTGTTTGGTGGCTCCGGGCAGCGCAGTTGAGGGAAAACATCCCGACCTAAGTTATGAAGCCGATGTCGAACTAGTTACAGAACCTGACAAAGCACACACGAGGACACTGGTCTGAAATCACTGCTTTAGATCCAAAATCCTGATAGTGTGTGCACGTGCGTGCACAGACACATGCGTGTGCCACGCGCACACACGCGCACACGCACGCACACACGCGCACACGCACTGAGACGTGCACACGCATGCATGAGCGCGCGGACATGTGAGCACACGCACGTGCACACGCGCACAAAGACACAGGCGCACACTACTGCACATGCGTGTGTGTGCATGGCAGCGTGTGTACACGCATGTGTGCACACGCACGCACACAATACACAAGTGCTCACAAGCACGCGAAGACACGCACGTGCCACTGCTGCACATGCACGTGCCTACAGACCGTGCCGTGCGTGCACACATGCTTGCACACACACGTGCAAATACACACAGATGTCACGGGTAGGTAAGATTCATTACAGGCTGCAAGAATTTGCAATCCGAAGGAGATACGGAAACACAATTCATCCTCTGAGCAAGTTAAAAGTTCTCTAAAAAGTTCTCTCCAATTTCTAAAACAGCATTTGATAAATTTTAATATGTGTGTTTCAAGGTCAGGGTGAACTAAACATAGACACGCATTTTCTTACCACAACGTGTATCTATCTCAAGTGAAATGCTAGTGTCACACCAGGTTCTGGACCTTAGGAGCAGTTAGGGTCTGGAGCAGGGCAGCTTACCTGTTACCCCAACCCCTTAACCATCATCCCACAGACGCCTCCCCGTACGACCTGAGGACCCACCCGATGCAGGGCACCCGTGGGGGCGTAGAGGCGAGTCTGGTTATTTGGGGAACGCATGCTTGTCTACTTGTAAGTTCCACAAAAACATACTGAAAATCTACAAAAAGGATATGTTCCCACACACACAGCCAACAAAACATAGCATTAAAACAGGTATTAAATGCTGCAATGAATGATAAATTAGATGTCTATGTATTTATGTATGTTGTCTTAAGTGTGGAAAAACTGAGATTTTCTAAACGCCAAATATGGATGATTTATTAAATACATTTTGTGGTATTAGTCTACTGTCAACACTGAAAACGAGTGTATGTTGACAAGAGAAAGGCGTGTGTGCTGCGTTAAATGGAAAAGGGGTGTTTAGAACTGTGTAATAGGCTATCTGTTCTCCTCCTCCCTTTTGTGGTGCTTGGAAGGATAGAAACGACATATTAGCTGTGATAATGAGGGAAAATTCCTTATTCTCTGTGCACACCTATCAATTCTCAACACTAAACATGTATCATTTTTGTAATTAAAAATTATTTTATAAGAACAAGGAAACACTAATGTAGAAGAAATTATGTGATGTTGCACCTAAAATTTTATCTTTTAAGATTTCAAAACTCTTTTTTTAGAGAGAGAGAGAATGGAGAATGGTGGGGAGGAGCAGAGGGAGAGATCATCTGAAGCAGTTTCCATGCCCAGCCGTGAGCCTGACTCAAGGCTCGATCTCACAACCCTGAGGTCACCACCTAAGCCGAAACCAAGAGGAAGATACTTAACTGACCGTGACACCAGGGACCCTGGAAAGACAAAAATGATTCTCTGTTCCCTCTTATTAGCTATTAGGGTAGTTCTCCAAGTACTTACTTGCCTCATCCCCTGAGGGGGACATTTATAAAGTTACATTTAATGTCTGGTGGGGTTTCGACTGAGGACAGGCACCCATTCCTGGGGGGCGAGGGTGGTCTGGCTGGAGACAGGTGCCTGTTCCCTGTGGGGGGTGGAGTGGACCTGGCTGAGGACAGGCACCGTCCCCGGGGTGGGGGTGGGGGCACTGAGGAAGGGCACCGTCCCCGGGGTGGGGGGGGGTGGCTGAGGCAGGCACCGTCCCTGGTTCTCTAAGTCTCTCATCATTCATGCGGAAGTCACTGTCCAGCACATCAGAAATACATATACCGTGTCCAAGAATTGGAATAAGAACATTACTATGGAATAAGACACATTACAAAGTCAGGTTGTACATTCTTGTGATATTTATTTTCATTTAAACCATCCTCACCTAGAGACTGCAAAGGTATCTGCAAAAGGTAAAGAGCCCAGTGGACCTCGGAAGCTGTGGGGTCACCTAGCACAGCGCGTGATCTTGGCAGAAGCCACGGCCGTGGGATTAGCTATTCTGCTGAGCTATCCCTGGAGGGATGTATATTTCCGACCCGGGCACTGGAAAACTTTGCAAAATGCAGAAATTCAGATAGGAGAATCAAATTCTTTTTTAATTTGCTTAGAGCAAAGTAATGCTTTCTAAGTGTGCCCAGGGTCTCAGATGGGCCTTTTGGCCTCCCACCTTGCTCACACCCCTCCTCGGAGTCCAAACGCTGTGTCTGCCCACAGTGGCTGCCACGCCCTTCAGACTGCCCCCAGGGAGCTTCTGTCCATCCCCGGAGGACTGTCCATGCACCCAGCATGTGCTTTCCGGTCTCTCTTCTCACAAAGGAAAGTTCTAATTATGCATCAACACGGATGGAGTTCCAGCCACATACCTGGCACAGGGCAGCCAATGGGAATGAGAGACGGGCATTTGCAGAAAAGCATGGAGTCGGGGAGCTGGGGGCCCCCTCCCTGCTGGCAGGGGGTCTGCTACCTGCCCAGGACCCAAGGAGACACGCAGGCCAGGGGCACGCGGCAGGCACTCGGAATGTCTGTGTTTAAAGACGGGCGCCGGTCTCTGCACGTGATGGATAGGCGCGTCAGCCTGGAGCGGGGGAGAGTTCCAGCTTAATGAGAAGTTCTTCCAGGGCTCAAGGAAGCTGTAAAATGTGGGCTATGAGCAAACACCCCTCGCTGGAGATGAAAGGAAGTGGAGGTACCATCCTTAGCCCGAAAGGCACAGTACCAGCTACCGTCTATCACGGCCAGGGTCGTTACTGGGATCTCCACAGGGGTTGCTCATCCGCGTGTTTGAGGGTCCAACGCTGGGACCCCGCACAGCGGGGCCTCGACACTTGCTGGACTTGATGAACCGGGAAGGACTGAAGGGCCGACTGGTGACTCGAGCTCCGAAGCCCGGGACGTCGTCCTGCAAATCTGGGCCCCACCCTGGGCCCTGCCATGTTAATGGACACTTTGTGGGAACAAGAAAGGTGCCTGAGTCCAATGCACATCACAAAACCCACAGCCACGCGCACCCAGTGGGGAGGGCCCGGGCACGGCAGCCTCCAGGACCTCTGGCGACCAGCCGGCGAGAACCCTGCCCTGGCGCACAGCGTGTGCTTCTCAAAGCCCGTCTGCTCCTGGCCGGGAAGCGTCCACCTGCGCTCTTGCTTGCTAAGTCAGAGCGGCAATGGGTAAATGGAAGAATCGGGAACGAGTGCACAGCCCAGGGGCGTCCTGTCCTTCTGGGAAGGGGTGAAGCTCGGGCCTGGGGCGAGTGGGAGGAGGGCAGGTTTTCATGCTCCGCGGGTCCCCACGCCGTCCGGGGCGTAAGGCTGGAGCTCTCAAAGTCAGAGAAGAGAACCCCTCGGAAATGTTCCCTTGGCCTCCACTGGCAGCTGGGGCAGCGTGGGGGAGCTGGGAGGGAGCTGAATGGGCCGCGCGTGAGTGTGTGTGCACACGCGCGTGCGAGAGAGTGCGTGTGCACGCGCGCGTGCGAGAGAGTGCGTGTGTGCACGTGCGTGGCTGATTCCAAACTGTACACGTCACGCAAGTCATGTTTTCGGCAAAGAGAGATGTACATGTGCACGTGTGTGTACGTGTGTGCACACACATGTCTGTGCCACATTCAGACGTGACCCGCCTTCCCTTGCTCCTCTGAGCCGACCTCCGAGCAACCCTGTGCCCCTCGCTATCTTTGCCAAGGCCAGCCGGTCCTGGCGTGGTTACCAGGACTCGGGGCCCTGCTGGTGTGTGACGTTCTGCCGGTCCCGTGCTTTCCTCTGAGGACCAAGGCTGTGTGTGCGTCACACCTGAGGGCCGCCGTCCGCCCTCAGCTGCCCTGGAGTCCACCGGGGGCCCATCCCGTCTTCTCTCCTGGCGTCTGCTCAGGAGATCCTCAGGTCTGGGCGTGTGGCGCCAGCTGCCCATGGCCCTTCCGGGCGAGGCCTTCTCAGTGAGGGTGCTGTGCTGGGTGCCCGCTGACAGCCCTTCCCTTGGACAAGTGACTGTCCCTGCCCCAGGCGTGGTTTCTCTGGGTTCTCTGACTCCCATTTAAGTCCTGAGGCTCGTCTGACGTCCCTCTTGTTATCCTCGTCCTAGAATCAAGACATCTTGACCAGAGGTCTGGGCATAGCGGGCCTCCCTGTCAGGTTCTTCCAGAAACTTCTTTGCAAATGCCCTTTGAGGGGATCTGCCAGGCCCCACTGCCTATGTTGCCCCACAGAGTGGCCCTAAGGATCCAGGGACTGGATCCTCCCCTCAGAAGGACGCCAGGGAGCTCAGAGGAGAGCTGGGCTGGTTTTCAGCAAAGTGGGCCGGGATTCCAGGATGTCCTCTGGCTGCCGACCGGGGAGCTCGGGTGTCCCCATTCACGTCGTGACCGGCCCCCTTGCCTGCCTCATGTTCATTCTGCCTCGAGACCCGATAAGAAAGCACAAAATCTTGTCAAGGGGAGAGTTTTTCTAACCCCTGGGGGGCTGTAAACCGCCGGTGTCCACGCTGGACCCGTGAGCAGGACCGCGCCGGGAGGAGGGGCCCACCGGGCACCGGGAGGGTGCGCTGTGGGGGCATAAAGCGTAAGACCAGCAGCAGCTTCCGCCCCGGGCCATGGGCCTCCAGCGAGGCTGCCCCGTGTCGCGCACTCGCAGAAGGATCCGGCTGCCACATCGAGGGTGTTTGGGCGAAATGCTTGCGGTAAAATGCGACGTCGTGGTCCTAGTGACGGGGGACTCGTGTCATCCGTGTTTCAGCACAAATGTCCGGCTCCGATCTGTCCGCAGACACACTTGGCCCCTGTGGACGCAGCTTTCCTCGTGGCATGACCGTGCGTGTGCGGCTTTCCTTAAGGACGTGTGTCCTGGTGTGACATCAACGACGTCGCTGGTGTCCGGAAGCCTCCGCTGAGGCAGTTTCAAACCCTAACTCGTCCTCAGCTGAGTGTCGAAATCATGCTCGGCCAAATGGTAGCGGCTTAAATCGAATGAGAATCGAATGAGTCGTGTTTGCCAAGAGGCAGAAATACCCCGTTGCCACCCTGGGTTCCAGGAGGGGACGCCAGTGTCCTGAAGGTAAGCAGAGGACCTTGGTTTTCTCCAGCAATTTCCAGGGAAGGACGTTCTTGCTTTCCGTACCTGCTCTGTGACGGTTCTTCACCATCGAACCCACCGGCCCCTAAAGCAGGATCCTCTCCAAACGCGCCGAAGCCCTCTGCTGGGTGGCGGGGACCGTGCCGGCAGCACCGTCTTCGAGGAGGTCCAGGAGGGCCAGTCAGCGCACGGACAGACTTCAGTCCGGAGCAGGCAGGACCCCCAGAACAGGGCGGCTACCTGCCGCACACCCGGACCAACGCCGAGTCCGGAGCTGGGCGCCCCCCACCCAGAGCACATAGGTCAGTGACACGGAGTCTCGGAGAGGTGACCCCGCCCCAGGGAGGGCCGCCTAGTCTCACGTTCACGGGTGAGGGTCCGTGGCAAAAGCGGAGAGAAAACTATGTAACGTTTCCCACATTCACGTTGAGCTTTTGCCTTGATGGGAAGGAGAACGTGTTCATGTGGCCAGCAGGGGCCAGGGGACACGAGAAAAAGTCTGGAACATTGTGAGACACCGCTGGGCCTTCGAGATGTGGGCTCTTACAAGTGGCACAAAGATGATTTCGGAAGCTTCCCCACTTTAGAAGAAATCGGTCTTGCTGTTCTCTGTTGCGAGCAGAGGGAAGTCAGGCCCGTGGAAAGGGGCTGGTGAAATCGTCCGGCAAACCAGGGAATGTGGCACACGAGACGCCTGCGGAGCGCGGGAGGAGGAAGGAAGCCGTCCTGGCAAAGCACTCAGCCAGCTCCCCGGGATCGGCTGCTCTGAAAATCCCTGTGGACACAGGCAGGGCCCCCGATTGACCCTCCACCTCACCGGTCCCCTGTTGGCAGGTCTTCCCGATGAGCCGCCCAGAGCGAGAGCACTGGGGAGGCCTTGACCCCGGCCGAGAGCGGGAGCTAGGCCAAGAGGCTGGACGCCAGCGAGGCATCGTGTCTCCCCACTACCCCGAACACCTGTGCCTGGGCAGACGGGGAAGCTGCCTCCTTCCCCACCCGTTCCTATGTGACAGGCTGTGTGTGCGTCAGCCCGTGAGTGTTCACCTGTGGCTTTCCAGACGGTTCCAGGAGACGAGGGTGCAGTCCGCCCGGCAACGCCTCTGGCTGGGGAAGCAGAGCCACAGGGCCCCCACGTGGCCGGGGGCTGTTTGGGACCCTGGCCCTGGTTGTTCGATGAAGCTGTTCACCGGCAACCCCAGGTGGGGATGGACGGACAGACGAAGGCAGAGGGTGGCAGACAGCAGGCGGCCAGGTGCTCCGTCCCCGCGGAGGCCGTGGACCCCTCACCGGAAGCCCCGGAGGCACTGGAGGCCGGCTGGGCGGTCTGCATCCATTCACCCCGTGCGTCTCGGAAGGAGTTGAACGCTCGAGAGGAAAGCCACTTCCCAACAGCTCCATGTCCAGCGCCTGTCTGGTGAGGAGTTCCCAGCTGGAAAAAAAGCAGAAAACTTGCAAACTTGCAGAATTCAAAATGCAAACAGCGAATTGTGCTCTTGGAACTAATAAGCCCCGGAGCCGACGAGAGGACACGGAGTGTGTCACCGAGCATGAACGTCTCCTCCCGCATCACGGCCGACAGGTCCCAGAAAACACAATACTTTTTTAAAAACACCGCGTCAGTCACAGCCCAGAACCTGACAGGTCCTCGCATACTGGGTTTTCTGTGGAAAAGGGATCTGAGGGAGCAGAATTCATCAGGAGGCCAGGTGACCCTAAACTGAGGGTTCCAGGAGGCATCTCAGCCCTGGAGTGCCAGCCCCTACTATCCTCCACACCCCAGGGAGCTTCCCCAAATGCCCGCGGGAACTGCAGGTTCAAGTCCCCCTCCCAGCGAGCTGACCACGGGGACCCTGGGGTACCCGCTCCCCACAACCCACCTGCGGATCCGCCCACGCAGGTCACTGCCCACCACCCACCTCTCTGGCTGGGGGGCACCCGTGAGGGTCTTCCTTTCCACCCCTGTCTCTCTGGCCAGCTCTGCCCCCTCAGCGCACACGGGGTCCCGGGTCCCGCCCTCCCGCACCCTTGCTCAAGGGAAGTGCACCAGCAGCTCCCCAGCACCCCAGCAGGAGGCGCACGTGTCCAGAGTCTGGGCCACCGCCAGCCCCAATCAGGGCAGGCACGCAGTAGGTCTTCATAGAAGTTGGCCGCGGGGCGGGCCGGAAGGAGCCCCCGTCCAGATAGTGCCCCAAGGGCTCCTGCCTGGGGCATCTCACGTCCAGCCACACTGGAATCCCAGCGTCTGGACTAAGCTTACCCCCCTCCCGGGGACGGCAGCCAGGGCTCGCTCTCAGGCGGGGAGACACGTGCAGACCTGGGAACCCAGCGTGGCTCCGAGGGGAGCCGGGAGACCCGGCGGTGCAGGGAGATGGCCGAGCGGGACTCCTACGTCCATCCAGATTGTTCTTCAGACCAAGTTCTCTACAGTACCTTGACTCCGTTTCTCAAGACTTTCAGTCAAAAGAGGCCCCGGGGGTCAGCATCCCTCACGGCCGCCTCAGGCCTCCTGATGCGAGCACACCGGGAAGTCAGCGTTAACCACGTTCACCTTGCGGTGCTGTTGCGGACGAAGCCGTTTCTATCGACTGCGAGTCAGTGGCGTTGGGCTTCCAGAAGTGTGCGCGAAACCAAACACAGCTCATCTAAGTGCCTGAAAAACAGACCCAGTTTAGGTCTTCAAACCAAGGAAAATAGGGTCTGTCGTCTGGAGACGCTGGTCCGTAAGACGCGCAGGCGGAAACGGTCGTGTGCGAACTTACGCATCAAGCCTTGGAGTCTAGTAAACGTTTTGTATCTTTTAATTCAGAAGCGTGAGGACAGGAGGGTGCGGAGATGGAGCCGTGTGGATGGAATTCTCATGTGCAGAACCGTTTGCCCGTCATAAGCACATCTTCACGAAGCAGCCTCTAGGCCAACGCTTGCAGCCGCGGGTGTAGCCTCTGGTCCCGGGACAGGCCCGCTGAGATGCAGCTGGCCCGGCAAGGGGACAGGCTTTTTGCTGGAACCCACGGCAGCACGAGCCGACATACGTCCGCAGAAGAAGGACGTCTGGGAAGTGCGGGGCCAGGGGTGGAACGGCTCGCTCGGCCACACCCCGCCCTCCTCACCTGCGGTCCTGCACCTGCACCGCACGTCCTGGCGTGGCTCAGAGCGGCGGCCTGGTCGCCCGGGATCCGGCCATCAGCCCTCTGTCCTGAGAAGCATGCATGGCCGAGTCATGGCGCCGTGGGGGCCGCGAGCCGGGGATCCGACGGTCAGGTCTGGACAGGGCCTGCAGCTCTTCAAGGACACACATACGGAAGGCGCTGGTTCTTGGCCCCAGTCATGGCTGAGGAGAGGACATGGGGCTGCACCTGGACCCGTCCCCCCGTGGCCAGGTGTCTCTCCTGGCAGCCTTGCTCCTCCCTGGAGCCACTCCTGCCTGGTTCCCTGACTGCCCATCAATTCTGGGGGCACCCAGGGTTCCCAAACAACCAGGACACGCCAGTCCCCACGCCCCAGAACTAGCTGGGCTGTCTTCGGTCGCCGCACCCTCCGTGACCGTAACCAGAATCGTCTGCAGGGAGCAAATGTGGGGTCTCACAGCCGGGGGCTCAGCTCTAAGGGACGGGCATGGGTCGTCAGTGGCCCCCATGTGGAAGCCATCCCGCGAGGTGTCACCCGCACTCCGGGGAAGGTGCCCCCAGGAGCCGAGGTTTTGCAGGACCAGATGTGACCCTGAAAAGCCATTAACAGGCGTGAGTTGCTCAGGCACCGCGGAGCAGGTCGGTGGCTTCTAATTACGACGGGAAACGAAAACAAACAAATCCAAAGCTAAAAACTCTCAGCTCAAGCTAGAGCAGGGAAAGGGAAGATTCCGTGAACTCCCTTCCCTGGTCCCTAACCTCGAGCTGCGGCAAATCCGAGGCAGAGGCTGATTCGGGGCCTGTGGGGACACAGCGAAGGTGGGGGTCTCTGGCATGAGGAGTAGGGACCGACTGGGGCCTCAGGGGACTGGAAGTGGAGAGGGACATTGGGGGGGACCGTAACTAACCCAGGGCCCCTCAAAGCAGCAGCCCGCTGAGCCTCCCTCGCCTCCCGCTGCCTCCCCGCGAGAGACAGGGCCGGTGCCACACGGTGAGTGGCCTCCACTCCCTTCGCAACCCAGGAGACGAAGGACACACCGAGCCTGAGGGAAGGCGCACCGGCCATAGGACTGGAGATGATACCAGAAGGAAGCCTTGAAGAGTAGACACGGGTACGCACGCGCGGAAGCTGCCCCTCGGGGAGGAGACGCACGTTCGGACCACATGGAATTTACGGAAACTGTGACCTGATCAGACTCCAGATCCGTGAGTCAGCTGCTAACCGGGTGAGGGGCTGCGGCCAGCTGTCCGTGGCACAGACTCCAAGGTGCTCACACGGAGCAGGGCTGGGGAGCCAGAACCCCGCGGTGGGACCAGGAGAAGGAGCTCAGACCTCTGAGTCAGGACCGCCGGGGACAGAGCCGGATCCAGCTGCGGCAGCTTCTACCATCAAGGAAGGATTCACCTGCTGCACCCCGGAAGGCATGGCCCCGGGCTTGGGAGACCCAGGAGACAAAGCCAGACCATGTCCCCCCAGGAATCCCATGGCTGTGACCACCACCACCCCAGATCGCCCAGGCTGGGGACTGGATGGGAGCCTCTCCTCCCTGACCTCGGCCGGGCCGTCCGCGGGGCGCAGCTGGGACATACAGCAGGGGCTTCCATCCTGAGTGTGAGCTTCCAGCAAGGGTTCAATAGCCCTGACACTCGGTTTTGTTGCCTGTGTGCTGGGGACCGGGATTCCGCTCTGCAGGTCTGGGTGACGTTCGCAAACACTCCAGCGTGCTAGCGGGAGGCAAGGCAGACCGCAGACACTCCAGGACTCCCTCCGGGGAGGACACACGGATGAACCCGAGCCCAGACCCACAGACCCAGGAGCAGAGCCCCAGGATCCCTGTCCAGCCTCTCCACACCCACACGCCAGCGTGTCTGCTGTAGGAAGCATGGCGCAGTATCCGCGAGAAGACAAACGAAGATGCCTGGGAGGTGACACACAGTCAGTGCGGAGACTCCTGTCCCCACAGAAACACCCAGCAACGCCCTCCGGCCTTGCCCCCCATCGAGTGTCCACGCCCTGCCCCGGGCCTTCCAGGGATGACATCACCCCATCCTGTGGGTTAGATGGAAGCGCTTGAGGTCTGTCCGTACGTTTTCTCATCAGGACTGGAAGACCAAGCCTCCACCGTGACACCCTCAGTTCCTGTCCCCTGCCGTGCACCCCAGCTCCAAATCTCCTGACAGCCAGTCACCCGCCACAGGTCCAGCTCCCTGGACAGGAACACAGGGAAGCAGGGAAAGGAGGCCTCCTGCCACCTGGTCACCAGCCCTGGACAGGAACACAGGGAAGCAGGGAAAGGAGGCCTCCTGCCACAGGTCCAGCTCCCTGGACAGGAACACAGGGAAGCAGGGAAAGGAGGCCTCCTGCCACAGGTCCAGCTCCCTGGACAGGAACACAGGGAAGCAGGGAAAGGAGGCCTCCTGCCACCTGGTCACCAGCCCTGGACAGGAACACAGGGAAGCAGGGAAAGGAGGCCTCCTGCCACCTGGTCACCAGCCCTCGGAGGGCTCAGCCCTCTCCCAGCAGCACCCAGAGCTGGTCCTGAGCAGGGACCCCTTGGCTGGCCTGCCCAGCACCCCTGGTCCCTGCTTCTCCCTGGAATGAGCAAGGGAGCGTTCCCCCATGCAGAGGAGGTGACCTCTGCCCCGCCGGGCGAAGCGAGCCAGACTGAGCAGGGCATCCCGGTCCAGGGAGCCAGCGTGTGCGCCGTTCTGAGCCGGCCGCTGGAGTGCTGGATTCGGGAGTCCAGCCCTGACAGCCACACGCCTTCAGAGCAAGATCCCAAACGGAAGGGAAGAGGAGGGCCCCGCCGGCCACGGTCGGTCCCCACCGGTGCAGCGTCCGTCCGCGGGACGGTCTCCGTGTGCTGCTGCATGTCGCGAGCACAATTGCTGAGCCTGTGTGGTGGACTGTCCGCTATCGTAAGCACAATAGAGCGTGAGCCCTGGCTCAGGGCTCTGCCTCGGCGGACCCCGTGGCTTCGTCCTACTTTCTGTCCTCATCTACCATCCTTCCGTCCTGGCGGGTGACCCTTCTCCAGCGTTAGCCTCCCGCTAGTGTTTGCTGAGCTCCTGGGCCCCCCAGCAAAGAGGAGGAACTCAGGAGGCCAAGGGCAGCCAGGGGACCAGGGAAGACGAGGCCGGGACAACTCAGCCCCACAGGGAGGCTGGGAACACACAGAGGGGTGTCAGGACAGGAACCCTGGAGGCAGAGAAGATGCGGGGGTCGGGGGGGCCCACAGGGCCGTGGGGTGAGAGCCTTCTTGGGCCTAGTTCTCTGGTCCAAGGCCACAGCCCACCACCCCAGGCCCCTCTCTGTCCTGCGTCTACACAGCAGGCCTCCAGGATACTGGAGGTCCAGGCTGAGGCTACTCTGTCCCCTCAGTGCTCAGAGGCTCAGGGTGGGACTTCTTTGCCCCACTAACCCTCAGCCTGACTGAGAGGGGTTTTTACCCCCATGGCGCCCTGGGACAGGCAGGGATGGGGTAAGCGTGTTTGGCTTACAGGAACAGGACTCGGCATGTGTGGACGGACAGTGAGGGCATCTGTCTTCCAATCAGGGGGCCAGACGCTGTGCGGCTTCAAGCCAGGTTTCCCCGAGGGCCCAGCTCCTAGCCCCGTCTCAGGGCCAGGCAGATAGTGGTGGACATGTCTCCCCCACACTCCCTGCAGGAACCTGCTAGAAATCCTCCCCCCAGGATCAGGCCAGACATCCCCACCGTCCAACACGGGACCCACAGGCCAGAGAGATCCTTCCGGGCCCCCTCACAGCAGACGCAGGCCTCCATTTGGCGGGACCACACCCTGGGACTCAGCGGCCCGCGGTGTGGGAACTCACGGGGAGACTCACGGGGGAACGGCCAGGGCCACAGCCGGTTCTTCTCCTCGGCAAACGCAGCCTGGGCCGCCATGTCCCTGTGCCACCAAGAACAAGATCGGAACGAACCTCACACGTGCCGATATCCCCGGGGAGGAAGGGGGAGGGGCCTGCAGTGGAAGAGGCAGGAGGCAGGGCCCTGGCTGGGAGAGATGCTCACTCGGGAAGGGAGGAAGGGGGGAAGGTCGGAGGGTCAGCAGGTGTGGAATGTGTCAGGCGGCGTGTGAGGTTGGAGCCCCTGTGTGTCCAGCAGGTGTGGCCGCGGGTGAGGTCCTCCAGCGGTCACTCAGCCCTTCAAGCAAGGTGTATCGTGCGTCTGAGGTCCGTCGGGGTCATGCAAGAGGCTTCTCTGGAACTCGCTCAGACGGGCAGCGCGGCCCCCGACCTGTCGTCGCGACGGGTGAAAACCGCAGCGGCCCTGTGGCAGAGCACTGAGAGCTGCTGCCCCCGCGCCCCACCCAGCACCCCTGGGGCCACCCTGCTCATCTTGTACCCCGGTGTGTGCAGGACTGTGACGAGGGAGATGGGGGCCAGGACAGGTCCCCGCTCAGGGCCTCCCAGGCCAGGAAGTGGTGGGGATGGTGAGGAAGCGTCCCTGCTCCCCGTCAGCACGCCCCCCCTCCGCGGCTGTCCTGGGAGCCGCACCCCTGCTCGTGACGGACCAGAGCCCGCCTCACTGAATTTCTCCTTCAGCGACGGACGCAATGAACAAGGGAGCACATCATTCAGGGGGTCACAGTGCTGTGAGAAAAGGTCGTCCCCGGAGGGGAGCTGTGAGGGTGGGCAGGTGGGGTTCCTGTGCAGAGGGTCCCTAGATGAGACCCGAGGAGCAGGAAGGGACCAGCCCCTCGGGGACGCTGGTGTCAGACCTTCCCGGCAGTGCCCACAGCCCGGCCCTGGAGTGGACGGTGCGGCTCGTCCCCGGCGCAGAGGGAGGCCGATGCGCCCAGGTCTTATGAGGTTGACTGGGTGCCAGAGAGCAGATCCCGCAGAACCTGACTGCCCGGAGAGGGGCACCTCCTGCAGAGGCCGGGGTCTCGGCGGGGAGAGGGCCCGGGGCAGCTGGACCAGGAGGCATGCCGAGCGTTCCCGGGACATCTTCATAAGCAAACGACGCGAGCGCAACATCGCAGGGGAGCTCCGCGGGGCGCTCGGTGGTGAGTTCCGTGTTACCCTGTTCAGTAAGTTCCTCCTGGCACCGGTCAGGGCCTTCCTGCCAGACACCAGCACCGCCCCGTGTTCCCACTGCACCAGTGAGCTTATCTCACCGTTCGGCAAGGGGCTGCGCCCCCACGGCACCCGGGTTTGCACAGCACGGGAACCGGAGGGGAGGTGAGGCCGCTCCGCGACGGGGCGTGTGGTGCACCTGACCCGGACAGCACAGAGGCGGAGCAAGACGCAGCAGGCCTGGGGAAGCTGCAGCCGCCTCGCGTCGGCCGGGACGGGGATCTGAGCGCCGGGATGGGGACAAGGGTCAGGTCTGTGCCTGACAGGAGCCAGGAGGATCGTGTTTTCACCTTGACCCTCGTGGCCAAGGCGGCGGGTGCCGGGTGAAACGCCAGGGCCCCGCGGTGGGTGGGAGGCTGCTTGCTCTCAGATCCTCACCCCTGCCAAATGCAGAGAACCGAAATCCGTGTCTCAAGTGCGGCCTCAGTCCACGCTCACATGACAGATCAGAACGAATGTTTTGCCTTAATTACTTCCGAGCACGCAGTATTTTACTACAAAAATGCTGTTCCTCTGCCAAAGGAATGCGTTTATTTGCTTTGCTGTGTCTTCAGAGATCACTGAGTGTTTATAATTAGCTTGTGAAAACCGGCAACCCTTCATCTGGTGTTTGCTGCTTTAAAAACAGACTCTTTCGCATTTTGAAGTAAGAAACATTACAGTATACATGGTAATGCTCAGGAAATCTGGACTGTGCGACGGGGGGGACAGGGACTTCATTTTAAGAAAGCGTCGTCGTCTTATTCTAAACAGCTGAGGTGCACGTGGCGTGACTCTGATTCGGTAAAAAGAGCCTCGTTTAAATTGCAGATGGCTGTAAGGCCGAGACCCTACAGATCACTGTGCTCCGCAAATGTGCAGAAGAAATGATCTCTTAATGTAATAAAGCCGCTTGTCTTCTTGGTTTGCGGTTTATATTAAAACTTCACTTGAGATGTGATTTCCAGGCAGGTCTCCAGAAACGTTCCCTCGGGACAGTGAAATCCAATGACACTGGATCGTCTACAAGAAATAACAGAGGGAGCACGTTACATGTTACCAGGAAAGTCCCGAAATTTTGAATTCAAGAATGAATTATTCATTAAAAGTTTTTTTTTTTTAAGTCCTGGTGTTGCAAAACCAAGTTTCTGAAAACTGGAAGGAGTCGTATTTTTAGACACTAAAGTGCATCCCTTCTTAGAACAGATGGTGGCACTTCCATGGCACGGCTGGGGTTAACGGGAGTGAACCCCATGGGACAGTTGGCCCCTGCCCCTCTCCCGAGAAGAGGGCCCCCCTTGCCTCGGGGCTCTGGAGGCGGGAAAGGCTCTTCCCGGGACCCAGACCAGCAGAGACACTGTGTGTCCCACCAGTCCACATGTCCAAGGAGAGTCCACGCAGAGCACCTGCCCATCCTCACAAGACACTCGTCCTCCCGGAGCTCGGCCTTGGGCAGCGGTCTCACTGTCCCTCCCCTTCGGTGCTCACCCCCACAACCCCACATTTCACACCAGTCACAAACAACACAGGTGTGAGCGGCACGGGTCCACTTTTACGCAGATTTTCTCTGATGAATACAATGCCGTACTACAAATGCATTTTCCCTGCCTTACAAAATTTCTCAATAATGTTTTCTTTCACTTCCTTTATTGTAAGAATACGGCGTATAATACATGAAACACAAAGAAATACGTGTGAATCACCCACTTAGGGTATCGGTAGGCTTCTGGTCAACAGTAGGCGATCGGTAGGTAAGTTCCGGGGAGTCGAGACTTACACCCAGGTTTTCAGCTGTGCGGGGTGGGCGGGGCTGTTACATGCCTGCTGTGTGTCCCACTGTGTGTCCCACTGCGTGTCCCACTGCGTGTCCCGCTGCGTGTCCCACTGCATGTCCCGCTGCGTGTCCCACTGCATGTCCCGCTGTGTGTCCCACTGCATGTCCCGCTGCGTGTCCCGCTGTGTGTCCCACTGCGTGTCCCGCTGCGTGTCCCGCTGTGTGTCCCGCTGTGTGTCCCACTGCGTGTCCCACTGCGTGTCCCGCTGTGTGTCCTGCTGTGTGTCCTGCTGTGTGTTCCACTGTGCGGCCCGCTGGTGGCTTGTTACATATTCACAGCACAAGGAATCCGGTGATACTGTCAAAAAAAAAAAGGTCAGAAAGGACACCAATAAAATAAATGACCCAAGACCCCGCCATCCAGAGAAGAGCGGACCATGGGCTGGTGTGGACCCTCTGAGTGTCGGCCTCCCACGCAGACCACCAGACGTGTCCCCCCCGAGCCTTTCCCATCAAGCTTTCTTCCAGCCCCTATGTCCCTTTTCTCCGTTTTGTGGAGACCCCGTCGTGCTGTAACTGTGAATCCGAACTGCACCACAGCCTCCGGGCTCTCCGAGGACCACGCCATCGGGACCGTCCACACCGTCCACAATGTTTCTCCCAACTTCCTCAGACTGTCTCCTGCCCTCAGTCCCACACTCATGCGCACTGTTTCCATTTACTGTCTCAACCCGTGTTAGCTCTGGGACCGGGTCACTTGGGTGGTGGGTGTGCTTCCTTGTGCCTACAAGCCTCGGATCCAGGGAACGATGTCGTCCCTAAGTTGGAGTTTTGTGCCCTTTTTGGGGGGGATGATGAATCACGCGATGGCGGGCCGCTCACTCCCACTCAGGCACCTGTGTCGGGAACATCTATTCCCACTCGCATGTGGGGAGCGACCCCTCTCCCCGCAGCCGGGACTGGACTCCCAAGGAGACCCATGGCCAGGCCCCGTGGAGGAGCCCCTGGTCCCCCAAGGGGCCGCCGTCTCTACACAGGCATTGTCTTCCTTCTAATTCAGGAGTTTCCGTTAACATATTGATCTCTTGCAGAACAAGCTTGAAGACTTTCTCACCACAACTTGGAGTTTCAGAGAAACTCTGTCCTGTTTATTTTGTCCACTCGGGATCTGCTCTTTGCTTGGCGAGGGAGAGATAACTACTAATAAAGTAGGTAATAAGTAAAGACAATCAATAATAAAGTAAAGGCAAAGATGAAGTCACTTTCCGGCTGAACCACAGCTCAGTCCTGGGCCTCGGGCGAGGCCGCCGAGTTCCTCCGAGTTCCTCCCCGCCTGGCCTCACTCCCGGCCAAGGTCCAGGTGCCTGGAGGGGTGCGGCGTGAAGGGCACATCCTCCCCGGGAAGGAGGACTCAGCCCTTGCCGGGCGGGCGCTTGCCCTGCCGGGGTCTCAGGTGAGGGTTGAGGCTGCTGGGACATGAGTTCAGACTCTCGGGCAGCCCAGCCTCCCTCTGGCCCCCGCTGAGTCCGACCACCGTCTGATGGGGCCGCAGCACCACCGGCTTCCGCTCTGGCCGTCTGCAGCCTGCAGGGAGAGCCACCTCGCCCAGCCTTGGGGACGTCAGCACACTCAGCTGTTTCCTGCACAGCTCGGGACCCCAGGACCCCTGACAGAGCCCAGTCCCAAGTCTCCCTTTCCTGCTGTGGAGCTCCCGTAACCACGTGGTCAAGTCTGCACCCATGTGGGTTTGGGGAAGCCCGTGAGCCAGCTTCTCACTGAGCCCCATGTAGGCTATGGTGGTCCAAGCGGTTTCTGCTCTTCCTGCTACTCCTTCAAGGAGGAGAAGCTGGAAGACATCCCTCTGGGGGGAGAAGCTGGAAGACACCCCTCACGGAGAAGCTGGGAGACATCCCTCGGGAAGAAGCCAGGAGACACCCTTCAGTGGGAAGAAGCTGGGAAACATCCTTTGTGGAGGAGAAGCTGGCAGACATCCCTCATAAGAAAGATGCTTTCCTTCCATCCTCCCAGGGCTGAGGGGGTCTCTGGCCTGGGCTCCCTTCTTTACCTCAAAGCCTGACTGGAAGCAGGGCTCCTTCCCTCTCTGCACAGGAGGGCACGGTCTCCTGTCTCCTCCTGAGTTAGATAACCCTGGGCCATGGAGGCTTGGAGAGCTGGAGAAGCCTCTGCCCGCATAGCTTCCAAAGCCACTGCTCCTTGCAACATCCTTGTCTTTGCCCTATTTCTCCTTTCCTGTTACTTCTGCGTCAGACCCTAATCTCCCTCCAAAAAGATGCGTCCTTGAGGGCTACAGAACAAAAGCCATGCACTTGGAAATGCGAAAGAAAAAAACCACATTAAAAATTGAAAAAGCACATTTTTGTGTATTTGCCGATCACCAAATACTTCCACCATGTCCTCTGCATTCCCGTCACAGTTCTGAGCACCCTGCCAGTGTGAACCTGCTGAATCCTCGCAGCGGCCCTGCTGTAAGGTACTATCGCTGCCCCGTTTTGTAGACAGAAAGCCAGAGGCGCGAGGATGTTGCGTAAACACGTACACAAGAGCCCCAGAGCACCACGAAGAGATGGCAAGGCCACCAGGAGCAGGGTCCTGAACCGAGCTCGGCCAGCCTGGCTCCCAGTGCCTCCAGTTACGGGGTTACTGGGCGCCCCGCATGGCCCCGGGCATGGCTGCACTGGTACACAGCACGGCACTGTGCGACGGCGTCCGCGGAGGGCATGAGCACACAAATGTTCAGAACACGGTGCCCAAGACAGCGCCCACCATGTGCCACGCGAGCGCCGCTGTGACATTCGCCCGTGTGTGGGTGGTTTTGTTGTGCACAATCGGTCGTTGTCACCGCGACAGCAGCTCGTGTTCCTCAAGTGCTCCCTTCCGGGCGCGTTCCCGTCATTTCATTTCATCTTTGCTATAAACCCGCAGCCCCGCTTCAGAGATGAGAGAACTGGAGACGAGTGCCTGTCCCAAGCCTGCCCACCCAGAGCGACACAGGCGGATGCCATTGGCCAGCGCTCCCTCCAGCCTCTGCTTCCGGACACACTTCACACCTGCTGCTGTCGGGAAAATCACCTGTTTTTACTCTTCATGTTTTGATGTTTTTCTCCTTTAATAGTTGAACAATCCAAAACTTTTTGTGTTTCTGCAATTTGCACTCAAGATTGAATTTACCCTTTCCCTGGCAAATTTCATCAGCGGTTCTATTCCCTCCATGGGGTCACCTGCATCAAATTTAAGCGCCACCTTCCACGGACAGGGTTCTCTCCCTGCGCGCTGAGATTTCGTGTTCTGCTTCACGGATTTCCTGTCCTCTGCCTGACCTAGTCACACCCCATCTTAATTTTGACTCCAAGAAACAGTTCCACATCTTCAAGAGCAAGTTCCCCTTGAGACTGGGGAAAGATCGGAGACGTTGTATTTGTTCATTTACTCACGATAACTGTCAGACTCACCGAGTGAGGATCTCACTTTCAGATTGATTAGAACAGAAATGGCATCTTTATAATATCGAGTCAATAATCCTTCCACCCATTCGCCTTATTTTATGTCTTTCAGTGAAATCTTACAGACAGCTTCACGTGGGATTGCGTGGAGTCCGCTTCCTTCCGGGAAAGCGCGTTTGGTGCTGTTGCGCGGCTACTTCCCGCTGTTCCTCGTGCTCGGCGTTCACAGAAGCCCCTGGTTTGGGTGTGCTCCTTTGTTGGTCATTCTTCCTCTTTTGTGTTTTTTCTCACGGTTTTTCATGTGTTCTCGGGCTTTCCAGGTGGACAAGCACAGAATGTTCCGTGGGAGGTAGACACATGGAGCGTTTCTCTGGGCACGGCGTCGCTGACTTTAATCAAATCCCTATTATCAAGGTGATTTTATGTGCATTCTTCTGAGAACAATTAATGTGATAAATTGTATTAATATATTTCCCAATATTAAACCATCCTTTCATTCCTAAAATAAGCCATCCCTTTGTGTATCATATTAATCTTATTAAATGCTGGCTGGACACGTGTATTAGCTTCCTAGAGCCGCTGTAACAAATTACCGCAAACTGGGGGGCTTAAAACAACAGAAATTTGTCATTTTGGCTCTGGCAGCTGGAAGTCCTACACCGAGGTGCTGGCTCTGTCTGCTTCCTCCAGAGACTCCAAGAAGTCCTCCTCCAAGACCTCCTGCTTCTCCCAGCTCTGGGCGCCCTGGGTGCTCCTTGGCTGGCGGCTGCACCTGCCACCATCCCCGTCTTCACAGGACACCGTGTGTGTGCGTGTGTGTTTACCTGCTCCCAAGGACGCCGGCCATATCAGATTAAGGGCCCACTTTCTCCCAGTATGACCTCACCTTAACCAGTTACATCTGTAATGACTTTATTTCAAATGAGCCCACGATGTAAGGGACTAGAGGTCAGGACTCCAGCACACCTTTTGAGAACACAATTCAACCCACAGCACCGTGTTACTATTTCACGTAGAATTTCTGCATTAAACATTCATGAGCCATATCGAACTACGGGGGTCATTTAGGGGGGCCATGAATCAGGTTTGGGTGCAGTGTTAGGCTGACTTTATAAAATTAACCAGAGAATAAATTTTCTTTCTGTCCTGAAATAATATAATAGCTTGGTAACTATTTGAGGGTTTCTTCTTTTTAATTATTTACTTGACAGATGGAGACATGTAGGCAGAGAGGCAGGCAGAGAGAGGGGGAAGCAGGCTCCCTGCTGGGCAGGGAACCCAATGTGGGGCTCGATCTCAGGACCCTGGGATCATGACCTGAGCTGAAGGCAGAGGCTTAACCCACTGAGCCACCCAGGCGCCCTTGCCTTTGAGTTTTGAAAGATCTTGTCCTTGAAACTCTCTGGGTTTTGGGAAGGGCTGGATTGCTAATGACTTTGTATCGATAATACTGTGGAGAGTATAATGAATTTTCATGTGCACAACCTCCACAGCCATCGGACACATCTGTTGCACGTGTCCCCACGTCCAGCGAGTTAGCGTGTGTCCACTTGTGTGTGCCGAGGTGCTCACGCTGGGAGTTCTAAAGGCACATTGCATACATCATGTCACCTCACCCCAGGATCAGCACAGGGAGAGGAGATGGGACGTCAAACCTGGCAAGTTAATAAGTTTAACAAAGGATGTGCAGGACCTGGGGAAATGACAAGGGCTCTGAGTTGTCCCAGAGTTGGTACCAGAGGTAGTTGGTGGCACCAAACGTCCTTGCCACAAAGTACCTCTAAGAGAAGAGAGTTTGAAAGGCCATGTGGCAGGATCAGAAGTTCTAGTCGAGGGGAGTAGCCAAGCAAAAGCTCCTAAGAGACCAATCCAGAAGACCATTATCCAGACTCACTCCCATCCTGTCTTTGGGTTACAAATGCTGTCCACTGGCCAAGCCAGAGTTCACGGGGCCTGGAGAGTGGCCGACAGCTCCATGTCTCCCTCTCTCTGCACTCACTGGCTTGTCTATTGCCCCATCGGACTCCCCCATCGCAGGCACGGCTGGTCCCTGGCTTCTTTGTGGTAGTGTCTGACCCCCATGTTTTCCTTGGAAATGAGTGCAGACTGAAGTCTTCAGTAGGTAAAAGACATATATAAATATAAATTCTATATATATACTGAAAATACATCCCATTGTACATATCTGTATGTAGATAGGTAGATGATAGACAGACACAGAGATAACGTCTAGGGGAAGGAGAGAACACTTGAAAGTCATGCTGTGAAAGTTTTTACAAAATTAAACTTTTGACTTCTTACCCTTTTTTTAAAAAGTAGTATTTTCCAGCTTAATTACCTTAAAGGGCATAGAAACAATGAAAACTAGTGCAGTGAGCACCTAAATTAAGGTCTCTGAATATCATTCCCCACGAAAAGGAACCAGAGATCTTTGGAGAAACGGTGGATTCCAGGTTGAAGGCGGGAACTGGGCCTGGAACAGCTGAGCATGCCTGAAGCTGAGGAAGCTGAGACGCCTAACGCAGCGCTTTTAAGGGAGTGCGGGAACCATCTGAAAGACAGCCCCAGACGGGGCGGGGGCCGTAACTCAACAAAAACGAAGGCGGAGGACGAACCAAACGAAACCCAGAAGACAGCACCGCCCGGCACCGCGAAGCCGAACGAGACTCGGAAACTGGCTATGCGGAGGGAAGGAAGCGTCTATCCTGCCTCTCTGACTAAGCTGTGCTTAAAGACACTGATCGTGGGTGCGGGACGGCTCTCCCGTTCAGAAGAGCCCAACTCATCATGAGGACGTGAGGAATGGACAACAGGATTAGAAAATTCCTGTCTGCAGCCCCCAGGGAGACGCGTTCCAAGTGCCACACCATCACGGGAGGGTGAGGCCACTGAGGGCAGGACTGACGACTGACGGAGAATATTGCCAAGAACAGACCAGGCTGTTGGGACCTGAACTGCTGGTCAGTCTTCATGGTAACGAAGGGGACACAACCAGACCATTTCGGAAAGATAAAGGTAATGGCCGCCAGTGCCTGAATCACTCCAGATCGTCACGTAAACACAGACACGTCAACCGGACAACAAAGCGACACCCCCTGTGGACAATGCCTGCAGAAAAGCGAGGCATCCTCGTCTCACCAAAGCCCAGATGGATGGTGTCTAACAGCAAGGCAAAGGGTGGGCAGAGCATGGGCAGCTGCACAGAGGAAGCAGAGGAAGCGAAGTCTGACACCCCAAGAACAGGACCCCCCAGACTGCAGGCAACCCCGCCATGAGCATGCCGGCCAGAGGGCCATGGCCACTCTCCAACAGTGGGGGCTCTGGAAGGCGGACGAGGGAGAAGAGTGGGCTAAGACAGGGCAGGAGAGGAGCCAGAAAGAAGGTTACCTCCAAACAGAGGTAAGACCCAGAATGAGATCTGTCTGGACAAGGGCAGCACACCAGAAACTCGGGCTCCAATCGCAGACGAAACTGTCACGTGCTATTTCGAAATGAGGTTTGAGGATGATACAAAGTATGAAAGAGAAGCAAAAATCTCAATTCAAAAAATCCAGACATGAAAGGCAGATTGAGAAAGCAGTTGGACGTTCACAATCATTTCAGAAACGCTCACTGAGCCGGAAGGAATGTGAACGGAGCGGGCACCAGAGACAACACCTCTGAAGGGACAATCTGGAAAGGAAGGATGCGCTTCATTCAAAAAGGAATGAGGAAGAAAAGAAAAAGGATTAAGGGGAAAACTTGGAAAAAAAGAAAAGGGATTCAGAAAAAAAAAACTTGAAAATATCGAGGGCAGCCAAAGAAGACCCCGCATACGGTCTGAGTGCCAGAGAAAGGAGATCAAAGCAGGAACAAAATAAAAACTGAAACTACGGGCGCCTGGGTGGCTCAGTGGGTTAAAGCCTCTGCCTTCGGCTCAGGTCATGATCCCAGGATCCTGGGATCCAGCCCCACATTGGGTTCCCTGCCCAGCAGGGAGCCTGCTTCCCCCTCTCTCTGCCTGCCTCTCTGCCTACTTGTGATCTCTGTCAAATAAATAAATAAATAAATAAAATCTTAAAAAAAAAAAAATGAAACTATGCGTCCAGACAGCGTCCGTATTTACAGGAATATCTAAAACCAGCTTGTTGAAAGAGCGCCCTGTGCACCCAAGGACATAGTCCAGAATAATGTTGAGACATGCTCTCAAACTAAAAAAAAGAAATGCTAAAAAATGAATTAAAATACCCTTTAGGAATCTAAGGAACACAGGAAGACACTGTAAGGGAAATAAAAGTGGGTTATCATCTGAGTTTCTCACAGCAGTGCTGTGTGCCCAAAAAAACTAGATTATCATATCTAGTATGTTTGAGGGGAAAAAATGTGAAGTGAGCATTTTATATCCAGCAAAATTGACTTTCAAAGTATAAAAGACACAAAGTGTTATCGATATCCGAGAATTCAGACATGGCTCCCATGAGCCCTTGGTGAGGAATGTAACTCGAGAATGAACCTCAAACAAAAAAGAACACAGAGACTCCAATGTGAAACTGGTGGCAAGCACGTATAGAGTTCCTTGGGGAGTAAAATACTGTATAGAACAGCCATGCGAACTGGCTGTGTAGGTCCAGCACCCCTACTTAGCAGTGAGGACGGAAACTGGAACCTTATGTGGTCAGAACAGGATTTAAGTCTTGTTTGGGTACATGTGTTGCTATGACGGCAATGCTGGTGTTGGTACACATTTGTCTGGTACTGCTGTGCGTACGCACACACATGTTGTCGGTACGTTGAGACTCTGTGTGCCGTCTGGGACAAAGTAAACAAGTAATTTTGTGAAATATTCTAATACTATCATTCTGTGCATCCTTGAGCACCACCAGAATTTTTGGTGTTGAAGGAAGGAGATGCAGACACAGCACAGAGGAGGTTAAACAAACATCAGCTCTAGAGAGCTGGAAGGAATTAGAAGACGTTTCTTGAGTCCACAAGCTTCCCTCCAACTCTGCCCCATAGCACTGGGTGTCCCTAGTGCTGGGAAGACAGTTGGGGAACACCTTTCCCACGGAGAGAACAGGGCTTTTTGAGGAAGGGGCTGGTCTCAGGCATGAGGCACGGACAGTGAACGGCCCTGGGGTGTCTTGTCACACCAGAGAGTGAGGAGACCATCAAGGAGCTCCTGGTGGGTCACAAGTCAGCAGCTGACATGAAGAGGTTCCAATTAGCCCAGGATAGGACAACCTGACTTTTGGAAGGGAACTAATTCCAGTTGGTGAAACAGTGAGTGAGTCTAGGTTGACAAGTTAATAAGAAGACTCGGAGGACATCACGCTCCGGGAATGAGTGTCCCGATTTGCTGCCTTGGACACTGATGAGGAGAAACAAGCATGTGCGGAATCTTTCGTCTACACACCGTGAAGCCGGGGAACCAAACAGGGGTTCAAGGGATTAAGGTGGGAAGACGGGCCCACAGCCAAAGGCTGGTCTTCTCATCAGCAGAGCTCACATGTGTCACACTTCGTGTCCTCCATTAACCTGGGTTGGACGTGGCTCTGACTTTCAGTCACTGCATCTCAGAGGTCAGCCAGCCCGCGAAGGTGAGTCCGGGCGGAAATGCAGGCCCAGCTCGCCGGCATCCCCTTCTTCCCTGGGAGCAGCCAGAGGAAGGAAGACGCTAGCTCAGGTGTGGCTGCCTCTCCCCCGGGGCTTTCCCATCCATGTATGGGGCAGTAATGGGGTCCATTGCCAGGTCCAGCCACATGCCCGCTCCCCAAAATGTGCAGCCCCTGCTAAGTGGGGTCCAGGTGCCCGGGCACCTCTGCAGGTGTGGCACGACAGGCAGCGTGCAGGGGCCTGAAATGGCGCTTGGGGCCCACCTTGGCACCTGCTCTCCTCTTCCATTTGAAACACGACATCTCCAAGCAGAGGGGTCTACACGTGTCGGTGGCAAAGGAAGGGCCAGAGAATAAATGTTTCCGTCTTTGCGGCCCTCATCCTCCTGTGTGCGATGACTCATCTCTGTTCTGGTGGCCAGAAAGCAGCCATGGACAGTAGCGACAAATCAGCTAGAGCGTGTGACAATAAAGCTTTACTTGCAAAGCCAGACAGTAGCTGATCTGGCCTGTGGGCCTCCGTTTGCTGACCCTGGTCTTGGAGGATAAGGGCCTCCTCCCTTCTGATGCGTCCTTTCCTTCAGAGCTGTTTGTTCTCTTGCCGCCGTTGTTCTAGACTCTCGGGCCACAGCAGAACCCAACGGACGGCACGAAAGCTGCACCCCAGCAGAGAAGCTGCAGGTCCGTGTGCGTGTGTGTGCGTGCGCATGCGCGTGGGTGGGTGGGTGTGCGCGTGTGTGTGTGCGTGCATATGTGTGGGTGTGCGCGCGCGTGGTGTACATGTGGGTGTGGGTGTGTGCGTGTATGCGCGTGCACGTGTAGGTTATAGACTCGTTAAATTGCTGAGAGCATGGGAGCACCAGCACCTGGCCGGGACTGCACTATGCGACCTTCATGCTGGGTATAAATCCCCACCAGCCGGCGGTGGTGCACTCTCAGTAGGTCCACGTCTGTCCAGGGGTGAAAGCATGAGGCAGATCTCACTCACGAGGGGCCTCCCGGTCAATCACCTGGGTTACAGAGATCCGGAGCCCCAAGTCCGTGTCTACAGACCCCAGGTGTTTACGGAATGCCTCTTCGGACAGTAGCCTCATGGGTACCAGCCTTCCCTTGAACCTGAGGGGATCTGTCTGTGGGTGGGCCCGGGTCCCGAGGTGCTACCTGGACCCATGAGAGGGTCGGGGACGAAGGCCTCCAGGAGCCACGATGGCCTGTCTCCATAGCGGTGCTCACGGCAAATCTGGACGTGCCCGAGGGCCCCCCCCCTCCTGATTCCACACACTTTCTGTCCCGTGAACCAGACAGGAGGCCTCCGCTGGCCACGGTCCTCTGGCAGGAAACAGAAGCGCCGCACACCAATGCGGAGTGAACACGGCTCGCGGCAAGTGACCGACGCGGAACTGGGCCGTCACTCAGCCTCATCGAGCAGCATTTGCAGCCATCTTGGGGACAGAAGGAAGCAATTCCCCTTTACCCTCGGATGCTGGCCGCTCCGCCTTTTGTCTTCCCCGGGACCTCCTCACCCGTGACTTTCCGGGGGCTGTCTCAATCACTGGAAATTTCCACTCTGGTGGCGCGGCTCCTTCTCAGTGGACGTTCCTTCTAGCGAAAGCACAGTCAGGTGCCCCGGAAGGGATTTGTCGACGTTGGTCCTGCAGATCTGGAGTAAAACCCCAGCTGCAAACATTTGCTCCTCCGCGGTGAAGTGAAGTCCCCACCATGGGACGGGGAGCCGCTGGGTAATGAAACCACATCTTAAAACCAACAAAACCTACTGTTTGTGCTTTTTTAAAGAATGATCCCCAAAAAACCATTCGGTGCCATGCAATAGAGGGAGAGCATTAGTCCCTTGCTAACCCAGACCAGTGCTGTCCCTGGGGCGGCAGCCCCATCACGGCACCCTCCACGGCACCCTCCACATCCGTGAGCGGCGAGGTGGCTGCGGGCGGCAGAGGCTGGAGTGCGGTGACACCAGTGTGAGTCCCCAAGAGAACGCCTTGAAGGTTTCATTGCCCGAGTTTGAGCTTCCTGCTGGCTGATGCCAAAGAAGGGACACAAACACGGCAATCCTGGGAACTCAACCCCCGGGGAGGGGGGTCTCTATCCTGGGGGTCGTGCTGGAAAGGGCTTTTCACGCAGTTCAGATCCTGTGCTCCCTCCTGGGAGTGGTGCAGGACAAACACGCCACCCATCCCCGAGGGGCTCCCAAGAGAGGGACAGGGCAGCCTCCAGGCGCCCGAGCAATAGCTCCCGGTGGCCGCGTGGAAGCAGGTGTTCAGGGAGGCCGAGCCCGCCCGGGGCACCACCTGCTGAGGGAGCCCCCATGTCGCCCTTCCCAGGAGGGCCTCTGGGCTGCCCACAGGGACGTGAGACTTCAGGTCCTCCACCACTCAGTTCAGTGGGGCCTCGTGGGGACACACAGGGACACACGGGAGGCCTGTGGCCAAGACTGAGGCCCCCTCCCAGGGCTCCGATGTCCCTTCCTGCCCCACACGAGGACAACCTGCGTTCCTTCAATGGCATCGCTCCCGGAGGAAGGGTCGTCACTGTCCTGGTAGCCGCTGACTGTCAAAGAGGCGTAAACGACGACGGAGAGGGGAGGCCTCTCTCCGAGCTCGGTGGACTCAGGACGAAGACCCGGCCCCGCCTGGCTTCCTCCCGGCAGACCGGCCCAGGACTGGGTGAGGGGTACACAAAGCCCAGCAACAAATCAGCAGCGTCCCTAGTGTCAGAGACGCCCAAAGCTTTCTTGACACATTCGTACAAAAGGGCTTTAAAATACGTATTTACTTACACATTAGGATTAAATCTCTTAATTCTGGGTGTAGACTGTTTTAAACACCCAGTAAAACCCTGGCAACTGTAGACAGTGGCTCCCAGGCCCGGGACCTGCGACGCTGGGGTGGGCGTGCGGTGGGGGGGACTCCGCAGGTGGGCCCGTGGGCACTGCTGTCCCCTGTGAGCCAGGCGGGCAGAGACGCTCTCCCGGGAGCCGGCCGTGTTCCGCTCGGCAGCTCAGGCTGTGCTTCTGGGTCAGGGTGGTGCTCTGTCTTCCACGCCCCGTGGGTGCCTGGTGGGTGCTACACCCCGTTTTCTCAGGAAGGCCTGTTGGCGGGAGGCGGACGATTCAGAAGGAGCTTTTCTGGAGAGAAAGGATGGGGCCTCCCTCCACAGATGCAGGGCCACGCGTTGGCTTTGGGAACAAGAAGTTGTCTCCCCAGATGGAAAGATATGCCACGGGGTCCTGTCCAGACTCTGAGGCCGAGTGATCCTGCCCAGGTGTCTTTACGTCTCTGAGCCCATTTCCTGGATGGAAATGGCTGCTTCCACGTGGCCAGTACGTTGTCAGGGCACTGTGCAGGGTGCTAGGAGTCTTGTGAGCCAAGGGCTTACCCGGCTTGTCACGCAGCTGGCCCCAAACCTGTCGTCGTCCTCAGCGACCCTGGGAAGGAGAAACTCAGAGGTCCCTGCAGTGAAGGTGAGGCGAGGGGCTTGGTTTCCAGAAGACACAGGAACTGGGGTGGGGAGGGGAGCTGCAGAGCCAACGCTGGGTGTGCCCCTGTCTGCCCTGGAGATCACTGGGAAGGAAGTCTTTTCCTGGATGGACAGAGCTGGGCGACAGACACGTGGACAGCTGCAGCTCACCACACGAGCCGCTGGAGCAGAGCATCGCAGGCCCCAGGGAGCGGCGGTCCTTCCGCCCGAGGAGGTAACCCGAGGGGAAGTGCCCACGGCTCTGCCGGAGGACGGGACCCACCAGGGGCAGGGGCGGGAGAGGTGGGCTGCAGGAGGGACTGTGATGTCTGACTTCCAGGGACGGTCACGCCCGCCTCCCAGGACATGGTTTTTCTCCAGCCGAGAGACGGGAGCCGACGCGCACCCCAGACTCAGGAAGGAAGATTCGGGTATCGGCTTTACCCACCACGGCCGAAACGGGGCCCAGCAAACAACGAACACATGACAGGGGATTGCTCCAGCGACACACTGTGGGGTCTCGCAGGACCAACGTGGATCCGCGGAGGTGGGGAGCACGACGTCTCACCTTGCGTGTCACAGTCACGAGACGTTTGGAACTGGTGACGAGTCTGTTAGTGGCATCGGGGTTGGGGCGGCACAGGGGAGCCCCTGGAACATCGGCGACCTGAAACCGGGAGGGCCGTGCAGTGAGCGGTGAGCAGGGCCGGCGCCATCCAGCCAAGGCCAGGGCTGCAGAATGGAGCCTGCACGCCGCCCTGTCCCCGTGGCACCGGCTCAGGAACGTCTGTGGCGACCCCCACTGCGAGACCAGCATGGTCTGTGCTGAGACGGGTCCATCAGCTCTGCAGACCCGGGAGGGGCACTGTGCTCCCCTCCCCCAGCGGGCTAGCATCTGGGGGCCCCCGCGAGGGCCCCGCCACCTTGGACGCTGTCCCAGCTGCAGCTTAAAGGGTGCAGACGGAGGTCAAGTCCCCGCACCTGGAAACCAGAGGACCCACAGAGCAGGACGCGGGCACAGAAAGCAGCAACGCGGTTCTGCTGAGTATGGCCTTGGCCCGACAGTGGAGTTGAACAGGAAGACCCCGTACACACCAAGGGACGTGGCGGGGTGGGTCCGTGAAGCGTCTGCCTTGAGTTCAGGTCATAATCCTGGAGTCCTGGGATCGAGTCCTGCATCGGGCTCGGCACGTCAGATACCCACCACCCAGGGTCCCACCATCCACTGGGTCTGCACCGGCCGTGCGTCAGGCACACAGCGGAGCCCCCCACAACCGACCACACAGCCAGGGCCGTTTGGGGAGCTGGAAGGAGTGACCCCAGGAGAGCGGCTCCGGGAGAGTGTCGTGAGAGCAGGGCCAGACTTGAATCCTCTAGGACTCACAAGGGACAGAGAGGTATCTGGCCACAGTTAGATTCTAGGAGCAGCTTTTGCACAAAGAAATAAAGGTTTTATTTTCCTGTGTCTCCATTCCTATTCAGAATCCCAAAGGGAAAACTTCACACCAATCGAAAAAGGGATTTATCAACCAGAAAGTTCAATCTTGTTTCCTGTCAAACCGGTTGGTCATTTATAAAAATAGCTGCTTATGGGTTTCCGAGACAGACCTGCAGCAGTTACCTGATTTTTGGGGTCCAACAACAGAGAGAAGCTGGCCGGGACCCCAGGGCGTGCGGTGCAGGGTGTGCCAACGGAGCCCCGGGGCAGAGGCCTGCAGCCAGCGTGGGCTGTGCAGGGTCTGAAGCAGCTGAAGGAAGGGCTGCAGGACAGGGACAGGTGGTGGGGAGCAGCCGGCGGGCGGTCGAGCGCCCATGACACCGGAGAAGGCAGCGAGCTGAGCGCCGCCGTCACTCCCCCTTGCGGCAGACACTGATCCACACACATGCCCAGCCGACACTGCGGGGCAAACCCCACAGGGACACCCCTGCCTTCAAGGGCCAGGTGCCTGGCAGAGATGAGAGGGGTGGGGCGGGCTCAGAGAGCCTCCTGCAGGCCTGAGTCACCGGTGTCCTCGATGACACAGAGGAAGACATGACAACCCTTCCTCTCGCAGACTCACCAGCAAGCATGCAGCGGGGGCCCACCTGCACGCGGGGAGGGAGGAGGAGTGTCCGTCTGCCTCAGACCCCGGACTGTTCTCTGACGGGCTGGGGGCTTGCGTCTGAGGGTGCAGACCCCCGATGGAGCTCTGGGCACTTTCTGTCTGGCTCCCCTCGTGCCCTGCATCGGACGGGATGCCATCAGCCAGGTCCCTGTCCTGCTCTGCCCCACCCACCGCAGGGTGGCTCTGTGGGTCTGGAGCCGGGAACCGGTGCCCGGCTGCTCAGGCCATGGCTGCTGTGGCTCTGGCCTGGGGCTCCAGACGCCCGCGGCCCCGCAGGAGGGTCCCCGCCGCACGCTCAGGGGTGGGGTGCATAGGACAAGAGTGGACACTGAATGAGCAGGACGACTCTGCCTTCCTTCTTCTTGCACGTGGTGCCTGAAGGCCTGAAGCACCCCCAGCTCCCAGTCCCAGTCCCCAATGGGACCCTCATTCTCCCAGGGCCTAGAGAGAGAGCCCCCGGGATGCAGGGCATGCGAGAGAGAGAGGGTCTCCGTCCTGCTCCAGTGAGGGAGAAGCAGCCGGCCTCCTGGCTTCCCTCAGTGCGTGGCAGCAGAGCCTTTGTGGGGAACCAGGGCTTTTGTCCTCACCGGCTGTCCCCATGTTTCCGGAGCTTCTCCCTGAGGCGGCCCTTGGCAGATTCCACCCACCACGGACAAGGCCAGGGTCCCCTCACATCCCACACTCGGCCCACATCTCTAGAAGCTTCTGGGTGCTTCTCAGAACACCAAGAAGGGCACACAAAAGTGACCCAAACACCCGGCGTGGGAACGCCCTGCACGTTGGTCCTCCACCAGCGAGGACGCCGCGCCGCTCCGTGGGCGAGTGGCTTCCTGTACACCGTCCCGTCCGACAACGGGGACTGCAGACGCGTGGTCATGCAGTTTAACCCAATCGTTTATGCGGACACGGAAGCGGTGGGCTGAGGCTTGAACCGGTATCGCCGGGAGGGGGTGCTCCCGGCTCAGGTGCCCCCGGAGGCGTTGGGCATGCTGGATGTCTGTGGCTGCTAACTTTGCCGCCGCTCTCAGAAATAGCGTTTTGTCGATGTGATATGCAAATAAGACCCAAATGTGATTTCTTATGTAAATATGGCACAAGTCCAAAATCTGAACCGTGGAAACAGAGAGCTGCTCTTCGGGTAAATTCCATATGGCCGTTTATGCCGCTCAGAACGCTCCGAGTCCCGCGCATGTCGAAGCTCGCAGACCCCCAGCCGCCGGCGACCGGACGGCCTCGCTCTCCGACAAGACCCCGTTCCAGGGCTGAGGCAGACGACCGCGCGGTGGGTTCATCATGGTGCGACTGAAGTCGGTTGTTGTAAAAGCCCATTTTCGCCGTTTTTGCTGCAAAACTGAGTGTGTTGTGCTCGAACCTATTAGGAACAGGCCTGTGAATCGCTGTTTCCTATTTCCTTAAATGAAGACTCAGGAAATCTCAGGACGAAGGGCCTCTCTGTGACTCGAGCTTCCACCCAATGTCTGATTAATTCAATTCCACGCGAATACGTACGTTCTCTCGCCCCGGCCCGTCCACACCAGGAAGGAGTTCCGGTCTTTGTCCTCCAGAAGTGAACGGTTGGAAACGGCCCCTGGGGGACCGGCCATCTGTTCCCCTGTTGCCAGCCGCGGCCCCCACCCACTGAGCCTTTTCTGGGCGCGGGGCAGGCTTGGCTGCTCAGAGCTGGCAGATGGGGCCTCTCCTGCGAGCGAAGTCATAAGAACTGGGGCCTCGATCCAGAAAGATAGACTCGCACTTGCTGGGGGTGGAGAGCCATGTTTGACACACGCATCCCTGGTCCTGAGGGACGAGGCTGGCTGCAGCGCGTGAGCCTGACGGGGTCTCCGTGCCCTCGAAGGTGCCCGCACTCGCGGCCAGGGGAGGGCGTGCCCCGCAGACACTGAGCCCCACGCCCGGCACGGCTGCAGGGGGGTCCGCCACCTGGGCGCCTCCTGCCTACACACCCACCGCGCCCCAGCTGTGCCTTCTGCAGAGCGTGTCTGCATGTGGCCCCAGGGAAGGCCGGCCGTCTGAGCCTGGGCCCAGGGTGGGGACAACGCAGCCTTGAGCTGCTGATAAGGAGAAGACGCTTCCCGCCACCTGCACTCAGAGCCCCTGGGGAGGCCCCTGACCCTTCAGCTGAGGGGCCTCCCGGCTCCTGCCTGCGTGACGGGTGTCCCAGGCCCCACACACGGTCACACCACCTAGCCCTGCTCCGCATCGGAGGGACTGTCCTGGCTTCCTCCCTCTCACTCCCAGACCCCAGTGGCCCTCGGTCCATCAGGACTGAGAAGCTGCCAGCCAGCTTGGGCCACTGACTTGGTCTGGGCTTCGCTAACATTCATTTTTTAGGCAGAGAGAAACGATCGCCCTGTGGGATATTTCTGGATTTCCCTTTGGATTCCTTCTTGAAATTCAAAGAAGCATTAAGGACTGTGCTGTTTAATTTACACATATTTGTGAACTTTCCTATTTTCTCTTGTTACCGGTTTCTGGTCCATGCCGTTGTGGTCAGGGAAGGTGTTTGGCATGATTTCAGTCTTCGTACGGCCGCCAAGGCCTGTCCGGTGCCCTGACATACGATCTTGTCCCAGAGCATTCCGTGTGCCCGGGAAGAATGTGCGTCTGCCGCTGTTGGATGGAAAGTTCCGTGTGCGTCTGTTGGGTCCATTGGTCTAAGATACGGTCCAGTATTTCCTTATTGATTTCCTGTCCGAGTGACCTACCACGAGTGAGAGTGGGGTGTGGAGTCCCTGCTTCCCTGTCTCGCTGTCTCCCCCTTCAGGTGTGTTGTTGGCTTCGTGTGTTCAGGTGTTCCGCTGCGGGGTGCGAGGGCATCGGTAACTGGATGACCCCTTGATGCGCCGACTCCTTGACCATTACATGCTGACCTTCTTTGTCCCTCATCCCTTCTTTGACCCAAAGTCTATTTTGGCTGATGCAAGTATAGTTACACGACTCTCCTCTGATTTCCTCTTTAATGGAATATCTCTTTCCACCTCTCCACTGTGAGCCCGTGTGTGTCCTCCGAGCTGGAACGAGTTTCCTACGGCGCATGTTCGAGCTTCTTTATTCATCCGCTCAGCTACCCCGGGCCAGAAGATGGGGGAACTGAGTTCATTTCCAGTTAGAGTAATTACTGACGCACAAGGATATTCACAGGGAGTCCCTACTGCTGTCTCACGGACTGTTTCTGGTCGTTTGGCAGTGGCCTTGTTTCTCTCTCTGTGGCTGTCTTTTTTGTGAATTGATGGTTTTCTGTGAGCTTTGCTCTGATTCCCTTCTCTTCATCCTTCACATACCTGTTGCAGGTTTTGGTTTTGTGGGTCCATGAAAATAAGCTCATTCTGCAACCCTGTGTCACACTAACGTGAAAAAGAGAGAGAGAGCGGGAGGGAGAGGGAGAGAGCGAGAGAGAGTATCTTCATGCGCTAATCCCCCCCCCGCGCGCCATCTGCGTGGGCTGCACAGTCAGTTCTCTCGTCCATTTTAAGTTAAGTTGTTTCCTTATTATTTCATTGTGAGTTTTATACATTCTGTGTACAGTTCCTTTTTCAGACATGTGGTTTCGAGGATCCTATCTCCAGTCTGTGGCTTGTCTTTTCATGTTCTTAGCAGTGAGTCCAAACAGCAGGTTACTGAGCATGGTATGGAGTGATTTATCTTCTCTTTCTTTCGTGGATCATCTGTTTGCTGTCAAACCTTAGAAATTTTGATGCAGTCTAAGATGTAAAGGTTCCATTCTATGTTTTCTTCTAGAAGTTTCTGGTTTTAGGTTTTACAATTAGATCTATGACCCATTTGGACTCACCTTTTGTATATGATGCGAGATACGGATGGAAGTTAACTTTCCTTCTTGCGTCTGGACAGCCAACGATCCCAGCGTCATTTGTAGAAAAGATACTCCTCTCTCTCGGAATTGCCCCCACACATCTGCCAATTAACCACGCGCGTGTGGTCTGGATGTATGTTTTGTGGCTCAGGAGTTTCTGTTCAGTCCCTTCCCTATAATGTCTCTTTGTTGATATTCTTGTTTTGTTCATATGTTGTTTTCCTGATTTGTGTCTTCCTCTAACTCCTAGACCATACAGAAGGAGATACTCAAAGTCTTTGTCCAATAAGCAAATTTGAAACATATGTTTCCTTAGTGTCAGTTCTGGAGAAACATTTTCTTCCTTTGAATGCGCCACATTTTCCTGTTTCCTTGTATGCCTGTAATCTTCTGTTGAAAAAACACCCACTTGTCCCAGTCCTTGTTTTCGGACTGTGCGTGGGGATACATGTCCTGATGATCCCAAAAGGCTGAAGGTCTTCTCAGGCCTTTTCTGGGCATGTGTTCCCCTCACCCCGGCCCCAAGCAGGGGTATCTGATTTTTTTCCCAATTCCCCTGCCAACATGATCACTTTTAAGCATCTTAACTTCCTCCAAGGGTCTGTGCCCTGCTTCTTCTCAGAGCCTCGTGTGTTCCTCCGCCTGTTACCTCTCACCCCCAGGCCCCTGCAAGTCTTTCATGAGCAGTGGTGTCACCACTGCCTTCAGTGGCTTCCGGCCTGAGAACCCCCGCCATGCCCATTCTCTTGTTAGCTCCAAATCAGAAAACACAGAAACTGGCCCTTCAGGTGGCCCAGCCTGCTTTCCCTCCTTCCCTCTGTGCTACTCGAGGAACTGGGATCCCACAGCTTCCCCCCAGGACACCATGCCACACGGGGGAGGTGCAGGGCGACAAGCAAAAAGTCACAAAACATCCCGCCCTTCAGGGTGTGGCGTGTTCTCAACTCGACAATCCCTCAGGGGAGCCTACACCGGGCTGGCTCCCAGAGCTGCGGCCGAGCCGGCATCGCTCACCTGCTGCTGCTCACTTGAGATTCCCGAGGGTGAGCGAGCGATGGGGACTCCCAGCCCACCGTCCTGTTGGAGACATGGAATCCATGGGGACTCTCGATGGCACTGCTGCCTCACTGCCGAGCAGGGCAAATGTTCAAAACTTACACACGTACATACGTAGCAAGCGACAACGGGGACAATGGGAGAACACGTGAGGCCTGTCCCAGCAGGAGGCTGTGCCCGTGGCGTCTGCCCTGCCCTGACGGTTGGATCACGAGCCCAGGGTCGGGGCGGGGGGTGCACAAAGGGGAGTTTGTGCCCCTCCAAGAGCGAGTCGACGGCCCACACCCTGAGTTTCCCGTCCCGTCAAGATCGAATCTACTACGTTGACGACTACCACGTTGTAATCGGGTTGTAACAATAGGTAACTGCGTGTTTATAAGCACATTTACATAAAGGCATCGTCAGCAGCGTGTCTGTCAAAAATCATGACTTTGAAAACCAAGTTTATACCCTGAAAACTGCTTTCACAATCACATTATCGAGTCGAATCCTTCTTTTATTTCCTACAGGCGTTTCTCAGGCCGAACTTAAGAAATCACAGTGGGTTTAATAAAATTTATTTTGAAACCCCTGCATTTCATTATATGAAAATGGGCTTCTAGCTGCCTATTCCAATTAAGGAAATGACACTATTAAGTGGATGTCTTTTGAGCAAATCCAACTGTGGCTGACCTCACATAGAAATAGCCACAACGCATGACTCCGTAGAGAAGTTGATAGTTCACAGTCATTCGGACGCCAGTTACTCCCTGTTTGGCTCAGTCTAGTAATTTCACGTAGCGTTAGATCTGCTGTTCTCAGTCTACAACCTATTAAGTCTGACAGAATTGAAATACAGGCTCCCCGGGCCGCGCGCGCGAGCCGCTCTCTGACCAACGGCCCGCTCAGAGCAGAAATACTTCCTGCGCTTTGGCGAGCGGTTCCCCTAAAACTGCTCAAACTCTAGGTTCTGCTCCTTGGAGCGGCGGTACCCGAGCACCTGAGCGAGCCCCGAGGTCTGGGCCAGACGCTTGTCTCCACAGCACGTCATGGGCGTCCCAGCTCCGAGAGGCTACAACAGCCAGAACCCCTCAGCCCTGCGAGGGGGCGCCCAGGGCAGCAACACGACCCGGAGCGCAGGGCAGCAGGCGCAGGGGCAGAGCTCAGGGACGCCTCCCACCCAGCAGGCCCGGGAGGCCTCCGGACCCCGAGCCCTGCTTCCCGCTCGTTTGGGGAGGCGGAGTTGTGTCCCTCACAGAAAAGCTGCCACGTGTGCTCGTCAGGTATGGCCCTTAGCCAAGAGCAGGGGTGTAAGGCCCTGGGCAAGGGGTGGTCCCACCCTCCTGGGGAATGGGCTGAAGGCCAGGCAGAGGCTATGCACACAAGCAGCGTGAAACCCAGAGACACGCGAGGTCACGGGAGGGGCCTCCCCACTGAGACCGCGGGGGCAGGAGGGAAGCGTGTGCAGACGAGGGTGAGGGGGCGCGTGCCGATGTCCAGGCAGAGAGCAGGGCGAGTCACCGGCCACATGCTGGACAACCCAAGGGGAGCTTAAAAATGCAGCTGGCCCGGTGTTGCAGGGTTTAGGAAGGGGAGGTGGCCTGGGTTAGGTCCACCTAACAGGTCCGATGAGGTGAGGAGGGCAAATCGATAGAAACGGCGGCGAAGTAGAGGGGCTGCTTGGCGGGGCTGGAGTCTGGGGAAGGGTCCCAGGCAACCTGAGACCCTCTGGGGTGGGCAAGAGGGACAGGGTACAGACACTGGGTCTCTCTTTCCACCCCCGTGCTCCAGGCGACGCTCCCAGAGCTCTCCGGCATGAGCACTTGAAGTCGGCAATCCCAGGAGCCCCGTGGGCGCCGGCGAGGTGGTCCTCCCGCGCTGATCTCCCACCCCACCGGCTGACCCCAGCTGGGAACACAGGCCCGGCCCAGGGGTGAGGAAGGGGCACGGGCAAAAGGAGGTCATATTCTTACTTTGGATTACTGTACTTTATGAGGAAACATTCCAAACACTCGGAAAAGGACAGCGATTAAATTAACACACACATGCATTCCTGCCACGCAGACTAATAAATCTTCACTTTCCGTCATCCTGTTTTCAGATTATTCATCATAAAATGAAATGTTCCCTATATTTCTAAAGCCCTCCTTATACTCCCCTTCCTTTCCCAGAAATAACAACTGGGCCGAGATCAGTATCATTCCTGGCCTATTTGTGATCGTTCCGAATCACTAATGTGCATCTGTAAGTCACAGAGAAGTGTGGTTTGGAATGTTCTTAAACCCCATGTTTCATATCGCACAGAACGTTCCGAGGCTTTTCTCAAGAAGGGCTTTGGAAAGTTCTGCCCTGGCACCCACCTAGCTCAGACCCACTGCCCTGTCTGCTGGACACATCAGCTCGTGAGGCACCTGTCACGGGATGAGGGGGTTCACTCCACATCCCCATCCCTTAAGGAACTCCTGGGCGTTTGTCGTCATAACCTTCGCTAAATAAAGTCCACTCCAGGTGTGCTCCTGGAGGTTGGAACCGAGCGGACAGGTCACGGGAAGGGCATCTCTGCCCTTAGGCCACGCCCCAGAGCTGCGGTCACCTGTGTCCCTAACTTTTCCAAGTGGTGAACATGACATGACCCCTCGTTATAATTTAATCTGCTGACATGCACTTTCTTGTAGTCACACCTCACTTTGAAATCATCTCAGACTTAAAGTTGCCTGATCAGTACAAAAAGCTCACATTCACCCTCCGGATTCTCAGACACGTCACCCCTCATCCTTCTCTCACCGGAGACGCTCTCCCTGACGGTCCTGAATGAGGCTTCCGTGAATGACTCCTAGAAGCGAAGGCATCATCTGGGGAACCGCGGCGCGACTATCAAGATCGGGACCTCGACGCCAGTGCCGTACAACAATCAGGTACGGATCGGACTCGAGGTTTGCGGGTGTCACACTGACGTTCTTTAAAGCAGCAGAAAGCGTGTCTGGAACGCAGCCCCGCGCCGCCCGCCGTGTCTGTCATCCTGTCTAGCTGTTCAGCCCGGAATAGTCCCTCCATCCTCCTGTGCTCTCCAAAACGCCGGTACGTCTGAAAAGCGCAGGCCATCTGTTTTGTAAGGTGACCCTTGCCCGATCTGGGTTTGTGTCGTGTTTCTACAGGCTCGGATCTGGTGATGCGTTTCTGTCAGATGTAGAAGGGGGTTCCTCTGGGCAGCATGTGGGGAGCCGTTGGCGTCCTTCTCCCTGCCACCTGGTGAAGGCGGCATGTACCAGGTCCCTCCAGTGCGGGGTGAGCGTGATACGGCTCTCCCGTGGGGAGACGCTTCGAGACGATGTAAACACCTTGTTTCTTCATTCCGCTCTTCCCAGCGTCCAGGTGACGGTGGCCTCAAGCAATGATTAACACCATGGTTGACAAATGATGGTTTTCTAATCCACCACTATGTGTATCTCTGTCCGTGGGATTTTATGGGAAGGAAGGGAAGAGTGTGCGTGTGTCTGGGCACACTCTGGGCAGAAAAGATGTTCATCGATGTGCGTGTACATGCGTCTGTGTGGGGGTGATCTGCTGAATCTCATGGATCCTTACCGCTTCCAGGTTATAACCCGCTACTGTCGTCCTGTGTTAGATGCTTAACTTGCTCCATGTTTGGCCAATAGGAGTCCCTTTAAGCTGCCTCAGTGTCTTTGCTGAGCTCCAGGCCCTGGGGTCACGTTCTGCCATTCTTTGTCCATATTCTTGCTTTCTGCCCAGAAAGAGAGAAGGTACTCCGGAATCACCTTGTTCTTTCCCTGCCTGGCTCGAATGAGTAAATGTCCCTCAAGAAGGTAAAAATAGAGCTGCCCTATGACCCAGCAATTGCACTAATAGGTTTTTACCCCAAAGATACAGATGTAGAGAAAAGAAGGGGCACGTGCACCCCAGTGTTCATAGCAGCAATGGCCACAGTCACCAAACTGTGGAAGGAGCCGAGATGTCCTTCAGCAGATGATGGATAAAGAACATGTGGTCCATATGTACAATGAAATATTCCTCAGCCATCAGAAAGGATGAGTACCCACGATTTGCAATGACGTGGACAGGACTGGAAGGGATTATGCTGAGTGAAGTAAGTCAAGCAGAGAAAGACAATCATCATCTGGTGTCACTCATATGTAGAGCATAAGGAATAGCATGGAGAACCACAGAGGAAGGGAGGGAAACTGAGTGGGAAGAAATCGGAGAGGGAGACAAACCGTGAGAGACTCTGGATTCCAGAAAACAAAGTGAAGGTCTCAGAAAGGGAGGTGGGTGGGGGGATGGAGAAACTGGGTGACGGTCATTAAGGAGGGAATGTGATGTGGTGAGCACTGGGTGTTGGTGCAACTGACGAATTACTGAACACTACATTGAAACTAAGATTTTAAATTTAAATTTTAAAAAAGAAAATGCTCCAGAAATAGCTTTCCCAGCTCCTGCTTTCTGGGAATTGTGCACACACACATGCAGAGCACCTCTCTCTGTCATGCATCACCAAGAAGCCACCCCGCGCCCCTGCTCCAATCCCACAGCACGGGGCCGACGCCAGCATCCCCACTTCCACATTCCCCTAAGAAGGCAGCTCGCCATCCCCGTCCACGACGTGTTCGTCCCTGTGATTAACCCCACAACGCACATTCAGGGCTTCCAGGACAGCCGACGAATGCCACTGGACATTGATTTATGGTTCGTTCTGTCTTTAGCCTGAGACTATAAGGTCAAAATACCGCTTCGGAGAGTGGCCTGGGATGGGCCCTCCCCCACGACGTGGTGGACTATAAACGTGAAGCACAACCGGGCTCCGTCACTTCTGTTTGCTTGTCCGTGTGGCGGACGGAAGCCGTGGCACTAACGCGCGTTCTTTTCTGTTTACCCAGCGGCGAATACTGCGAGCATCTCTTGTGCACCCTGGCTGCGGGATCGCCAGGACCTTCCTGCTCAATGTCCACGGCTCTGTTTCTGTTTTAATTACTGACTCGTAAGAGCTCCTTACGAGGGTTCAGTGGACAGGATCTTTATCAGACATGGGTTTTGAGGTATTTTCTCCCCATCCATGGCTTGTCTCACCACGGTTCTAACTGGAGTATTTTGAACAGCAAACGTTTCAGTTTTAATGAAGTTCAGGTTAGCAATTTCTTTTGCATGTGAGGTTTTATTTTGTTTGTTTTGTTTGTTTTTTGTATTTTGTGCCTGTTCAATTTAAGGAACTTCTTTGCCTAGCCTCAAACTTCCAAATATTTTCCTTAGTTTCTTCAAGAAGTTTTAATTTAAGTCTATGAACCATTTGGGGTTAAATTTTGCACAGGAGGTAAAGTAAGCATGGAGATTCTATTTTTTTATACAAATATTCCATTTTTCAAAGCATGTGTTAAAGAGAAAATTCTTTCCCAATTGAATAACCTTGGCACTTTCGTCAAAATTCATTTAGCCAATGCCACCATGCTTCTATTTCCGGGCTCTCTGTCCCATTCTTCTCTCTCTCTCTCTCTATTCTTATGCTAATGCAAGGCCTTGACTTCCAGGGCTCGCTGGGACGTTTTCACTTCAGTGGTTGTGCTCCTCAAGTTCATTCTTCTCCATAATAACTTCGACTCTTCGGGGTCCCTTGCATTCCCACATGAATTTTAGAATCAGGGTGTGTGTGCCACAAGCTGACCCCAGGCCCGGGTATCCGGCCTCCCTCCCAGCTGACAGGAACACACACTGTCCGAAGCTTCTGTTCGCTCCGGGACCTGAACCGCAGCCTCCCGGACGTTCCTTCTCAGGACTTGAGGCTCGGCCCGTGGGCAGGTCAGGACTCAGGTAGCGTCCCTGGGGGCCATGCCCAGGTCTCTGAGGCTCCCATCCCTCGTGTCTCCTTCCTCCTGGGCACTGTCCCCACACTTTCCAGCTGCCTTCACCTCTTCCAACTCCGAACCCTGTTTCCTAAACCCAGTGAGACTGCTGGGCTCTCTCCCCGCGCCTCCGGCTGCCCTGAAGCTTGCAGACCCTCTCCCTTCGCCTCCGCACTGTCACAGAGCCCGGTCCTATGCTACCTGCTCTCTGAGGTCTGGAAACATGTTTTGTTATATGCTGCCCAGTTTTCTAACTGTTTACAGAAGACAGCGATACCCCAGGGCTCCGTGCTCCCGGGGTAGGAGCAGAGCCTCCCCCACTGTGCGTCTAGCAGACACTTTTAACACCAAGGTGGTGGGGTCGAGCACTGTCGTCCTTACTCACTGTCCTCTCGGTTTATTTCTGCTCCAAACCTCTGTCACCTCTTGGCTTGTTTTCCTGCTGGTTTGTATTTTTCTTATTAATTTGTAAGAGTTCATCATCTTACCCTCAACCCTGCCAGTTAAATACATTTCAAATACCCACTCCTGTTCTATAACTGTGTTATTCACTATGTCTGCGGGGCTTCTTGTTTCCTGTGAAATGTCTCCCTTTCTTTGCAACGTGTCGTTCTCCTTTGTTCCGGGGCAGGGGTGGCGGCGAGAAGCATCCGTCTCCTGCGTCCTTTGTGTGTTTCTTATCACAATGTCACCAAGACATCCCGCCTTACAGTCCCCTGAAGTTGCTAATGTTTCACTTTGCACATTTAGGCCTTAATGGGTTCCTTCTGTAGCGAAGAGATAGGGTCTGCTCGTGCCGTAAGAGTAACTGATTTTCCCAGCTCCGTTTACTAAATGACCCTTTCTTTCCCCCACTGACTTTTTCATCCTAAGCTCTCATATAAATACAGGCCAGTTTCCAGGCAATGAAGTTTGCTTCGTTAGTCTATCAATATAAGGCACTCGTACCCCGACGGGCCGGCTTCCTGCCCCACACTTGATGTCGACGAGATGCTTCGGCTGTCAAGTCTCCCCGCCTCTGAGAACAGGTTGGACGAAGGAAGATGGGAAGGGAGCGGCCGGGGAAGAAGCAAGGAGACGATGGACCCACAGAAAGAGCCAGCACGGACCCTGGCGGGCCGCCAGCCAGACTCAGCTGAGCGGAGGCAAATGCGGGTGAAGGTGAGGGTGAAGATGTCCAATCCCTGCTGAGCTCCCCCGAGCCCCCCAGCAGAGCCCCGCCCCCCGCAGAGCCCCCCAGCAGAGCCCCTCCCCTGCAGAGCCCCCCCCACACCCTCCCCCCTCCCCTAAGCTCACCAGGAGGCCAGGCCTCCGCTGACCCTGACCGACAGCTCTCCACACCCCGGTGACCTGACTGGATCCCAGGCCCAACAAATGTTTAAATCCAAACGGTAAATGTGCTTTGTTGCATTTATAATTAAAACTCTTAAAAATGAGTACAGTTTGGATGTTTTTCTCTCTTTAAAGATGAAAAGTTCCCATTTTGAATGGTGGAGGCTGTGCTGCGTGCCTTCCCGGGTCTGACGTCTGGTGCGACCCCCACGCAGACCCTAGCCCCTACAGCCTCCTTTCCCTGCCTACAACTCCCGTTACCATGGGAACCAGCATCCGCAGCTCACCCCAGAGGAGTGGAGGCTCTTTTCCATCCTGCCCACTGGGTCCTAGTCCCATTTCTGTCCCAGTTTCTGGAGAGCTCCCTCTTGGCAGGGAGGGGCTTCCTGCCACCAGGGGCCATCCTTGGCTTCCGTGGCTACCGGCCTGTGATGCCCAGAGGGCAGGGCAGGGAGCAGTCTGTGGCTCAAGCCTAGGACCCTGGGACCCAGGAGTCTCATCTTGGGCCCCTGGTCTGGGGTCTGGGGAAGGACCGCTCAGGGGACAGAGCACGTGGAGCAGAGGCTTCCTCAGCCGTGCACACCCGCGCTGCTCAGATGTCTGCCCGCACATGGGACGCACAACACCCGTGGGAGGTCCAGCCTCCCCACACCCCACGTGGGTGCAAGCATTGCCCTGTCCAGAGACCACGGATAAAAGGCACCATCACAGCACAGAGTAACATAAGCCACTGGACGTGCGTCTAGCAGCCCCCAGTCTGGGACTGGGGCCGGGGGCGGTGCCCTGCACGGCTGCCGTGGAGCATCTGTCTGCCGGCCCGTCACAGTGGACACGGTTCCCAGGACAGGGAAGGGGCTTACCCACACACCTCAGAGGCCACAGAGCAGAAGGGAGCAGGCCCACCAAGGGAATGGGCTGGCTGCAGCCACTAGTGGGGGTGTGAGGGGTGGGGGTCGCAGGGAGCACCCCCTCCGGACAGCCAGCAGATGTGAGCGGAGAGGGGGGCAGTGCGAGGGAGGAAGGAGCAGGACAGGAGGGGCTCCTGTGGCAGCCGCACAGGGAGCCGAGGCCTGGGACTACAAAGGGGCCTGCCCCATGGCGGGGACGGAGGACATAAGAGTAAGTACTATGCAGGGAGAGGCCCTGGCACCCTGTGGGGGTGGGGCGGAACACGCTGGAAGGAGGCCCTGGGCAGGTGCTTCCCCCGCTGCCACTGGGGCTAATGTCAGAGTCAGGGCCTGCCAGGTGGGCACCACCGAGGGCTGAGTCCAGGACTCAGTAACTAGTAAATGCCACTCTGGGGGCCACGTGGGCTGGGGGCCACGTGGGCTGCCTGCCCAGCTGGGCTCCACGAAGTCCAGGAAGGTCGGTGTCAAGCATCACAGAGAACGCTCCGGTGCGTCTCTCCATTCTCTCTCCACTGTCCCCTCACGGATCAGACAGGAGGAGTGAACGCGCCCAGCGGGTCATCAGTGACCCATGTCATAGCTGTCCTGTGGAGCTAGCAGAGCTCTTCCTGAACAAAAGCCACAGGGGCAGAGCCACAAGGATCTCCTGAGCCAACCAGGCCCCAGGTAGACAGCACAATGTGCGTTCAAGCACTCTCATGGCACCTGCCAGCCTGAGCTCAGAAAGCCGGGTCTCACCCCCGGTCTCCCGGGTCAAGAGGGCAGTGGAGACTCTGGCCAGCGTGACCACACACCAGCCCGGCCTCTGGCCCATCCACCGGGGCTGGTGCGGGGTCTGGTGCCCTGAGGTTGTGCAGGCCCGATTAGGACCCTGTCTCTGCAGGCCTCTGTCCCCTCTGGGCTCTACCCCTGCTCTAGGCAGAGCCACACAGGCCTGGGAATGGCCACAGGCAGCCTGGGAGACTCGGAGCCCAGCCGGACACCCTCGCTGGTGAAGAGCTGGCCTGGGAGCAGAAGCTAGCTCTCGTCCGTGGTTCAACCTGAGCCCCAGCCCGGGCGTAGCTGACCCTCTCTGGGGAGTTGTCACAGGCTGTCCCCAGCACAGGCATCTCGGGAGGCAGCCCAGGCTGCTGGGAGGCTCGGGGCACTTCCCTTGGCCACGGACTCACCAGGGCCCCTGGAGACTCAGCTCAGAGCCACGGACTTGAACCTCAGGCCCATCTGCCACCTGCATGGACCCCTGCCCACCCCCCCACCCTCTGGAAAAGTCACGGGGAACACCGGCTCCCTCGCTGCTCACAGACACTGAACTGTAGTGGCCTCAAGAGGTTCTCCCGTGGATGACGGGGAGTGAGGAATAAATTGTCAGAACAGTTTGACGACTTCCTGAATCTTCTGGTTTTTAATTACATTCAGCTCAATCTAAAATAGAAGAGCATGGAGCGCCTGGGTGGCTCAGTGGGTGAAGCCGCTGCCTTCGGTTCAGGTCATGATCTCAGGGTCCTGGGATCGAGCCCCGCATCGGGCTCTCTGCTCAGCAGGGACCCTGCTTCCCCCCTCTCTCTCTCTCTGCCTGCCTCTCTGCCTACTTGTGATCTCTGTCTGTGTCAAATGAATAAATAAAATCTTTATAAATAAATAAATAAAATTAAAAAGAATGAATGACGAGCTCCCAGGCCCCAGGTTTGTGTGGGATTCCACACGTGTCCTTCCAGCATGTGGTTTACAGGAGGTTGTCACAGCCTCTGCTCCCGGTGGAAACTCTGGGGTCTGCTTCTGGAGGCACCAGAGTGCCCCATGGTCTGGCCTCTTGGACGGACCCCGGCAACCCCCTCACGGCCTCTCCTGGCCCTGACCCCGCTCCATCACCACCCCTCAGGCCTCACTTTCCAGCCTCCTCCGAGTGCCTGGAAGGCCCTGACCAAGTCCGGGCTAGAAATTCCCTCCCTTCTCCACTGGAGCATAGAGGTTCCTGTCTCTCGGCTTTCTAGGGTACAGAGTCCCTGGTCCCTGTGCTGGGACCACCACCCCATACTCAGGGTTCCACAAGCACCGATGCACCTGGGACCTGCCCTCTGGGCCTCCAGGGCCTCCCAGCCCCTCCCGTCTGTCTGTCTGTCTGGACTAGGGCCTCTGTCCCTCTGGATTACGCGGAGCAGAGATTGTGCTCTCACCACGAGAGGGTCGGTGTTACGTGCGTGCGCAGACGTCTACCTGAGCGTCTGAGTCTTGTGCCAATTCAGTGGAATTCTCTACACGGTCTGGACATGAGCCCTTCCTGACCCCAAACCTTCTTCCACTCTGGCTTACCTCTGATCTCTCACGGGTGTTCTTTAGTCAAAAGTTCTTAATCTGAATGCATCCAAACTCACGAATGCTTCCTGTTGACGAGCGTTCTCCATGGTCTGGTGTTAGTGATGGTCCTGCTAATCAGCTCAGCAAAAGACCACCCTCAGGCCCCACGCGCCCCATGATGTCCGTGGCCCAGCCCACCTTCAGCAGGAATCCCGTCAGGCCCCCCAGACCCTGATGCTTCTCCGGGAATTTCCAACTCCAGACGTCCGCATGCTCCTTGGCCATAAATCCCACTTTTCCTCACTGTATTTGGAATGGTTATTTTCTCCCACTCAGACTTTTATTCTCAAATCTGCCCTCGAGTTTTTCCCCCAAAGACTCATCCAGTACAAATAACAATTTCCTGAGCATGTTGTTGGCTTTCCAGCCCTTGTAACAGGGAGATACTCCTGATGGCAGGTTGACCATGCAGAGCTGTCTCCATCGTGCTCCCCAATTCACAGTCAGAGCCTCCAAACCAGCTCTGATCAGAAGGACAAGCAAATGGAAGGCTGGTCCACCTCCCCTGACCTCGGGGTATCAGACACCCCCAGCACAAGAGACTGGACTGAGGCTTGGCCCGGGCACCCCTAGCAGTGCTTGGGAAGAGGTAGAGGTTTACAAAGACACCAGGACCAGTCCCCTCCAGCAGAGTCCACTCAGCAGGCTTAAACCCCAAATGACCAGAAAGGGACAGACCCAAGGTCAGGGCCCAAGCTGGGCTCAGCACCACAGGCAGAGCCGACTGGAGGAAAACCACCACATCACTGGATGCTGACCTGCCCACAGGACTGCCACCAGCACCAGCACCCCATCTATCAGCCACTTGACCACGCCCACCCCTCACTGCACACAGATCCCGGGGTACAGGCTTGAGCTGGCTGCCTGACATCTCTGGGTCTGATTTCTTCTTAAGAAATTTAGGAGGTTTGGATCATTTGGTGCCCACAACCACTCATGTTGCCAGCACAGGATGGGGATTCTGTGTTCTGATTCCTCCCAACCTGACCCTCAGGTCAAACCACACTGAGCTCTTGGTCTCAGGAAAATCCCTGAACTCTGCAAACTCTGGTGACCACACACGGTGGGGGGACCAGGCATCACGTCTGTGTACAGAACTTCACTGTCATTGTGTATTTTGAGCCTAGGAAGTGTTTTGTGCCATTCGTGGTACTTTCCCAATAAGGAGACTGACTCCAGTCAGGTGACCTATCCAGTCCCGGCCAGAAGGGAGGGACCAGACTGGATCCCTCGGTTAGTGGTTCCTTCCTGTGGGTGCAGCCTGGTGTCTGTTTCATGCCATTTCTAAACTACTGTTAAAGACTATATTCTTTGTTGTGTGTGATCCCTGAAATTCCCATTCTTTGAGCCTATGGTCAGCTGTGTTTTGACAGATTTCCTTGAATGAATGGAGAATCCTCCCAGGAGAAGATAAAAGGAGGGGATGGAAGGGGAGGAAAAGAGGGTCCCTGGTCTTTGCCGACCAGTCCTGTGCCACTTCTGCCCCTAGAGCTTGCTTTCCTGGCTCAGCCTGGGCTCACCTCCTACCTGCGTAAAGCCTAAGGTCAGTGGTGGCGAAACTAGAGTCTCCCCATCTGATCTCAGTACACACCCCACACAGGGCAGTCCAGATCTCCCATGACACACAGGAGCCACTCGAAGCCCTCCACCCCCAAAGTGAGTCTCTGGCTCTTCCCTCCATGTGTCAGCCCATCTGAGGTTTGACCCAGGCCTAGCAGCTTCTCGTCTGTTCCCCGTGTTTCCAAGGACCTCTCTCCGCTGCCCACGTTTTATGTTGAGGGAGTCTCAGGTCAGGGAAAGCCTGGTATCAGCCCATCAGGGAGCCTGGACAAGCCAACAGTGACCAATGCAATCCCACGGAGCAAGACTAGCGCTGCTGCCTGCCGAGTCAGGACCCCCACCCCAGGGAGGTGGGAATCGGAAAGGGGGACAGCAACACTGGCTCCAAACACCATGGAGTCCTCCTGCCATCTGCCACCTTTTTCTTGATTAAGTACTCCCATGATTGCTCAAAACTGTGGACTGTTTTCCAGAGTTCTGACAAAGTCGATCCCAACACTGTGTTCCTTTTTTCCTTGGTGTGTTTGTGAAGCGACAGCCCCTAGAGCTCCCCCACTTCCACTTTCGCTTGCCCCCTCCTCTGCTTTTTCCCAGACGGCAGGCTGTCCCTCGTAACTTCCGTAATGGAGGCCCTAAGTCACACAGGTCCCCCCAGCCACCACATCATGACTCTGCTGGTGTCTGAGGCTTGCCCAGCTCAGTGTGGCCCAGGCCGCAGTGCTCCCACCCACAGAGAGAGGGTCTAGGGGTAGACAGCCCCTCAGCGGCAGACCCCATCCCTCCTGCACCACCTCTTCAGGATGCTGAAACCCAGGAGTGGCTCTAGGTCTGTAGCCCCGCCTGCCTCTCAGCGCCCCCCCCTTCAAGGGCACGCACCCCAGGGCCACGAAATCCCTGCGGCTTTGGCCAGCAGACAGGGCTCCCTGCTGTATTCAGAACCCTGGAATGCAGGAGTCTGGTGTGGCACAGCACCAAGCACCAACCGTTTTTGGAAAGTTGATGTGTCGATTCATTGCAGGTTTTTTTTCCTTCATTTGTTATAAAAACCTGACATTTCTCATAAGGAATCCAACAGTTGTTTATCTTCCGTCGCTCTACCAAGTGTGATCTGAAAAACAAACCTATTTTCCAGCTGCTCAGTGATTAAAACGTTGGACAATTTATGTCTTCGTGTTTGATTTGTGGTCTGGAAGGTGAGAAGTACAATAAGCGTGTCCTTCTGTGTTGCCGAAAGGAGCTGACGTCCTCCGTGTCCTCGGGATGCAGAGACCTTGGGAGGCACCTACCGGGGGAATCAAGGCCCTTTAACGGAGTTGATTTACGACTCTTCCAAAGCCATCTGAGCCGTGGTCACGAGTGAGGGAGCAAACATTCCTGGAGGGATTGTGTTCTCTCGCCAAGGAGCTTCTCTGTGAGCTGCATGTGATGACCAGAGGGAAGTTGCCCCTCTCAGGTATTTTGGACGGACCTTGGGGATGTGTGGAGACTCTTCATGGTTTGGGTTCTTTTTCTCTTGGGTCTTTGTGTTGTTCTAGAATCACAGCGTGTCATGCAGTGGAAGAACGGGTGGTTGATGGGCGAGGTGGGCCGGGATATTAAGCCCTGTATGTCTAGCTGTCAGGCCAGCGCTTTGTGCAGGAACAAGTCCCTGGAAATGTGCGCATTTTATTTCGTGAGTCGAATGCAGCGGTCAAGCTTCTTATTGGAAGGCAGTGTGTCTGATAAATCCTTCTGTTGCATATTTATGAAGTAAATAGCTCAGCTAATCGGTAAAATCCCTATTTCTAAATACATGATTCCCTACAGTGGAGACCACCAAGGGGTTTCGTCAACCAGGCACAAGGCAGATTAGCAGAAGCTGACCGTCTGCCTCGGCGGAAGTCCATTCTACCAGAGGTCAGACTCCAGAGTCAAGCAGGGACAAAATTCCCAAGACATGATGAGCTAAAAGTGGGACTCGCGGGGGGGCATCTTGGAAGGTAGAAAAGACACAGCAGGCCATCCTGAGAAATCAGAGGTCATACCAAGGATATGAAAAGTTTGTGTATCTGTGCAGGTCTGGCCTGGGGAGGCCAAGCCGTCATGGCCACCAAGGGTCCTGAGTACTCCTGCCAACAAGGGCCCAGTGACTGGGATCCCAGTGATGCTCAGGGGCTGAGGCTTTCCAGTACCTTCCCAGACTTACCTAAGGGCATGGCTGGGAGGCACCGTGAGTGCAGAGGTCCGGCCATTGAGGAAGCGTGGAGCTGCCCTGAATCAGTCCCTCATGGCCCCTCCAGGCTCTGACAGTCCCCAGGGTGACGAGGGCCTTGCAGGTGCCATCCTGAGCTAAGAAGCACCGAGACCCTCCCCTTCTCTGCGACCAGCCTGTGGGAGCAGAGTACAGGCATTCAGAGCAAGCCTGTGGCTTGGGGTCACCCTCCTGCTGCCTCCTCATACTCCTGTGATCGGCAGCTCAAACACGAGTGCACTCTTGACCCCACCTCCAAACTAAGCACCAGCATGCTCAGGGTCCAGGGCTCTGAGCGCTAACACGATCGCCCATGGCCAAGGGCATGATGAGTGACTTTCCTCTGGGCTTCTGTTCCTCCTTCTAAACCCCATGGCCCTGAGCTTGTTTGCTGGTGGATTCATGTGTCACTAAATAAGATTTTGACCTAGTGCCGTTCCCTGAAGTTTTCCGTGTCTAGGAAGCAGACAGATGCCAAGAAGTCACACAGCGGGAAATTGGCAGAGATGCCATCGGAGACACCCCCGAGTGACTCAGAGGAGCCCGGGGCCGCCGGGCACCAATGACATCTCCACGTGCACATTCACACCCCGCCTGTGCGTCCGTCCTGCGAAGCGTCTCCTCGATGTGTGGAGTCTGATGTGCAGCTAGATTGCAGTAAAGGGAGGTAATATTCCCCTCAGCCAACTTCCCAAGTTATAAAGCCTTTATGCCCAAATCAGTTTAAATTTATTTTTAATTATGTACACTACTTCCTTATGTGAAGCTTCTGACTAGAAATATGTATCTCATTTTATTTTATGTCATTCAATTGACCCAAACACAAAGACATTTTTCTTAAATACTGAATGCTCATGTGCCTTTTTAATTAAAGCTTAAAAAGCTCTTAATTAAAACCATAAATCACAGGTAGCAATTTCTACCTAAATTGTCTCACAGGCCTTCCTGGTTTTCGTCTCCCGCTTGCCCAGGGACCGGCAAGGTAACGGGGTGAGGGTGACTTTCACGCTTCACTGATTGCAAAGCAGCAAGAGCGTCACGCGGGCAAGCGGTGGCGGGTGGCGGTCGCCCTGCCGTTCTGTCACTGGCTGGGCACACGGGTGGCTAACGGGGGCCGTCACCAACGCACTCTGCCTGCCCCGTCCTCAGGCCCCTGCCCCTGCGACTCTGCCTGTGTCCTTCTCGTGACGGGGCAGCACCTCCGGGAAGCCGGGCGGCGTTAGCAGGAGGTCTCGTCGTCCAGTCCCTGGTATTTGACTCCCTGACAGGTGTATCTCACGGACTCTCACCACGAGCAGTTTTACGGACGTGTAACTGGCATTTGACGCATCGCCTATATTGAAAGTGAAAAATTTGGTCAGTTTTGAAAAATGGATCCTTGACACCATCACCACCACCCAGACAGCCAGCGTACCCAGCCCACCTCCTGACCTTCCCGATGCCCCCGACCCTCCCTAACACCCACCCCCAGGCACCACTCACCTGTTTTCATTAGTACAGACTAATTGCAATTTATTTACTCGTAGAGTCTTCTACAAATAAAATCACACAGTTTGTACTGTTCTTTTCCACTGGCTTCTTTTCACTCAGAGTAATTCCTCTGACTTTCCCATGTGTTCTTTTCTTATCAAGAGTAGTTCATTCTTTCTTTTTTCTAAGTAATAGTCCCTTGAATAAACTTACTACAATTATTTTCCTTTCCCCTAGTGAGCTTTGAGTCCTTTTTACAATTTAGATGTACTGCGAATAACACATCTATGAAAATCCACGCCAGCGTTCTTGCGGGACGTACGCTGAGCACCGTAGAGCAGAGCGGCTGGGTCACACAGCAGGTGAAGCTTTGACTTTCTAGAGCCACAGTTTGCCCAAGCGGCGACGCAGGTTCCCATCCTCACCAGCGACCGACGTCCTAGAGTTCCAGACCCACCACCTCTGCGCCGGCCCTGGGGAGAGACAGCCTTTTCACTGCACACAATCCAGGTGGGTCTAGTGTGATCTCTGTGTCTCCGACATGACCGAGGACGTCGAATATCTCGGTGCACCTCTCCTTCAGTGTCGTGTCCAAGCATCTTACCCACTTTTTTAGTGGACATTCATTTTCTTATGTTGTGTTTTCAGAGTCCTTTCCATATCCTGCAAACAGCTTTTATCAGAAATATAGCTCACAAACACTGTCTCCTAGTCTGTGGCTTGTCTTTCTATTAGCGTACTGTGTCTTTCAAACAGTAGAAATTCCTACCTTTGAGGAAGCCAAATTTATCATGTTTTTCTTACATGGATTGTGCTTCTGATGATGTAGGAACTGTTCTCCTTGGACACAAATATTACCTCTGATATTACCCTCCTTCATAGTTTAACATCTGGTGTTATGATTGATTCTGAGTTAAGGTTGATGTATGGAAAGTTTCTTTGTAGCTTTATCCTTGTTCGCCCTATGTATTCTGAAGCTCTGTTATTAGGTAACTACAAGCTTAGGATTGATGAATTAGCCCTTTAATATTACAAAGGAGCTGGCAGTCCTTTTTTCTTCATCTGAGATCTACTGAGATGTCAGAGCGATCACTCCCGCTTTATTCTGACGAGCATGAGCATAGTGTATTCGTTCCCGCTTCCGCTATGTACCTGTTTGCATCTTCGTGTCTAAAGTGCATTTCACGTAGGCAGCAGATGGCCCAGACGGTGTTCTGAGGGTTAACTTTGCACAGAGGCCCTGGGAGCCTGAGGCGCCGACAAGGAACCCGAATGATAGGCAGACAGACGTAGCAAGAGAGTGTCTAGGTCTCAGGAGACCAGGAGAGAGATTCCAGGGAGCGGGCTGCTTCCGGACGCCCACCCGCAGAGGGACGACTTCAAAGATTCTGCCGCAGGACCGTGTACGTCAGAACAGACCCTGGAAATGCCCTGCACGTCCAACACAGGGGATGCCCGCGTCCGCGAGCCAGTAGCCTCTGAACGACGGGTCCCCGCAGTCTTCGAAACCATGTTGCTGCGAATGTTTTTTGTATGGGGGCATGTTCGCGACGTGTGGTTAAGAGAAAAGACTGACAAAATACTATGGACAATATGAATCATATATATAACACTAATACTATGTATTAATATATAAGAAGCACGTTCATATCATTATATGTATATTAAGTGTATATAACATTATATATGATAACAGGAACGCGCTTCTTTTTTTTTATTTTTTTTATTTCTTTTCAGCGTAACAGTATTCATTGTTTTTGCACCACACCCAGTGTTCCATGCAATCTGTGCCCTCCCCAATACCCACCACCTGGTTCCCCCAACCTCCCACCCCCTGCCTCTTCAAACCCCTCAGATTGTTTTACAGAGTCCAGAGTCTCTCATGGTTCACCTCCCCTTCCAATTTCCCTCAACTCCCTTCTCCTCTCCATCTCCCCTTGTCCTCCATGCTATTTGTTATGCTCCACAAATAAGTGAAACCATATGATAATTGACTCTCTCTGCTTGACTTATTCCACTCAGCATAATCTCTTCCAGTCCCGTCCATGTTGCTACAAAAGTTGGGTATTCATCTTTCTGATGGAGGCATCATACTCCATAGTGTATATGGACCACATCGTCCTTATCCATTCGTCCGTTGAAGGGCATCTTAGTTCTTTCTACAGTTTGGCAACCGTGGCCATTGCTGCTATGAACATTGGGGTACAGATGGCCCTTCTTTTCACTACATCTGTATCTTTGGGGTAAATACCCAGTAGTGCAATGGCAGGGTCATAGGGAAGCTCTGTTTTTAATTTCTTGAGGAATCTCCACACTGTTCTCCAAAGTGGCTGCACCAACTTGCATTCCCACCAACAGGGTAAGAGGGTTCCCCTTTCTCCACATCCCCTCCAACACATGTTGTTTCCTGTCTTGCTAATTTTGGCCATTCTAACTGGTGTAAGGTGGTGTCTCAATGTGGTTTTAATTTGAATCTCCCTGATGGCTAGTGAGGATGAACATTTTTTCATGTGTCTGATAGCCATTTGTATGTCTTCATTGGAGAAGTGTCTGTTCATAACTTCTGCCCATTTTTTAATATGATTATCTGTTTTGTGTGTGTTGAGTTTGAGGAGTTCTTGTAGATCCTGGATATCAGCCTTTTGTCTGTACTGTCATTTGCAAATATCTTCTCCCATTCCGTGGGTTGCCTCTTTGTTTTGTTGACTGTTTCCTTTGCTGTGCAGAAGCTTTTGATCTTGATGAAGTCCCAAAAGTTCATTTTTGCTTTTGTTTCCTTTGCCTTTGAAGACATATCCTGAAAGAAGTTGCTGTGGCTGATATCAAAGAGGTTACTGCCTATGTTCTCCTCTAGGATTCTGATGGATTCCTGTCTCACATTGAGGTCTTTTATCCATTTTGAGTTTATCTTTGTGTACGGTATAAGAGAATGGTCGAGTTTCATTCTTCTACATATAGCTGTCCAGATTTCCCAGCACCATTTATTGAAGAGACTGTCTTTTTTCCACTGTATATTTTTTCCTGTTTTGTTGAAGATTAACTGACCATAGAGTTGAGGGTCCATATCTGGGCTCTCTACTCTGTTCCACTGGTCTATGTGTCTGTTTTTATACCAGTACCATGCTGTCTTGGTGATCACAGCTTTGTAGTAAAGCTTGAAATCAGGTAACGTGATGCCCCCAGTTGTATTTTTGTTTTTCAACATTTCCTTAGTGATTCGGGGTCTCTTCTGATTCCATACAAATTTTTGGATTATTTGCTCCAGATCTTTGAAAAATACTGGTGGAATTTTGATCGGAATGGCATTAAAAGTATAGATTACTCTAGGCAGTATAGACATTTTAACAATGTTTATTCTTCTAATCCAAGAGCATGGAATGGTCTTCCATCTTTTTGTGTCTTCTTCAATTTCTTTCATGAGTAGGAACGTGCTTCTTGACCCATGTGTGCAGGTCAGAGAAGACTGGGCGTGTCCACAGAGGCGCAGGAAGCGCGGACTGACTCTGGCGCCACAGGTGGCTCCGCTTCTTCCTGCGGCTTATCTCTTGTCTAAGTTTGACACAATCATTGTGTCTTTCTTTAGGGGGGAACATAGGGAAAAAAGATGTTAAGCTGGCATGTAGTGTGGGAAGGCTCCAGTGCCGTAAGAGAGACCGTGACATGGGCTGGGGAGGGAGCCGCTGGTTCTGCTGGCCGACAGCTGACCACTGGTGAGAGGAGGATGGCAACGAAATTCGTGTTTTGCCCGGACCAACACCTTTGCCGTGAGCAGGATTACGTTCCAAAGCCCTGCCAGAAGGTGGTTGGTGACTGTCCATGGGATTGACAACCTCTGGACAGGGTGACCACCTAGACAGGGTGTCCTGCCCCTCACGGTGTTTCCTGGCCGCTGCAGGGCTGCTGTCCTGCATTTGGTGGCCACAGAGACACGGAAGGTGCCCAGCACCGCCACATGGCCCCTCCTTAGACGTGAGTGAGGCGCAGTGAGTGGGAGGAGACAGAGACCCCACTGCGCCCCATCAACCCTCAGGGGCCCGTCGTGGAAGAACATACGTGCCCTGCATCCTGGCTGCCAGAGCTCAGGGCGCACCCCCTCGGCCCCGTGGTAAAGGACAGAGCCCCCCACTCACACAGCTGAAACAGCGCCACAGACCAGGAGGCCCAAATGACAGGAGGTCACCTCTCGGTCTGGAAGTCAGACGCCCAGCGTCACGGTGCCGGAAGCCGGACGCCCGGCGTCACGGTGCCGGCAGACCCCGTGTCTGGGGAGGACCCCCCACCCTGCTTGCAGACGACCATCTCCTCTCCGTGTCCTCACAGGGGACAGAGATACTTTGGTCCCTCCTCGGAAGGGCCGGATCCCATCACGGGGGCCCCATGCTCATCACCTGACCTCCGGCCGAGACCCCACCTAACACCCTCACTTTGGAGGTTTGAATTTCAATCTGTGAACATGCGGGGAGGGTCACGAACATTCAGCCCATGACACTAGGAGCCACGTCTGCCACAGGGAAGCCTCCAGCCAGGGTTTCTCCCTCCTGGAGGTGATGTGCCTAAGAATGCGTGGGAAAGCCAGACGAGACAGGTGTATGTCCGCACGAGCCGTATGGTATTCCTCCGGCCACACTTGTGCTTGGGGTGCGCCCATCCCATCCCTTCCCACTCCGCCATGGGGCCATCCCAGGACACGATCACGGGTGCATCGAAGGGATTAAGCAGGGTCAGCTCCAGCAAGGGATTACCCCTCCCGTGTGGGAGGGACTCTGGTCTGCCTTGTTCTCGTGGCCACAGATCTGGACTGTAGCGGCCACCAAAAACGGAAAGAGTTTCTATGTACTCCACGTGCACTGTGTCCTGTAGGGCCAGCCCCCAACCACCCCCTACACTCCCTCTTCCTGTGCCCAGCCACGGTGAGACGCCCCTACGCGGAGGTCTGGGCCCCCTGGAAAGCTGTTTAGAAAGCTGGCTTTCTGGCTTGACTTTTCTCCAGCACCGCAGGCTGGAGGACAAGGTGGAGGAGAGCACACCACGTCACGCCAGCAGACGTCTGTGTCCGCTCTGAGCCGGGGCTGGTGGAGAACAAGGCCAGGATGGAGGGGAGGCCCCAGCTCCCAGAGGTCAGGGGCCAGTTGTCCTTCTGGGACTGCATCAGCCCAACACACTGAGCCTTGTGTTCCCGGGACCTGAGTGTGCAGAACAGGTCACTGTGAGGGCCGAAGCACGGCTCTCAGGATAGCAGCACAGTTGCCATGGGCTCGGGACCATGGCGGGGGTGTGCTGTGACTGTCCCCAAGCTCACAGAGTCCTTCAGTGACACAGGCACCAGACAGACACTGCTGTGTTTGCCCAGTTCTGCCAGCCAGCGTGGCTGCTGAGCAAGTGGTTGAGAAAACGCCGGTTTCCGCGGCACGCGGGCTCTGACCGCACAAGCCAGTGTTTGCACACAGACCCTACGCCCTTATCACTGGAACAGTGGCAGGAATGACCCAGTGCTTGCCTCCCATGGCCAGGCCAGGCAAACGGCCCCTTGGCCAGTTCCCATCGGCTCCTTCTCTAGCTGCCAGAAGCAGAGTGCCGTGGGCCCCATCTGCAGAGCCCTGGAAGCCTTCTGACCCATACACTGTGGGCATCAGGCGTCAGTGCAAGGTCGAATCGAAGGGTGGATGGGATGGTGACCTACCGTCCAGGAGCCCTGGGCCCTCCGCGCAGCCTCCACGCATCCCCCAGGGGTCAGGAGCTCGGCCTCTGGAAGGAGACCAGGAAACACAAGCCTGTGCCCCTGAGCCCTCACACAGGCAGAGTAAACCAGTGGGTCCGAGCAGAGGGCCTGGGGACCAGGCACAACAGAGTGAGGAGGGCCACGGCCCAGCCCTGCCATTGGGTAACTGAGCAGCAGCTGCGGCCAGGAGGCCGGGGCTGGTTGGCCTGGAGACCCCGTGAGTGTCCCGGCTTTCCCTGGTGAGAGCCCCCGCACACACCTCGCTGCGCCGCGCAGTGCGAACTGAGACGTCGGCGCCCACGGAGGCTGTGCCGCCACCCCGGCCTGTGCACTCAGGACCCGGAACTGGCGAGGCAGCCCCCACTTGCATGTCTCGTGAGGCTGGCGCACAGGGCCCAGCCCACCGCAGCCTCGGGAAGGCCCCGTCCTCAGGATGAACCAGGCTGCCACAGAGACCTGCTCAGGCTGTGGCGACTCTCCTGAAACAGTCCATGCGTCCCTCCGTCCAGGAGCTGTTTGGGTTTCCTGTGACACAGAATGAGTCAGTGCAAGCCTAGTGGCCCAGAACAACCCATCCTTCATCTCAGACTTGCGGGCTCCCCCACTGCTCCCCTGCGCAGGGTCCCAGGCTGAGTCACAGTGTCAGCCCAGCACGTCCTTGCCTGGGGGCTCGTGGGGAGGGGCCGGCTTCAGGCACATTCATGTCCCCATGGTTGTAGGACCAACCAAGGGCTCCAGCCTCTGCCCTATGTCCGCTGGTGACGCCGCTCTTCCAGTGATAGGCACATTTATCCCATCATCTGAATGGGACATGGTAAAGGCACATGATTTTATTTTTAAGCAGTATTAACATTTTAATAAATATTAATATTTAAAATGTCAGCATTCAACATCACAAAACTATTTACTTTTAAACAATACCCGTAGCTTCTCTTAAAATGAAAATATATGTGTGACTCACACACTTGGGCCATGTCCTCCTGGAACCTGCAGGCTCCCTCCGTGCTTCTGTGGTGACAGAGCAGGGTCGCCCGTCTTCCCTCCGGGGCTTCCCCGTGAGCGGTGCGCAGTGTCCACAGTAAATATCGACTCAGTCTCTTGTCTCGGGTTCGACCGGGAGTGGGGCCAGACTGACGGCAGGGCCAGCGCAGGGCAGGGACAGCTGGGCCGTGCGCCTGGGGGAAGCACAGCCTGAGCACACGTGCTTTATTATGTGGGAGACGGGAAATCCGTACAGCGCGATGTATTTAATTAACTCCTCTGAACGGGGCCTTTCGGGGACACATGGTGTATGTGTTTTTTTAATTTTATCTTATTTTGCAGTGCGTATTTTTTAAAGGCTGGCAGTTCCTAAAATAACTCTGGTGGGCCACCGGCTTGCCTGACTGGGAGAGGGGCGGCTCCAGACCCTCATCCGGCGTGTTATCCCACCAACAACGGGGCACCGTGACTCGCGCGCTCCCGGCGTCCTGAACAAGCCCGCGTGAACCTTCTGCCCATTTTGGACTCCGACTCTGCTTATCGCCGGAAGATGGGATCCCTGGGTGTCAGGGTGCTCGCAACCCCGATCGCGCTCCAAAAGGCTGTGCCGGTCGGTACCCTCACATCAGACGTGTGCGAGCTCCACGACCCGACCCGCGCTCCGGTCCGAGGGTCGACGGTCATCTTATCTGCGCATCGTACTCTGAAAGACGAGCCACAATCATTTGAGCGTCTTTGCCGAGAGAGAGGATGGAGGCCTCAGGCTTTCCCGCGCTCCTACTCAGTGCCGGGGAGCTAACTCCCGCCCTCGGTCCGACTCTCCGCGTCATTTTGGATCATGTGATCGCGTGTTTGTTCTTGCTACACCTCACCCGCGAATCTGATACACGGGGTTTCTGCACCGGTGGTCTTGCTGCGTGGGGAGGCATCGGACTCCGTGGAGAGTCTGATGGAAACCACAGCATACCCACCCCGTATAGACACGGGATGATTCCAAGGCCCCGACTGGGGCCCTGCCCGGCACCTGCAGCCCGTTGTCTGACCTCACTTACTCGCCCAGGCGCGGTCACCTCCAGCCTGACGTTTCCTCTTCCATTAACCAGACACAGCAAGAGAGGCCTAGTCAAAAGTCCTGCTGAGCCAGGTCTCACGCCATCTCCCACCCCAGACTGACCTGTAGCACGAGGGCCCTCGGGTCGCCTGTGCCTCCTCCCACCCGCTCACCAACGGCCAGGCTCCAGATGCTCCCCCAGGACTCTGCCTGCGGCAAGGGCCGCGCTATCCAGCCGGCACCCTGTTTCCCGTTGTTGCAAGTTGGCTTAAGAAACTTAGAATAATGGCGCCTGGGGGGCTCAGTGGGTTAACCCACTGCCTTCGGCTCAGGTCATGATCCAGGAGTCCCGGGACCGAGTTCCGCATCGGGCTCCCAGCTCTGCGGGGAGTCTGCTTCTCCCTCTGAGCTTCTCCCCTCTCATGCTCTCTCTCACTCTCTCTCTCTCAAATAAATAAATAAAATCTTAAAAAAAAAAAAAAGAAAGAATCTTAGAATAAGTTTGTAGCCAAAATGAAACTGAAACCTTGCTTGCTTGCTAAGCCTTCCTTAGTGTGTAGTGTAACTCTGCTCTGTCCATATCAAAAGCATGTGGGCTTTTAATCACAGCACAGCTTTCCTTTCCCTCAAAATCAGGAGTGGCTATGCAAATGGCCTTACACTTCAATTAATCCTAATGCAATCATGGGAGTCTGCAATTTTTTGTTCTTACGAAGATGGAACTTTCTAAATAAAATATATTAAAACCTTAAATACACCTAGGAGACGATTGAACTTGAAACCGTGGTGCAGACTGAATTTGCAAAACCCACATGAAAGATAACTGCCCACAGGGGGCGAGCTCCTTGCAGTGAACTCTGTGTCCGCACGTCCTGGGCGTGGGGACGCCGGGTGTCAGGGTTCTTCTGCGACACTGTCACTAGGGGAGAAGTCACGGAAATCCCACCGACAGCCTCACTCTGAAGCAGCCAGGCCCTCTGGCGGAGATGGGGATCCCCGCCCCGGCGCACGCCCCAGTAGGAGTTTGTGAAATGGTGAATGGGGGGAAATCAGCTGCCCCAGACGACAAACCAGCGGAACCCAGTCCAAACCTCACACGTGAGTCCTATGAACAGTCGCTCTGTGGACGTGCCGGAGGGAGGGAGCTCTCTCTTCGCTCTGCAAAACTGCCAGGGATTTGGGTCCCTCTTGAGTTTTCCATTAATAACTTTGTGTTTACCACTGGCTCGTCAAAGGCAGGAAACCAGGCCCGGAGTGACCCGTGCTGACCCGGAGCCCAGTCCGTGCTGTTGTGTGAGCAGAGATCACCTTGAGCTGCTTGGCGAGGCCTCTCCTGCCGACTCCTGCGGAGCCCACCAGGTCAGCCCTGAGGCCGCGGTGAAGAACCAGCAAAGCTCCAGGATGGTTTGCTGGGGAAGGGAGGCTGTCCCCAGCCCAGGCGCAGGTGGGGCCGGCGAGGGCAGAGTGGACGGCAGGCTGCTTCTCGTGGGGCCCGCCGTGGACCCAGAGCGTTGGGAGGCTGCGGCAGTGGGGCGGCCCGGCAGGTCCCACCGGCCACAGACACTGCGGGAGGTGAGGGAGCAGAGGCCTCCTTCCCGGCTTCCCTGCCGCCCCTCCAAGCCGTCTTTGGAGCTTTGCCACTTTGGGTTCACCACAGGCGGACGGCCAGGTTGTGTCACCTGCACTTGGAGTGGGGCTGTGAGCCAAGCAGCCTCATCGGGCCCACGTGGACAGGCATCTGGATCTTTTCCGCCAAAAGGTCCCAGCGTCTCCGTGTTTTCCCTAAAGTGCAGACCAGCTGAAACAGCTCCTCGCCGGGGTCTCCCTGGCTCATTGATGGGGAAACCAAACCCTAACGGGCGTCACCACTCAGTTGTCCCAGTGACCCGGACAGCACGTCGGCTGCTCCCCAGCAGGCTCAGCTGATAGAGTCTGGACAGAGTCACAACCTGTGTGAGTCCAGCCGCATGATGACGGATGCCGTGTCCTTTCATCTATGGCTCTTCCCCACGCGCGGAGCACCTGGGGCCAACGGCCACCAGTGAGCCTGGACTGCAAATCCCTCAACCAGAACCAGGATCGCTGGCCCATGACTGGACCTGACCTGAGAACTCTGGGGAGAAAAAATAATCTCCCTGAGGCCAAATGACCACAGGAGCGCATGTTTTAGCAAAAGCACATGGCTAGATTGATTCCACTGAGCTCCCTAAGGAAGTCGGGAACAGTGTATGACAGAAGGGAAGTGTTTGCTGCACGCACTGTCCAGAGAGCTTGCCTCCCCGCCTCCGTCGGTCAGCATCTCCATCCCCTTGTGCGCAGCAAGTGGAGTGTGCAAACAGACACCGTGTTTCCCTGAAGCCAGGCCTGCTCCTCAGCCCCACACAGGCTCTCGGGATCCTTTCAGGTCAAATCAGAACGGACTGACATGATGGTTTTCAAAGCAAGCTATTAGCAGTTCAAGTGGAAAACTCCCTGCCTGGAGCACAGCCAAACACAGCCCAGCAGAGTCCCCGGGAGGGCTCCCGGAGACGGCCGCCCGGGGAGCTCTGGGCCAGCAGGTCTATACCTGTTTACAGAAGGCACAAAAGCTTATTCCTTATACAGACCAGAACCACAAATCTCTAGAAATTATGTCCCCATGGAGGTAAAATATGCTCTCTGAAATCATATGATGAAAAACATGGAATTTCCACAGAAAAATTGAAACATGTGCAAGGTTTGAGCTTCCCACCATCATTTGTTACTAATAAGAATTATGTCTGGTTTATTTCACTCTGGAGAATAGGAACCAGGAGCTGCTGTGTGGATCCGCACCCGGGACAGCGCCACGCACCTGCGCGAGGCCGCCGAGCCTTGGTCACAGGTCCCCGCCCCTTCCAGCCCACAGCCCTGGACACGTGAGCCAAATGCACCAGAAAGACGCTGTCCCCGCCAGTCCCCTCTGGTCCTGCTCACAGTGGCCATCTGCAGATCCAAAGTCGACAAGCAGAAGCAAGAAAGAAGGAAGAGGCCTCGCCCCTGTGGACAGAAGGAATACACGTTGTGGCCCTTGCGTTGTAGGAAGTCAGTCCGCGTCTGCTCAATGACCCATCTTGGAAGGGCAAAGGGCTCATAAGCTCTATGAATTTTGCACAAAACTTATCAACAGGATAATTCTTGGAAAATGTATTTGGAGAAGAGAGGTGAGGTGGCAGTATGGGACTAGTCTGATGTAATGGAAACTGAACAGTTCCACGTACCGCAGTCGGAGGAAACAAAACAGACACGGCCTCTACCCTATTGGAGCCCCAGGAAGGCCAGCCCCGGCACAGAGTTTAACTTCACTGCTAGGGCTGCAGGAACGTTTGCACTGATGAAAGATAATTTCTCACCAGAAAAAAAAAGTGTTCTAAAAAAAATGTGTGTATGATTTATATGTTTGCAAATACAGAGCAACATTTAAAAAAAAAACAGAGATGCTTCCTAATTCTACCGTTGGAAGAGAAACGCTGGCATTCGGAATGACATCAGGGAACATGGAGCCAACGCAGGGTCACACAGCGGGGAACGTTGTGTCATTCTCCGTCCGAGCCACCAAGCACTACAGTTACTGCACGGCACATCAGCCCAAATGCCAGCAGCTCTCTTCTGCAGCGCCCGGCTCTGACGCCCCACGTGTGTCCACTGCCCAGGGTGCGCCCCGCAGGCCGCCCGCCGCCTCTGCTCTGGCCCCAGAGCCCACAGCCCAGAGCCCGGCCGCACGGGGTCCACTCACACTCCGTGGGCCACGAGCGGACATGAGCCCCCCCACCCCGAGGGCTGCCAGGTCCCGTGGCAGGAAGGGGACTTGAAGACGTGAAGGCAGGAATCGGTGACCGGTCCTCTTCTGCGGCTCCGGCCGGCCTCGGAGACGCTCTTGCTGCAGAGTGAGGTGGATCTGGTCCTCCCTGTCACCCAGTCCTACCAAGTGTCCCTGGTTATTGATATTTTACTTCATCTGTCCTCTTTTCGGACACCCGTGATGCTCTGAAAGTGTGATAAACAACACTGTGTTGAACATCTCAGACGAGACGTCTTCGAATGACGCAGGAGGAGGCCCAGCAGAAATTCCCTTCAGTGTGGCGTGCTCCAGGCGGCAGGCTCTGTGACAAACCCTCGGGGCACAGTGGACCTGGTGTTCTCGGTGCTGGCCTCCGCCCGGCCGCAGTCCAGTCCACCAAGCCACCTGAGGCTGCCCAGAGGGCAGGTGCTATCCCTGGGCCCAGGTGGGTCACTCTCCCCCGCTCCCCAGCCGAGTGACTCTGTTCCTCTGAGGAGAAATCATCTCCACTCCCCTAACTCCCAGGATCGTCAAAGGAGCAGTGGCCACACGTTCTCCAAAGCCTGGAGCTGCTACAAGGAGAATCCGGCGGGGCAGCCACCCCACACGGCTCCTCCCGGCGGGCTCGGGCAAGGGCTATCACCACGCAGGTGCACTGGTCTCCAGGGGGAGGACGGACGGTGACGGCGAGGCTGAAGGAAAGACTCCCGCTAAGGCGAATGCCTTTGTCGTCCCTGAGCTTGAAAAAAATACAACCCCAGTGACCAGACGGTCTCAGGACAGTGGAGGGGGTTCCCCTGTGTGTCCTGTGTGCCATCCGCACGGGCATCGCCAGGACTGGTGAGGGAGGCTCGGGCAACAGCTTCTATAACATAAAAACAAATAGAAAATTAGCTCTAAAAATCTTAAAGTTGAACAGAGCGACAGAGCTGAAGACACAGCTCACTCACCTGTGGGGGAAACGGGGCATGTGACTGAGGCTCAACCCTCCACCTTGCCCCCCACTCCCCCATCCCCACCCCCCATGCTCAGATGCACAGCTGCCTTTGGCAAAGCTACCAGTGAAAAAAGCCCCTGGGAGGCGACTTCAGAGCCCCCAAGGTCAAGCGCACAGCCAGGGGAAAGGTCACGGCCGCCCCTGGGGCAATGAGGAGCTCTGCACCCCTCCCAGCCTCATCCAAGGGGCCAGGACCTTCCCTCCCTGTCAGTTACCCTCCCAGCAACTCTACCTGTAACTCTGGGGGGAAAATCCAAGCCCGTTTATTACGCATGAGCTTAGAAAGATCCGGCGCACTCCGGAAATCGATAACACGCACCTCTTCTCGCAGCTTATAAACTATGGCAGCGCTCCAACCTTCGCAGACAAAATCCGTGGGAGGGAGAAGGATTCCTGGTTCCAGGATGTCGAGAGCGAGGTGGGGCCCCCGGGGCGGCGGTGGACACTAGGATCCGATGCCAGCAGTGGTTTGCGGCACTGGGCCGCCTGACACGGGCTGGGCTGTGTCCCCAGCAGCCTCCCGAGGAGCACCAGGTCTGCACCCACGGACGTCCTTGCTGCCCACCAGGCGCCCGCTGCTGCCTGGGGCACTTTCACACGACCCCCCTGCAGTTTGTACGCGGTTGTCACCGAGTAACCGGAAGCAAGAAACGATGGTCCCCAGGTTTGTCAGCTGGTGGTTGGGTCCTAAACGTACTGGCCCTGACCAGGGCTGGGGGAGCGGGGACTGGCCGCAGGCTGTGGGCGCCTCCCCTCTCCCGGCCCCGCCGCCGTCCACCTGAGAGGATTCATCTTTGTTCTCCCACATGCGGAGAAGCTCGCGACACCATGTGACTCATGACAGAGTCGTTCAAGTGGAAACCAGTCAGACGTGCTCCCCACCCCTGCCAGGTCCACCGCAGGTCCCCACAGCTCTGGGGGGCTCACAGAGCTGGCCAAGGGCAGCACTGCCCATGAGAGGAGCTCCCGCGACCCCCTCCTGTCCATACACCCCTCAGGCTGGAGGGGAGGGGAGGCGGGTCCCTCCACATCACAGTGCGTCCCCTCCCCCAGCCTGCACACTTTCCCAGACTCCCCGCTCCCCTCCCAGGCACAGCCCAGCCTGCCCCACAGCCTCATTCTTTGTCCCCAAAGGTGGCCCTTTGTCCTCAAGGGGACCATGAGGGTCTTAGACCCTCCTGACAGGGTGGGAATTCCATCTCTTCCTCGCTGGGGACTGGGGAAGGAGCTCAGGGTCCCTGAGACCCACCTGTAAGGAAGAGCCCCCACCGCCCTCCTCCAAATGGGACGCGAGCGTGTCCAGACAGCACTGGCCTGTGGACGTCATCCAAGGACCCCCCCCCATCCCATTCCTGCGGGACTTCTCCTCCCGGAGCCTCCTGGCCCCGGGCATCTGATGGCAGCCCAGCTTCATCCTTGACCGGGTCTGGGCCAAACCCTCGAAAGCCCCTTCTCGGTCAGCTTGCTCACCTGGAGGAAAGTGCCCTCCTCCGACCTCTGAACGCCATGCGCCGGGCTTCCTATTTGAGAGAAGAGTCTGTGCCACGTTCTCCGCAGTCACAGGACACGCAGGCCTCACGCCAGGCCCTAGGGCTGGGTGGCGAGCGCTTCGTCCTCCTGAGCAGAGGTTCCAGAACACAACCTCACGGGTTGTCGTTTCAATCCAGACCAACAAGAGCTGGGCACGGGCTTGGGTGAGCGGCCACATCCCGGAGGGGCCCGCGTGGCGGTGCCGCAGAGAGCGCACCCGTCTGCCCAGCACGCAGGGCCTCTAAGTTGGAGATTCCCCGCGGCCCCTCCGTTCCGTCTAAGCCGCTCCGGCAGGCCTGAGCTGTGCGCTTTCGCCTCGGGCGTCAGGCTCCCTGCTCCGGGCCTGGCAGGCCCTCCAACCCGTCCTCTCCCTCTTCTGCCTCATTTCTGGACCCTACAGGTGTCATCCTAGATGCCCTTCTTCCAGGAAGCCTTCCTGGACCCAAGTCCCAGCTAGCCGTCCCTGCTGTGTGCTCGCAGACTTGCTCCCCCCTCAGAAGCCCCACAACCTCCAGCCGCCTCCCCTCACCCGTAAATCCCTGGAGATACGGGGACGCCTGCCATCGGAGGAGCGGGAGTAGGTGAGACAGAAACGCTCCCGACTCAAGATTTGCTCCCGGAGGAGCGTCCCCCCAGCCCCCCGCAGAAGGGGAGCTCCCAGGACCTCTGCCTGCCGCTGGTCTAAGCCAGCGTCCCCCAAACGACCGTCGTCGTAGGCGACCCCACACCCTCCTTAGCTGCTGCGCGACCAGAGCTCTGTGCTCGTGTTTTACGCCAAGCTGCAGGCTGTCCCCGCGCGCCGCCACACACCTCTGGGGTCACATTTCCCGTCTCACTGCGCGTGCTTGGGTTGATATTCAGAACATCAGCGCGCTACGGGACGGTGCACTGTGACTCCGGGGGATGCGCCTCCGAGCATCAGGCGGCCCGGTCTCCACACCACCGCATACGACGCTGCAAAGCCCCTAAAATACACTTGATGTTCTAGCTGAGCCACAGTGACGCCCCGTCTGTGTGAGGAATCAGAGGGGCTTCACACCCCGCGCACCCTTTGTTCGGACCTGGGGTACAGCCTGAGACCACGGCCCCGGGTTTGCCGGCTTCGGGGGGCTCACCCCCGCGGCCACGTCGCCCTGCCATCCCCGCAGCTCGCCGCTCCCACCAGCTCTGTTCCCTCAAGTGTCCTGCGGGAACATGTGGCTAATCTGCATTTTGTAATTGTTTTTCCTTATTGACACTCAGATTAATTTGCCTCACCAGTGGAAAACAGTCGACTCTCAGGCAAGTCCCCGTTGATTTGTCACACTGGGTTTTGTCCACCAGCTTATCGATCTTCCATTATTTTCCTATCTTACAAGTTCCCCTTAATGTCTTTGTGGGTAATAAAGGGCTTCCTGATCACCCTTAATTAGCTTTGTTAGTTGTCATTGCAAATTTAGGGCTGATATTTTAATACTGTTTTATGCAAGGACTAATTCAAGGAACAGGTCAATACGTCATACCCTAGTCACCCCACAGAGAACAGGAAGGAAACAGGCAAATGGGGCTCCTTCCTTAGAGCTCGGCCGTGACGGTCTTCAGGACCTGCTTCCCCTCCCAAAGGCAGGAGAGGTCCAGGGCCGTGAGGCTGGTACGGGGGAACTGAGGGCGGCCCTGCCTGTCTCCCTTGGCACTGTGCTCCCGGCCTCATCCGTCCACAGTGAGCCGCAGGCAGGGGCCTGGCCCCCCCGGAACAACGTGCTGGTGACCTTGAGCTGAGCGGTGCCCTGCCCCGGCCACCCGAGGCCAGTAAGCTCATCCTCACCTTGGGCAGGTAAAGAAACGGGCTCACCTATGGGGGGATCAGCAGGCATTCCAGAGCCCACACAGGCCATCCTCCGGCCGCCACTAGGCCACCAGCCCCCTTGCTGGGGACATGAAGGAGCCCACCGCTGCGACTTCCCTGTAGCTACACAGGTGAGGGGCCAAGTGCTCCTGACTGGAGACCCCTCTGGTCTCCATGTCACCCCCGCCCCAGAACCTCAATGACCCCATGCCCCTGCATGGTGGCCTGATGACCTCCGTGTCCCCTGCCACAGCAAACCAGGCCTCTCCAGAGCAACCCAGGCATAGGTGGGCTGATTTGCACCCCAGTGGCATCAGGAAGAGCACAGTGCCCCGTTGGCTGTTTCCACTTCTTTGTTTACGGGTATTTGCATTTTGATCACTTGGGACTTGAAGGAGACACAGAAGGAGAGCCACAAGGTCCCTCCTTGATTTGCATGAGCAAATCTGCATAGAAATGCCAGCCCCGCCCAGCAGCTGCCACTTCCTCCTGTGGCCCCAGGAGCTCCCTCCTGCTCCCAGACGCCCAGCTCAGGTTCGCTTCCCCTGGCCTGCCACAAGTCGGAGCCAGACTGAGCTGGTGGACAGGCTGGTGGACAGGCTGGCAGTGAGGGAGGGGGACAGACAGCAGCAGGGGCGCCCTCCCGGAACCCGGACGGGGTAGTGGCCAGCCGGGGTCACTAGGCCATGGCCCTGGCTGTGCCGGAGTTGGGGGACCAGCCAGAGGGAGAGGGCGTTCCGCGGGCAACACTCGGGGCCTTTCCAGAAGGCAGGTTCCCTGCGGCTTTTATGGGCGAACTTAGCGCATTTTCACAGAAAACATAGACATAATTTTAAGTATCAAACATCTTTAATGTCCTTATTCCTCAGGAAGTGACAGTAAACACTCCTCTATTAATGGACAGATTCTGTGAGCGGCAGATAAAGTGTCCGTTCTTCCCGGGCTCTCCAGGGTGGGCTCGAGGTTTGCTTGCAGAGCCGGAGCTTCAGGCTGAGCCACGCCTTCCTCCTTCAGAGCCGTGGAACGTTCTGGCTTCCACACTCGGCCTGATACACGCTCCGGCTCCAACTTCTTTGCTTGTCCTAGTTGCAAATCTTGAACGCTGACTTTGGAGAGTCTCTCTGTGAAAGCAGCTCGGTGGTGACCAGACTCCAGGGGGACAGCCCCGCAGAGGGCGTGGCCCCGGGAGCTCCCAAGAAGGGGGACGCTCACCCCAGGAATCATGCCGCGACAGAGGGGAGGGCTCCGTAGCTTAGTTTCCCAGTCAGAACTGATTTCCCAAAAGTAACCAGGATGACAGCGGAGGGACAACAACTTCCCAGAAGGACAGTCTGTCTGGCTCCAGACCGGGCCTGTCCCCTCCTCGGACGGCCTTCCCGCCGTGCTGACGGGCCGCCCTCTTCTCCCGCGGTCACCCCACTTTCTTTCTGGCGCCGCTGCTCTTCTCCGAGAAATGAACGAGCGCACCCAGACCACAGGCCTCGTGGCAAAGACGGGCCGGAACCGCAGCCTCAGAACTTCAAGCCACTTTCACACCGTGTCATCCGATGAGAAGAAAAAATGTCGGTGTCTCCGCTAGCTGGTGCCTTAGGAATCAGAGATCATTTCCGCAGGCATAAATCGGTCCCAGACAAGCCTATTTGCATCCACTGCCTCCAAGCAAGGCTAAGTGAGGAGTTATTTCGGTTCCTAAAATCTTTCTCAGGAATGTGATTTCAGGCCTGAGATTCTGCTCTGCGTCATAGGGACCGCGGTCCCGTGGCGTGGAGTGAACTTGAGGACGATTAATTACAGACCCCACTTGACAGGGGAGGCCTCCCCCGGGGCCCCCAACTGGAGTGAGCCAGGAAGTGCCGTCCGCAGGTCAGCTGGCGGGGCGCGCGAGGGGCAAGCACAGGGATGCCACGCCGCCCCCGAGCTCCGGCTGTGGACTTGGCATCAGTTCCCGGGGCTGACCCTCGTGTCCACCGTGAACCAGGGCCCAGAAAGGGCAGGCGTCTGGTCCCGGCCCCACGGGCAGCGGCTGTGTCAGAAGGATTCTCGGCTTCGGACCAGGCCGCAGAGGTTCATTCTCAGCTCCGCCGTCTGCAGGGCTGTGTGTCTTGGACAAAGGATTCACTTCCGTATCGGCAATGGAGGGCAAAAAAAGCTGGTCACCTTCAGCCCCCGAGCCAGAGACAATATTGCGGGACATGCCAGGGACCCAGAAGGTGCTCCGCAAATACCGTCGTGTTGAGCTGACTGATCGTCCCAGGAGCCCCTGGGATCTGTAACCGGATGCCACACATCTCGCAGGAAGGACTCTGTGATCAGGACCGGGGTGAAGAACGGAGGTGGCCCACAGGGGTGCCCTGACAGGGGTAGGGATGGGAGAATGACCGCCTTGCCCTTACCAAGGGGCAGCCCGGAGCCATCTCACAGCCTGGCCTCATCCTCTGCCAGTCTCCTGAGCACCACGGCGGGGCCCTGGGACCACACCTCCCTCCTCGCCCTGTTCCCGGGACACACTCGACACTTGGCCGGCTGTCAGGCCTCCTTATCCCCTCTGGGCATCCATGAGGACACCAGGTCCTAGACCCTCAGCGGAGCATCACGATGTCCATGACCCTCCCTCACTGCGGTCATGGCCGTGCCTGCCCTGGACGTTGGACCCGCAGGTGCCACATACAAGGTGCGTGACCCGGACCCTGAGGTCACCCCATCCCTGCGCTCAGCTCACCGAGGCTCCTTGTGGAGCTTCCAGCAAAGGACGGGTAGCCAGACGTCTCCTCACTGTGGCTTCCCTGTTTGTGTGGTCACGTCCCCCCTCCCTCAACTTTGTCCAACTTCGAAGACGGAAGGAAAACCCCCGATAATTCTTCAGTGAAAGATGGGCTGACTTTGCTCTGGTGCTGGTCGAGAGGAACTCAGTCCTCCTGGAAATGGAACAAGGCGCACACGGCCACCAGCAAGGCCTCTGCAGCGGCAGCGAAGCTCCACCCTATCGGCCCCATCTTTGGGGCACAGGCCAGTGGTCAGCGGCCAGTGGTCAGTGGCCAGCGGTCAGCGGCCAGTGGCCAGTGGTCTGTGGTCAGTGGCCAGTGGTCAGTGGTCATGGTCACCATCGTCACGGTGGATGCTGATGCATATGGCTGTGGGCCTGTCCCTGGGGGCATCCGCTCGAGGGAGCAGCGTGAGGGGTCTTCAAGGATGGGCATGTGGACAGAAGGAAGGCCAGCGCGCACTGTCAGTCCCGGAGCCGGACCCGGAGGCCCTCCGCCTGCTGCCAGTGCTCGGAAACCCTCGAACGAATGAAGGACCAGATGCGAGCTAGAGGCGGGCAGAGGAGAGGCGGGATGAGCGGGAGCTATCGCAAGCGGAGCGAAGCAGCCCGTGGAGGCCGTTTAATTCCAGTCTCTCCCCACGAACGTGTCGTCCTCTCACCGTGAGCACGGGGCACCTGCTAATGGAAGTCCCTGAGAAAAGGCAGCCCCGCTCGGCGGGGTCTCCGGGTTTAATTAAAACAACGCCGCCATCGTCAGGCTGTGTTTCTCCCAAAATAGCAGGGTCATTTGCACCACAGGCTCTCTTGCAAGTTGGCATTTAATTTAACACTAAAAACTGATTGTTTTAAAATAAAATAAGTTATTATGTTGCCTTTAAAACATTTCCAAATGATCTGGGAGAATATTACCCTATGCTGGTTGTCGTCTCCCCCCCCTTTGACTCTTTTCCTTCCAGCTGGAAGACAGGGTTTCATTTTTTCTTTTCATTTAAGCACATTTTCTTAACAGTCCGTTTTTATCCCTCAAGTTCTGCATTTTTTTTTAACGTTTCCTTTATGTAACAGTAAAATGCGGCTCCCTCCACACGGGCTCCGGATCGTGGATATGGGTCCTGCGACACGTGGGCCTCAGAACGGCGAGCTGTGCCTTCAAGGGGACTTTCGCTCTTCCCAGAAGCCACAGTCTCTCTCCTCCTGCCGTACACGATCTCCAAAACCTCTTCACCGTGGCAGGTGGCTCCCCGGCACACGAAGCAGTGACAGGAAAGACGGGAAGCAAATGGCCACATGTCCCCCGGGCCAGGCCCCTCATTTACCCCCCTCACATACACCACCAAGGCCACGCCTGCCCGGGCAGCACCTGCGCTGGGACGCGGAACCCTGGACGGCCATGGACATCGAGCCCAGGGCAGTACGTGCAGCCGGCTGAGCCGGTAAGACCAGACGGCCGTGTCCCCGTTTAGAAACAACGAACACCGCGGCGCAAGCCTTCCTGAAAAGCCTGAAGTTTTAGGGCTACGTGTGAAAGCAAAGCCCCGTTGTAACGTTCAGCAGCAAGGTCAAGCGCGACTCGAGTCTGACTGTAACCCCGGGAAAACACGCCGCTTGCCTCCGAGACGCAGTGAGCCCTCGTGCCTATGGCACCTTCTCAATGCTGTTCCTTCAGCACCCGAGGCGGGAAGCATCCCGAGGGTCGTCCGCAGAGGCCCCACGTGCCTACGCCCTGCTGTGAAGCCCGTTAGCTTCCCCGGGGGCTCCCTGCCGGTTCGCACGGCCCGCCGCCCTCTCGGTTAACGGAGCCCTGGCGAGTGGACCTGCACTGCCTCGGAGCTGGGACCCACTAGTTACTGGATCCGAGCAGGACCTTATTCGCAGCTGCTGAACCCCAGTGAACAAGGGTTGAGCCCAGCCGTGGGGACAAAATGTCTCCATCGCCCCCTGCTCCCGGGCCAGGTGAGACCTGCGTTCTGTCTCCTGCCCTGGGTTTTAGCAACGTGAAGACTAAACGTAAACGCCACTAAACGTGTGATGTTTTATGGACGATGGTAAGTTATTGTGCGCAGACAGTCACCTTATGGAGGAACAAACCAAATCTTAAGTATTTATAAAATGTAAGGCATGGACTATCCTTCCTCCAACCCGTTTCGATTGAGAACTTACTACATGCTGGGCTCCGTTATGGGGCTGGGATGCCCACTGGATAAAACCAGTGTCAGAGTGAGCAGCACGCGGGTGAGGGAAGGCACAGCCCCCCGGGAGCGTGGGGTCCCCAGGGTCTGTCTCTGATGGTCCCGGAGGGGGTGTGAAGGGACACGTGTGGTCCCGCAGGAGAAGACGTCTCGGGGGAGCTTGTCTGGAGGGGGCGGGACAGGGCATCCCTTGACATTCCCCGCGATGCTGGGAGGCCTCCTACTGCTGAAGGCAAGCCCAGCGACGGCCTAGCTGGACAGCAGCCCCCCACGGCAGGGCAGGAGCACCTCAGTCCCACAGTGGAACCCCCATGGGGTGAGAAGCAGGTGTGTCTGTCGCTCCAGCAGGGACGGCAGCCACTCTGGGGCCTCCAGCCACAACCGGCCTGGGCCCTGAAGGTTTCCATTCGACAGAGAACAGAAGTCTGGGGTGGGGGGTGGCCCAGTGGGAGGGGCTGGGGAGGTGGGGACCACTGCTCCGTGGGGCCCTTCCTTGTCTTCTGTGTCCGGGAGAAGGCGCATCCAGGCTGGACACAGACCTCCTTCTCTAGCACAATCACAACCCCTTTCTCTGGACTCAGCCTGTGCGACTGGAAAACGGCCTGATTCGGACAAGTCTGCCCAGGAATATTCGGGTCTCGGGCAGACGGTGGGCGCGGCCTGCAGACGCGACGCTTCTTACCCGCATCTTGAATGTCTCAGAACAGAGAAAGCCGCACGCTCCCACTGTTCCTCTTGCACATTTACGGGGATAATTGTGTTTCTGCAGCTTTTGTAGTCTTCTCCTGCGAACACCTCCTTTTCCATGGGGCCGCGTCTGGGGCTCTGACGGCGCTAACTGCTGGCGCCATCTGGACGGTATAATTTGCCGCTCAATTACTTTTCAGTCTCTTAAGAACACTGATTTCCCCCAACGGTTGTTGTGTCTTTCTAAAAGTTACTTTCCCTTTTTCAATATATAATTTTCTTTAAAGTGTCCCTGAAACTCAGATTATGTTTTGCCCTTAATTATTGTATCGGAAGGACACTGTGTGGTTTGTTGCCAGGACACGTGAACAACCTGGAGCTGGGGGGTGACGTGGGAGCAGCACCACGGACACGGCACGCGGGCTCGCAGATTCCCCGGGACGCTCTGCGCGTGCATCCGTTATTTACTAGGGCCGCACCGCTAACGGGGCAGGGCCCTGGGGGAGGAGCAAGGCAATCCCAATGTCCAAAGGCAGGACCAGGGAGTGCGGCACCAGAGAGAGGCCCCGGTCAGTGGGGAAGAGTCTCGGTGTCTGCACAGATGCCTGAGCCGCGCTCCGGGGTTAAGGATGGAGGAGGACCAAAGGCTTTCCGGGTAAAGGGAACGGCGCATGTAAAGGCCCTAGGGCAGAGAAAGAAGCAATGCCTAGAAACAACATGAGCAGCAGGAGCTGAGCAGAGCTGAGGACGTGCTCGGGAGGACCAGCCAGGGCAGCCGAAGGGAGGAAGAGTGGCAGGAAAGACATCTGTTTGATGCGCTCCGGACCAAGAGGAAGCAGGACGCCGGCTCCGTGAGCCGGAAAGAAGGGAAGTGGTTTTCCAGGGACACAAAACCGGGGGAAGGAAGGACTTTTAGAAGGAAAGTGGGCCTCACGCCCTTTCCGAATCCCACTTAAATGCACCATCTCCGTCATGAATTCTTCAATGCTGAGTTCCAAGGGGGCCGGGGCCGGACTGTCTTCCCACCCAGGCTGTGGGTTGAGCCCCGAGCCAGCAGCACCGGACCTTCTCCCGACCGAGAAGAGGCTTCAGAACTGCTCTTCCAATGTTTCCTGGTGCCATGTGGGGTATGTTTAAGGTTCCACTAGAAAACTTGTTTTTGTCTTGGAACACTGAAAAACAAGTTAAATTAATTAAAAAAAAAAAAAAAAGAATGCTTGTTTTTTGTGAGCCGTAGGATGGCAATGACCTGATGTAATGTTGGGGGCGGGGGACTTGTAATTAAGCCGCATGAGCACCATGGCCCCAACCTCTCACGGGGCACAACGTGGCCGTGTTGTTTCTCCCGGGGGCTTTTCCGTCACAGGAGATGAAAAGGCCTCCCAGACCTCCTTTGATGGAAAGAAGCACAGAGAGGAAGATTCTTTGGAAATGAACAGCACTGCTGCTCACCCACCTGTGCACGAGCAGACGCGATGGAGACGGAGCTCGGGAGAAACATGCGTGTAAGACGGGGGCGCAGAGCCACTGACGCTGGCCTAGCGGGGCACATGGTGACCAGCACCAAAAAGGAAGCCAGCCGGGTGCTCCGATGTCCTTGGAGCGAAGCCCAGGGCCCACCTCCAGACAGTCTCAAGAAGCACAGGAGGCACCAGTTTCTTCCTCCTCCTCCTCCTGTCTCAATGTCTTCCACTTCCGTCCTCCCTCCCAAGCAAATACACGGAGTCGGGAAGCCGGAGCGTGTTTGGCTCTCGTTCTGTCTCTGTCCTTCTGTCTCTCTCTGTCTCCTCCTTGCCAGCTCAGCCAGCAGCCTGCTGGTCAGTGGCCAGTAGGTGCTCCGAACAAAGAACCCAACAGGTGAACCCGTGATTGGGTGGGAAATTCAGGAGTCCCTCCTGGTGTCCTCAGAGCCCACCCAACTGGAGAGATGTGCATATGCTAGGGTCCTGGTTGCTTTGAACAAAGTACCACAACCTGGGGGAACATAAGGGAATGGAAATCTGTTCTCTCACATGCTGGAGGCTGGGAGTCTGAAATCAAGGTGTGGCAGACCCCCACTCCCTGCAAAAGCTCTAGGGAAGATCCCTCCAGCCTCTTCCAGCTTCTGGAAGCCCCGGGCACTCCTGGGCTTGTGGCCCTGTCCACCCGTCTCTGCCTCCACCCTCTCATGGCCTCTCCTCTCTGTGTCCCTGTCCCTCAGGGCTCTGTCCACACCTCCAGATCCCTCCCTCCCTGTTGGCCCCCAGCCATTGTCTTCATCCTGACTGTGACTCTTGGAAGACGAGGAGCCCTATACCCTCCGCCACAGTCCCCAAGCCCCATGTGCCCAACCTAGGATCTGCACTGCTTACAGTGTCCAAGAAAGTTCGTTGCGATCATCGATCCAGGGGCACTGGGGGCAAAGCTTTGAGGTCTCAGCCACGGGGAGACCCATGGAGATGAGGACATTTCAGCCTCCTCTGGATCTGTTGCAAATTGTAGGTGACTCGACTTACCAGAGAACAGTGACCTGAGCCCCCAGCCACCACCACCCCCCACCACATCCCCATTCAAGCCTCATTGGTTATAACGAGATGTGTGGCTTTATAAATCATCTTAATGGATGGCTTTGCCGTTAACATGCTTAATAGCTGTGGCGTTCGTCAGCTCTGTGCTCTCCGGCTGTGAAGCCAAGTGAAGCTTCTAGAATGAAGCGTCAGGATGTGGAGGTGAGCACCGCAGGCACGGGGCAGACACAGCCGTGGAGGACGCCTCTGGGGCTGGACGGTGCCCCACAGTCTACTCTGGTCTGGGCGAGAATCCATCCTTGACGGCACGAAGAGGGGGTCCTTGTGTTAGCGACCCTCCTCAGCCCCTGTGGTCTTCTCTGCCACCTAGCGCCTCATGGACAAGCCCCGCACACGCTCCGTGAACAGTGCGTGCTCCCTGCACAGCTGCCCTCCACGTCACCCCTTCCCCAGGCTCCTCCAGGGCTGGGGCTCCCCGACAATCACATTTGGAGAAGTGTGTTCCTCACGTGGGTTTGTTCTTCGTGAGCATGTGGCTACGGTTAGCTCTCGGTGCCCAGGTGAGCGAGTTCTGTCCTAAGAGAGAACTAAACGTAAGCATGTTATTGTCTTCTTAATGTAGACAACGTAATCTTTAAGAGAAAACATGAGAAGACACAATATTGCCATTTTTGCTACTTACCAGTTCCAAATAAATCAGAATTACTTAATAAAACATCTCAGAAAAATATGTATGATATCAGTTTTCTGAGGCTGGGTAAGAAAGTACTTGAATTTTAGTGAATTAAAATACCACGAACCAGAACTTGCATGGAGCAGACATACTTTCCCTATTCCCCCCACTAAGCACAACTCAAAACCCTGCACACTGTGTCAAAACCAGTCTAAACAGATTCTGAAAGGTGAAGAGAAGGCGGAAGAGCTGGGGGGTCTCGGGACTGAGGGGGACACAGCAGCGAGTCTCTTAGGCTTTCTTCCTGCCTCATGTGTCACAGGCTTGGGCCAGAGGGGGCTGGCAAGCCAGAAACACCAGTGGACACGCACAGTCTCAAAAGCCCCAGGAAAACTGGTGTCTCCTGACAAGGACCAGAAAAGTATCCGCCCAGCAAGAGAGAATGACCCCTCCACTCCGATCAGATGTCGCAGAAAAGCTGTGGACTCACATCCACCCACGCCAGCAGGAGTCCCGTGCAGAGCCAGGACTGCACCCCCATAAGGCTGTAACCATGTACCCACCTCCCCTGGAGGGCCGCAGAAGACCTTCATCTCCCGTGCAAACCAGACACTCCAAAGCACTATGAATAAACCAAAATGGAATTTGAAAAGAGAAAAAAGGTCAAGTAACCTAGGGGAAGGGAGGGAAAAGAGTCTAGAAATGAAAAACTGAATAACAAACAGAAATCAAGTTATAAGAGACACATAGTTGCATTAACTGGAAACGGTCTAAATACACTAATTAAAAGGCAGAGATTGGCAGAGTGGCTTAAATAACGGGACCCAGTGACGCGCTGTCGACTTTCTCAGCCAGCTGTAATGACCAGCATCAGAGGCTGGAGACATCGCAGACCCCGCAGACCATGAGGAGAAACATGGGACAATCTGACAAATCCCATGAAATGGGCCAATTCCCCCCAAACACAAACTATCCCAATTCATCCAGTCATAAAACTGATCATTTGAACGGTCCTGTGACGATTAAGGACATTGAAATTGTAACTTTAAAAACTTCAAAAAAAATCAAACAAAAAACCTCCAGGCTCAGATGCTTTCACTGGAGAATTCTACCAAGGGTTTGAAGAAGAATTAACACAAATTCCACAAAATCTCTTCCAGAAAAGAGCAGAGGATAGAACACTTTCCAACCCATCCTGTGACACCATCATCCTGATAGAAAAACCAGGTAAAGATAACATCAGAATCACATATATAAAATACAAACCAGTGTCTCATCAACTTGCATATAAAAATTAGCAAAATATTTTTGCAACCAATCAACAGTGTGTAAAAAGAATCACACATCATGACTCACTGAGGTCTATCCCCAGTGTGGAAGGCCAAGTCTACACCTGAAATCAGGCAGTGCAATTGCGGGGTCATAGGGAAGCTCTATCTTTAATATTTTGAGGAACCTCCACACTGTTTTCCAGAGTGGATGCACCAACTTGCATTCCCACCAACAGTGTAGGAGGGTTCCCCTTTCTCCACATCCTCTCCAACAGACGTTGTTTCCTGACTTGTTAATTTTTCCCATTCTAACTGGTATAAGGTGGTATCTCACTGTGGTTCTGATTTGAATCTCCCTGATGGCTAATGATGATGAACACTTTTTATGTGTCTGTTAGTCATTTGTATGCCTTCTTTAGAAAAGTGCCTGTCCACATCTTCTGCCCAATTTTTAACTTGATTCTTTCTTTTTTGGATAATGATTTTGCTGGATATTTACCCCAAAGATACAGACGTAGTGAAAAGAGCCATCTGTACCCCAACATTCATAGCAGCAATGGCCACAGTCGCCAAACTGTGGAAAGAGCCAAGATGCCCTTCAACAGATGAATAGATAAAAAATATGTGACCCATTACACAATGGAATATTACGCAGCCATCAGAAAGGATGAACACCCAGCTTTTGTAGCAACATGGACGGGACTGGAGGAGATTGTGCCGAGTGAAGTAAGTCAAGCAGAGAGAGCCAATGATCACATGGTTTCACTTAGTTGTGGAGAGTAAGGAATAGCATGGAGGACATTAGGAGAAGGAAGGGAAAAATGAAAAGGGAGAAATCAGAGGGGAGATGAACCATGAGAGACTGTGGACTCTGAGAAACAAACTGAGGGTTTGGGAGGGGCGGGGTACGGGGATGGGTGAGGCTGGTGCTCGGTATTAAGGACGGCATGTGTTGTCATGAGCACTGGGTGTTAATACGCAAATAATGAATCAGGAAACACTGCATCAAAAAGTAATCGTGTACTATATGGTGAGTTACATAACATAATAAAATTATAAAAAAATAAAAAATAATAGTAATTCACTATTATCTTAAAAAAAATAAAATAAAAAGAAAAGAAACCAGGTGGTGTGAGCACCACATCCATAAGTCAGAGGAGAAAAATCTAACACCAACCCGTGATAAAAATTCCACAAACCAGGGAAACTAGAGATCAGTTCAAGTAACATAAATAAAAATAAAGCTAATGCCACAGTCAATGATGAAAGACCAAATGCTCCCTGCTAAGATTAGGGAAAACGCAGTGCGTCCCTTCTCACCATTTCTATTCAAAATGGTGTAGAGGTTCTAGGCAGAGCAGGAAGGAGAGAGTCAGCGGGGAGGACAAAAACTCTATTTGCAGATAGTATGCTTTTCTATATAAAAAATCCCAGGGAACCTACCAGAAAAGTCTTAGAACTGATAAATGAGTGCAGCAAGACCTCAAGACTCATCATAAACAAACAGAACATAAACATAAACATAAACATAAACATAAACATACAGAAGCTAATTGTATTTCTAGACCTAAGCAACAAACACACAGACACAGAAATTAAAAACACCATATGGGGGTGGCTGGGTGGCTCAGTTGGTTAAGCACCTGACTCTTGGTTTTGGCGCAGTTCGTGATCTCAGGGTCGTGAGATCGAGCCCCGCATTGGACTCCACACTCAGTGGGGAGTCTGCTTGAGATTTTCTCTCCCTCTGCCCCCCACCCAGGTCGTGCTGTCTCTCTTAACACACAACACACACACACATACATACGCGCACATGCACATGCACACACACACAGTACCATTGACAGCCACTGAGACAAATGACATCCTGAGGCATCGGTCCATCACACGGATGGGAGTGGGTGAGACAGGTGCAGCGAAAGACCGTGTGCATGACTGACTCCACTCAGCACAGTGAGGGCATAAAGTCTTCCCAAGTTGATACACGAATTCGACACAATTCCCATCAAAGTCGCAGCAAGATTTTTGTGTGGATATAAACAAGTCAGTTTAAAAATGTATGAGAGGCGAATGAACTAAAATACCTCAAACAATTTTGAAACCAAAAACATAATGAAGAGGGGGGATTGGGCAATCCACTTCGAGGCAGCCAGGACCGTGGTGTCGGGAGACGGACATGTCCACCGATGGGGCGCAGTGGAAACCCAGGAATGTGCCCTCAAAGACTGTTGAACTGATTTCTGGCAAAGGTGCAGAAGGAGGAAAGATGGCCTTTTCCATAATTGATGCTGGAACGATTAGACATCCATAGACCAAACACAGAGATCTTTGACTTAATCTGCACACTTTATACCAAATTTAACTAAAATGGATCATGGCCTTAAATGTAAAGCATAAAACCATACAAGTTTTAGAGTAAATGTTGGGGAAAATCTTCAGGAACTGGGTCTAGCAGAAGAGTTCTTAGACTCGACATCAAAGGCAGAGACCATGAAAGGAAAATATGGGTAAATACAACTGCTCCAGAATTTAAAATTTTGTTCTGAGAAAGAATCAAGATGATAAAAAAAAAGAAAGAAAGAAAGAAAGAAAGAAAAGAAAGAAAGAAAGAAAGAAAGAAAGAAAGAAAGAAAGAAAAGCAAGCCTGAGACTGGGAGAAAATATTTGCAAACACCACATTCTACAGATAACGAGCCCTGAAATGCACAAAGAGCTTTGCAAGCTCCACAGGGAGGAAGCGAACGGTCCAGACAGTCCGGACGACAGGCAGAAGGAGTTATTTGCTGACGGAGGGCACAGCCGGGGCGGGGTGGGACAAGTAAGCAGATGAAAGACCCCCGGTCGGTAGCCACCGGGAGACACACATCGGGAGCCCAGCCCACGGGGAGCCCCGTGCACCGCCAGCCCAGTGAGCTGTCAGCTGCCCACACGTCTGAAACACAGCCCGGCACCCCCCGCACCGGCTGCGGGGCAGAGACGGGGAGTCCTCCTGCCTGTGGGCAGGCAGGGAACCAGGCAGCCCCGCAGAAGGTAGGTGGGCAGTTTCGTCTTCAGCGGAACATCAGGGGCAATCTTGGACATTCATCCCGGAGAAATGAAGACTTAGTTCTCGCCGAAACATGTTGAGGTTTCCGAATCGACGTCATTAGCGCTATGCTGACAGGAGGGAAGGTGTTGTCGAAGTTCATCATTTTGAGCTGGAGAAGCAGAAAAACTCAACGTCGTAGATGACTTCTCAGACTGGATTTAACCAGAGGGAGAACAGCGGGTCCCCTGAGCCCTGCGGCCACCTCTGGTCCCCACCCCGTCCACACTGCCTGTTGCAAATTAGCCCTTGAGCCTGCTGTTTGCACATTTGCAGCAACATCCAACCGGGCAGCTTCCTTGGGGTGGCCGGCGTCACCGAGGCCGGACCCTGGCGGTGGACTCAGGCCAGCTGGCGTGGTCTGTAGGACCTCAGAAAAGGCTGCAGCGAACAGGCTGCTGTGCACCTGAAGCCCGGTGCTTCTTGAGGGAGCAGGGCTTTATCCGCCCAACAGAGACACCCAACAGGTGCCACTTCCCCACTGAGCGTCCTGACCCTCCCCATGCAGCCTGAGACGGGATGGATGACACTCCAGACCCTTCCAAGTCCCTCTCTCACCAAACCTAGCTTTCCTCCTGGCCACAATGACACATTGAGCCCAGTGAGCTCCGTGGTCTCTTCCAAACCAGAAACGCTGAGTACATTAGAGTTTCTTTGCTGGAGATCATCTCATGGTTTCGACCTTCAAAGTCTCTTTGATCAAAGAGGCGTCAGAACCCGCCCCCTTTGTTCTCCTGTAGGAATCGGTCCTCTGTGAAGGCATCGAGCAAGGAAGTGTGCGCTGCTTCTGAACACAGGACCAGAACCGAAGCCCAGGGACCTTCCCGACGGGACAGGGCCGTGAACACGGGCCACTGTGTGGTGCTTTTATGGAAGCAAATTACTTTTAAAATCACTTGCTAACTAGATAAAAGCTACGGGTTTGTCTCTTTGATGCTTTCTGAAATCAGATTTAAAACCTGGATGCATGTTCATCCCTGTCGACAAAGGTTGGCCAACCACAGCTTGTCGCTCTGCGAAATGGAAATCCTTCACATTTTGTCCCGTTTGCTGGCGGCGGGTGCCTTCATCGGCCTGGGCTACCACGGCTAAATGCCGCAGACTGGGTGGCTTTGAAGCACGGATGCTGATTTTCTCGCAGTTCTCCAGGCTGGACCCCGGGAGCGGGTGCCCACACGGCCAGTTCCTGGGGAGGCCCCTCCGGGCTTTCAGATGCCCCTTACACTGTCCCCTCATGGGGCACACAGAGACCCTCTTTCTCACGTGTCCCCTTACAAGGGCACCCATCCCCTCGAGAGAGCCCTCTCTCATAGTGATCCCCTCCCTCCCAGAGGCCCCACTGGCCATGCCCTCCCGCGGCCGGGCTCCCTCTGTGACTGTCGGGGGGGACATGTCCAGTCATGGCAGTGGTGACAGCTGTTGTCACTATTCTGTTTATTCTATAATAAGGTAAAATTGTCTGTCTTCCTGGCTTCCTGTTGGACATACACTGGGTTCTGGAGCCGCACTGGCATGGCCAGCGTTCAAGGGGCATCACGGGGGAAACGAATGGGCGATTGGCTGAAAGCTTTCCTCTCCGTTTTAATGCGTGGATATGCGTCTTTGGCCCACTGCCGGGGCCTTGATAGCTGCCCCACATTCTTGCCTTTTCCTACCCCGGAGAGCTCGAAGTGGACAATGGGACTACGGATTTTGTGTTTCCCTAAACCTGTGGGCCTTCAGCAAACCGTGCTCCTTCTGTGGGACTCTGGCTCTCCCTCCTTCCTCGGGAGGGGGACCCGGTTTCCTGTGCCCCTGCCTGGGTGAGGAGGAGCTCCCTCACAGCCCTGGTGCTGATGCCAACAGGCTTCCCAAACCAGCTCAGAACCAGGGGCTCAGACCCCGATCCCGTTAAGGTGTGATGCATGACAAGGATGCTCCTTCACGAGCCCACCAGGGCCAACCCCCGGCTCTCTGTTTCTCTCTGAGAGAAGCAACAGGCCGCTTCCTTCTTCTGACCCCGCAGCAAGGACGGAGCCTCAAAAGGCCCATTCATGGTACTGGTGATCGACACCCAGTGCTGAGCCCCCAGAGCCCCCAGTCCTGAGCTCACATGAAGCCAGTGGGCACCAGGCAGCATGTGACCGGTTTAGGTGCTCAGCACGCACAGGTGGCAGCTCCAAGGAGCCCCACGCCCTGCGCTGTGGTCCGGGGAGGGGCCACAGGCAAGGTCATGCCCTGAATCCTTCACTGTTGACCCAGTTGCAGAGCCCATGGAGGTCACGGCGCTACCCGCTAACCTTAATTTAAAGTCTTCCTTTCCAGCCTTGCCTCCTCTTCCAGTGAGGCCCTCACGTCCTTGGGCTGGAAGCAACTCCTCCAAGAGGCCTTGTCTTCAGAAAAGAGACCAAGGGTCAGAGGTCTGGTGCGTGCAGAAAGCTGGAACAAGACTGGCTCCGTAGCAGGGGTGGGGAAGGGCCTTTGCACGGGTATGGGAGCTCCTGTGTCAGTTCAGCCCCTGTCTCAGCCCAGAGGGGGACTCCAACAAGCTCCCCTGTTTCTCACAGACTGTTGCACGCGCACACCTTCTGGGTTCCTTGTCAGCTGATGTGGTCCAAAGATGGGTAAGTCCTGGCCCCATCCTCCGTGAGCTTCCCCACCTGACGAGGGACGCGGACAGATGCTTTCCAGATGCAATGCAGTCGGGGCTGAGACTTCAGCCCAGAGCTGGTTTCCTGCAAATCGCCCCCTCGGGATTGCATTCTTTGTTCTTTAAGACAGAGAATGGACCAAGAAGGCAGGCTGGAAACATTGTTTTTAAAGGTAAACTAAGTAACAAAACCTACCCCGTAGGCTGCTACATCCATGAAGCGCTACCTGCCTTAAGAACTGACCTCCTTGCAAAAACAAATAGAAAACCCAACAAAATGTGTGAAATTGTGTATTCAAACATTGCACAATAGGCAGCGGGTAACTGATCCTGCGGAGAGGACAAACCAGAGGTGAGCCCTGTAGTTTTCCAGATTGTAGCCCGGAGCAGTCCCCAGGGCGTGGCAACCAGGAGGGGTTTTGCCCAGAGTCACGTTTCTGTGTGCAAAGGTCCAGGGAGCTAGAATGTGTGGGTCACAACCCCAGAGAGGAGGAGGATGTGCGGAGAGGCACTCTGAAGGGGGTCTGTCTCCAGAGAGTGGACAACAAGGGACCCTGCAGCTTTGGCTGGGCAATGAACTACACACAGGGAGGTGAAACCCCACAGGGCAGGAGGGAGCCGCCAGAAGGTGGTAGCTCAGACAGCATCCAGTGCTCACATAGGGAAGGGAAGAGTTATGCTCCCAACACCGAGAATGGAGAGAGCCTGACATCCACAGGACGCTGGGCAGAGGCCTAAGGCTACTCACTAGTGGGGCCTAGCTGCCATGCCCAGTCCGAGCGTGAGGGCTGCACAAACAAAGCTCAGAAGCAACCCTCAGGAGGGCCAATCTGTTGGACAAACAGCTGCTGTCCGGAGCAAAGCCTGACACTCTTTAAAGGAACACAACAGAACCCTGTACTAAAAACTTCACAATATTTTATGACCCACCAAATTTACCAAGCATGTGAAAGAGCAAGAAAATGCGGTCACAATCAGGAGAAAAATCAACCAATACAAACTGACCCCAACATGACAAGACTGATTAGAAAGAGCCCGTGGGGATATAAAAACAACGATTATAAATATTACAAATATGTCCAAGGACATAAAGAAAACCTGAACACAATCAGGACACAAGTGAAAGATGTTACGTGGGAATTTCAGGAAAATGAACACTCTGTGAAACCACACCTGCATGGGCGGGACTAATAATGAGCCATTGCAGGTCGAAATCAGCCGCTAAAAATCGGACGAAGCCGACGGTCTGGGATTCTAGCGCGAGGGACAGCCACCTGCCGCTGAGACTTAAACCATTTTCAGAACTGCTCCTGGCAGGCCCCTGGCCCTGGGGATGGCGTGTTTGGCCATGGGGCACCAAGCAGTGGGAATCTGGAACTCTGGACCTGGCCACCGTGACCGGGTTCTGCCAGACCCCCCAAGTCACAGACTCAAGTGGGCAGCAGGAATCCATCATAAAACGGAGGAGGGGGTGTCCTCCTCGCGTGGATGGGGCTGGAAAGCATAAGATGGCTTCACGGCAGGTGGCGTGGCCTCCGTGTCACCCCCTGCTGTGTGAGCCCCACCCCTCCCCCAGTTTGAACCCACAGCCATCTTGGGCTGGGCTATGGGGGCGTCACCCCGTATGACCTGGAGGAAAAGGACAAAGAGGTCCCGTGTGTGGGTCTAGTCAGACGCCTATGGTGGCCGCACTCCGGTGACACTGGGCAAGGCCTTGATGGAGCGTGAGGAGGGAGCACCTCCTCAGAGGGAGGGACGGTGGCAGAGAGCCCGGCCTCCCCTTCTGTGGAGGGAGGCATAGCCCAGCAGAGAACGTACAGAGGCTCTTGGACGGTGGCCAGTGGACCAGGTCCTGACAGGGAATGGCTTGGAAGACGACAGACAGACGTCTGAGAGGGAGGCTTGTGAATGACGTGCGGAGGGTGTATGTGTGCACGAGGTCTGAGGTCTGCGTGTACACAAAGTGTGAAGTCGTGTGTTTGCACACGGTGTGATGCATGTGCGTGTGTTAACGCCCACCAGAGAGCCTGTCGCCGTGGACAAACCAAGCGCCGGACACACAAAATTGCCAGGCCAGGCGTCGCCATCACCACCCGGAACTGGCCCGGGATCTGCGGCGGCTTGGGGTTGTGGGTCCCACGTAGTGCCGCTCACACGTAAGGAGAGGTCAGCACCCCGAGCCCAGGCGGGTCCTCCTCCGGGTGCTGAGGCCGCCCTGCTTCCCTCCTGCGGAGAGACGGGGAGCCCCTGCGCGGCCGGCAGGTGGATAGCGGGGAGCGGTGTGGGGAGAGCTGAACAGACCTTGCTCTGGGCGCTTTGACCAAGGAGAGGCTGCCCCACACCTGCCGGGGTCGGTGTTCCGGGGACCAGCTCGTCAGCTGCTGACGTGATTCCACCGCGTGACCTGGGCGAGCGGCACCAAAGCCCACCCCGGGGCGGGCCCTCTGGCAGCAGCTGGGCCGGGACCCGCTCCACCAACACCAGCCAGGGCCGTGGCCCATCGCCCGCCCACACCTGCTCCCCGGACACCAGCTGAGGCAGCGGGGGAGGGGGGCCGGGAGGTGCCCAGATCTAGGCCGGGAGGCACTCCACACGCGGGGCCTTTACTGAGGCTCCGGCCCCCATGGCTGCCCGGCCTCTTCCAGGTGTCCAGGCAGCAGCTGCTGGGGACGGAGGGCTGCTCTAGCACCATGGGGCTCGCGCTCCCCCACACCCCGGGTCCTCCCTGCCCGGGTGGGGGAGGCTTGCCCCTGCCTCCTGTCCCCAGCAACGGACTCAGCGCCTAAAGCTGCCCCAGGTCACCTGCACCCACGGCTCTTCACCCCGAGCCCCGCAGAGAACCTCCGGGTGTGGAAGCCTGCAGAGCCCTTCAGCTCTGCCCCCTGGATGGTGTAAGACGGGGTGTGCGGCGGGGGACGGACGCAGGATGGACAGTGCTACACACTGCACCCCCCCGACACAGAACCGGGCTCCAGCCCCTAAGGGAGGGCCCCCCAGGAGGCCCACGCCACCACATCCACTCCCTGAGCGCGGTTCCTGCTTAAGGACGCACGAGCAGGCTCCATCCTCCCTCTGCGTTTTTCGTTTTTCCTGCAAGTGGGTGCCGACATCCATAAATATTCACCCCTCTCCTTGTTTCCTGACGTTTCAAAATGGACCCAAAAGGGGTTATCTCACACAATAAATTCAGGTAATGGGACAGTGTCTGGAAGGACTGGCGCTTGCCGCTGGGTCCCTGTCCGGCCGGATGAGCCTGGGGAGGAGGCGCAGGTGTGGCAGGAAGGCCTAGTCTCCCGGGGGGCGCCTGACGGTGGGAAGAGCCAGGGCCCGGCTCCCAAGGCCCCCATCCAGGCCTCGGGGAACCTCGAGAAGAGAAGCAAAGCCCGTCCTCTTGTGTGCAAGAGCCTCATCAGACAGACACAGGTCCGCTCCCATCGTCCGCAGGATTTCCATGATTTCTGATGAAAGCGATTACAATTGCTACAGAATTTTTGTAAATCCTCAGCCTGACAAAGGTAGTTTCTATTATTTTTTCTTTGTTTTTTGCTAAAGACAGAGAGGACCATGGCTGCAGTTACAGCGATGGGGGGTAAACCCGAGGGCGGTTTGCTCCGGGGAAGCTTGGCGCCCCTCCCACGTGGCACAGGGGACCATCCCACGGCCACGACCACATCACAGAGCGGGGAAGTGGGGGTGCCTAAAACCTGTCCCCGAAGTCTCAAGCGTGGACACAGCACCCTGCACATCCGTGTTTAGGACCAGGCCCTCGCTGCCGTGGGAAATGGGGCCATGGGTTCCTTCAGGACACAAGCTAGCAGGTGGTGCGGTTCTCCGCATCATCCATGTCACATGAGCCCCAGACGCAGACTTACCTTCAGGACAGCGGGCAGGAGGTGGCTCGTCGGCTGGGTGGTCAGCAGCATGATGTTTCTTCTTGTGAGAATTCCATGATTCCAGCATGTGCCCAGTGTTCAATGCAGCAAGAAATAGACTGTCCTCGTTAACCGACTCGGACCCCGGCTCCCTGGGGGCACGTGTCACAGGCGCCCCGAGATCTGCATGAAGCTCCCCCCGACAGCGAAGACTGTCCACTCTCGTTTAGAATCTATTCGGCTCAGCCGGGGCTCTGACCCTCAGCCCGTGCCGGTCTGCACATGGCCCTAGGACGTCATTAAAATGCAATAACCAGCTTTCAGGAATCTTGTACTAAGGCTGTGATTCAAGGCTGGAACCCCCTCGAGCGAAGCGTGCGCCCCCCTCCGGCCGCGCCGGCCACCGGGCTGCAACGTCTCCCTGCGCTGTGTCCCGTTTGCTGCCGGCCGCGAGCGCGAGTCCGAGAAAGGACACCGGTAACTGCGGCGTGTGCAAGTCTGGGCATTTATGAACGACGCAGGCAGGTTTGGAAGACAGATGGAACCGCCCCGAAGCATCAACAGCTTAGAAAGAGCGAAGCTGTTAGTGGCCCGCGCGCCTCGATTCTCCAGCCGCCGTTGTGAGCGTCAGGAAGCCGGGCCGCACCGGGCTGACTCTGGGCCATGGGCAGCAGCCGCTGCCTTCCGCGAGGCGTCCGTTTTCAAGTCTTCCCCCTAAGTAAGGCTTGTGCGATGCGCATCCGAAATGCAAATGCACAGTGTTTATTCCTTCCCAGAGCCTGGCACGGTGTGTGGACCCGACCCCAGCAGATAGGGCTGAGGGCTCGGCCCCGGGCCCCGGCTACCAGCAGGCTGGCCCTGTCCTTCCTCTTCCTCGTCCTCTGGGAAAGAAGGGCCTGGGGAGGCTGCGCCGTGCGTGTCACTGTGTCTCTGCCACATCCTGGTCCACTTGTCCGGGTTAGATCACGGGAGGAGGGACCACACCTCCTGCACCGCTGGGCCAGGGTGTCCCCTGTCTGCAAGGATGCCCATCCCAGGCTCGGGAGGCAGCACCTTGTCACCGTAAAGTATAAGTGCAGCTTCTCTGAAGGGAAGGGTCCGAGCCCAGAGCATAGAGACGTGCAAAACGCAGAAGGAAAACACCGTTCGTTCTTCCGAAACACGCCACCCCAGCAGCAGCCTCGGACAACGGGCTGGCAGGTTCCATCCCCAGGGCTGGCCTTGCCGCGTCCTGCCTGAGGGAAACTGAAACCTCCAGGGTGTGGCAGGCGTGAGACACCATGGGCTGGGGTCTGGGATCTCTTGTCCCCCAGGAAGAGGAGGGGATGACACTGCTCAGTGACAGTCACTCGCCTGCGATGAGGGTCACACAAGGATGGACTGGTGGGTCAATGTTGGTGCCAAGGTCATCCCACTGACCTTGGAAGTGGAGGGTTCTAGAAGTGCCTGTTTCCGGGACCAGGGAGGGGATAAGGAGGATCCCCTATAGGCAGACCCTGAGACGAAGGAGTCATGCCCCCGGAGTCCTGCCAGGATCAGGGAGGCATCCCCCATTATAAGAGCTAATTGGCTGTTTCTGTCAATAGAGAAATGTTCTTTATCAAAAATAATCTGAAATTAAAAACAAACACGCTGAACTTGCCTCTGTGTGTGTGTGTGTGAGTGTGCGCGCACGCGTGCGTGGCTTTACCGAGTTTCGCCGACTCCTCGTGAGTCCCGGGGTGTGCAGCCCCAGCCAGCGGAGAGTTCGATGGTTCCCTGCTCAGGATGACTCACCTTCCGTTTCCTGCCTCATCACATCGGCCATCGCGCGCCTTCTCAGGCGAGTTGGTCTGATGAAATCCCACGGTTTCCGACAGCCGTGGAGGAAGCCTGCGTGGGGCAGGAGACAAGCCGCATTCTGACTTAACGGCCACAGAGCGTGGCGGTGTCCGGGGCTCAGGCCCGTGGCAGGTGACGGCAAGGGGCTCGACAGAAGGGGCGCACCTGCCCCAGGATCCAGGGGGCGCCCTGGCCTGGGACCGCGGTGCACGGTCTCCCCGGCGCTGACCCGGAAATGGCGCCGTCTTCCCACTGCTCTCGGGCTGTAGTCAGCGGACTGGTGGGGAAAATGTGAGAAACGAGATTAAGTAGAACTCCCAATTTACAATCAGTTCTCTAAGAGCATGGACTCAAATTAAATTAACAGCTGTTTTAATTTTCTCCTGTACCTCCGTGGTCTGACTCTTAATCACGCTACATCCACACACTCACGGTAATTGAATTATACAACCGGACTGTAGACCTGTTGTCTCAGGCGCGTCTCACCCAAGCCCTACAGTCTGCACGGCACTCTCTGAGAGAGTGTTCTCGATGACAGAAACCCGGCACGGGCCAGCACGGCGGCTCCCGTCACACATGGCTCTGTGGCCGGGCACCAAGGAACCAAGTTTTTAAGTGACGTCCAAGGGAGTGGCCCCAGGTAGGCAGTGGCTTCCTCACCGGACAGCACAGGTGCAAGGGGCTGCTGACCGGGTGTGGCCCTATGCACCAGCAGCCCCAGCATGCTGGGGTGGGTATCGGTGGGAATGCAGACTCTTGGGCTCCCCCCAGACCTAGCGAGTCTTGTGTCTTGTGTCCTCTGTCCCCTGCTGGAGGGACACTAACGGTGCTGGGACCACCCTGCTTCGTGACCATGTCGAAAACATGCAGACACAGCAAGAGTGTGCAGCCCAGGGCCATCCCGAGGCCTCGCTCAGGGGCCAGCTGGCCACGGCTCCCCAGCGCATGCCCCAAGGACCGTACCCCCCAGAGGTGCAGTGAGTGCTGGCCCTGCAGCGGCTCCCACGGGCCACCTACCTCAGACAGCCCGCCGCCCAGGGCCGGAACCAACCCACCAGCCAGCCCTCCTTCCCTCCTGTGCAGAGAGTGTCCACCTGGGCCCTCCACACCTTTGCTCGGGAGAAATCTGTATCACAGCTGGCTGGACCCCCAGCCCTGCCATCCTACCCTCGGACCAGGAGGACCAAAGCCAGATCCCAGGACAGGCCCCTCCCCTCCTCCGGCAGAGGTGGCCAGCGGCCACCCCAGACCCCGGGTCAGCGTGGCCACACCTCCTACGGGATGAACCTGCCCCCTAGGCCAAGCACACCCCCTGTGTATGCATTCCGCTCCCTTGGGGACGACCTGGCTTTTTTATGAGAAAACAGTAATTTTAGGGTTAGGCAGTTTACACAGCTGTTTGGGACAATCAGAGCACGCTGGAGTGTGGCCGGGACAAAGAGCCCCCACATCTCGGTGGATGAAATTGGAGATGTCTCCAGCTCCTTCTGGAGGGGCAGAGGCTCTGCTCCCCATCACCGCAGTCCATCGTAGAACCGGACGGCGGCACACAGCCGGTCACAGCGGCAGAGAGACGAACGAGCTCAAAGCCTCGGCCCGAACACGACCCCATCACATGAGCTCACATCTGATGGCCGAAGCCAACACAAGACAAGGCTGGGCCTCCGTGGGGGGATGGGCGCCTCAGCACGGGGGGCAGGGCACGTGTGGGCAGGCCTGGCACCACGAGTTCTTCCCCTTTCCCACGGAACTGAGAGACCGCCTAACTCTACGAGGCAGCAGGTCTGAAGCCAGAAGACCCGTGTGGTGTCCTGACCACACCTGCCCTTCCTCGGGGCCTATGAGGACCCGCACGACACCCTCCGGTGGGTGCTGGCCTCTGCAGGTCCTGGCTCAGCCACCACCGAGCGCTGAGGACACAGTCGGAAGTGAGCCTCCTCGGGGGCAGCCTGAAATCAAAGAGCATGAACTTGGTGTGGAATCCCCTGGCGCCCTCACGCCTGGGGCGGCCAACTCTGCCCACCGTCTGTGCCGTCTTCCAAAGCCCAGGACCACGGGGTCTCCACGGACGGGTGCTTCCCTCCCTGGCTCTGGGACCACCTGCCTAGACACCACTCAGGTCCTGGTCTCAGGGTCGGCCCTGGCTCATGGGCAGCAAGAGGGGATCTCGGTGCACCCCAGTGGGACGGCCATCTGTGCAGCCGCCTTCTGCCCAGGGGACGTTGTCCTGCCACAAAGCCTGAAAGGACGTGCCCTCCCCGGCGAGCTGGGGGCAGGCAGAGCACCCTGTGACGTGTTAATGCTGTGGAGGCAGGAGTACACGTGGACGATCAGGCTGACGTTCTGGGATGTTTACGCGACACGAACAAGTAATCAGACAAATGAGGGGTATGTCCGCTATTTCAAAGTATTAGATTTATTTTTCCTGAAAGTCAAGGGTACATATTTTTTAAAAAATTATTTCACAAACATAAAAAATCATGAGAGACTAATGGTCAAAAAGATGCAAATGTTCCAGGTGTGGGGCCAGCACGGAAGCCTGGCCAGCGCGTGCGATCCCGTCCTGTGCCGCTCCTTCCAGAAATGAGGTGGAAAGCAGACGGGAACAAAAGCCGCCCAGGGGTTTATGATCCCTGGGCAGACAGCAGCTCTAGAAATGACTCGTGCACACGGAGGGACAGCCAGCGGTGGCTGGAGGGCCGGCCAAGACGGTGCCCTCGCCCACAAACTCAGGAAGGCAGAGGACACTGTGCTCTCCACGCAGACCGAGGACGTCGGACACATGCTCCCCGAACCCCGGACACGCGCCCTCCGAAGAGAGGTCCCACGCACGAAGCTAGCCACCAACGCCGGATGGTGGGCGAGCGCCGGGAGAGAGAGGTGCCAGCGACACCCCAAGGAAGGAAAGGCCTCGCAGTGCCTGAGACGGGGCCTGGGGAAGCGTCACTGGTGAACAGAGCGCTGAGCACAGGCAGCTGCTCCAGGGGACCTCCCCTGGGAGGGCGGGGTGCGCTCCCAGGGCGGCCATGGAACGAGCAAGGGGCAGAACGCATCAGCTAGGTTCGGGGGGAGGAGGATGGCTTCTGGGGACGGTGCCCTAACCCGGAGCGACTGGGAGGCGGGGTGTCAGGGGCGTGGGGTTCGGTCCTGCGGGGAGTGCTGGATCGTACTGTTTGGTAGGGGTGTGTAGTTGGGACGGACCTCAGACGTCTGCCAGCCCGCCCAGCAGGCACAGGGACCCCAGCCCTGCGGGCGCGGCTCCAGAACCCTCCATCCGTTTTGACGAAGGTCTTTGTAGCCACTTTAGTTGGTCTAAATCCACCCAAAGCTGCTGCATAACTGAAAGTCAGCGGAGACCGGAACTGTTCGCCAGTGACTCAGAAACATCCACCGTCAGAAACCGCCCAGCCACTACCCCCCAAAGCAGGGGGAGGTGATCGGGGCCCAGCTCCGCAGACAGGAGCACTTTGCATTCTCTGCGCAGGACAGCGGTAGGGGGAGGGGAGGATGCAAGGGGGCCTGGCTGGCGGCCACAGGACCTGCCCCGACCCCGGGCCCGGGGGGGGCTCCAGGCCTCACGCGTCGTCTGGAGGCTGCCCACAGGTTCTCTCTGCCGTCGGACCCCCGTGACCCGGCCTGTCCATCATCATTTTCAGTCCAAATGTCCGTCCTTAGACAGACATTTGAGGAAAATTAACAACACTCAGAAGACCGGGATCCTCACTTGGACACCCCCGTTCAGAACGACCCTCAGGAAGAGCGTGGGGCGTTGCACGCGGCCGATGCGTCACCGGAGCTAGCGATGTGCTGCGCGTCGGCTCATGGAAGTTAAACTAAAAAAAAATAAATAAGCCAGATACAAATTTTGAAAAAAGAACAATCTCTAAGGCATAAAATGATGACGCGTCGAATGGGGGCTGGGGGGTTTGTAGGGCGCGGGGTCAGGACACAGCCCCTGCCCTCCCCCCACACTGCTCACCTGGGGCGGCCCAGGCACCAGCCCTCCGGCCCAAGTCTCGCCAACATCCATGCAGACAACAGACCCACTCGCCCAGCCATGACCACCCAGCATCGTTCCCCAAGCCGCGTCCACACCCACCGTGCGGGCAGGACCCCTGGGCCCGGCCCCAGTACCCCAGTGTCAGCCACCAGGTGTCTCCCACGCTTGCCCCCTGACTCCCACCGTGCATGTTCTCCAGCAGCAACAAGACCCCACCCGTGCCCCTCTGCTTTCCCGGTTTGCCGATCCTCCCTCCACACCCGCTGTGCAGCCCCGGCCGCGAGGCGCGGCGGGCAAGACCTCCCAGGTAGTTTCTCACCCATAAAGCGGGGTCACCATGCACTTGCTCTCTAGCTGACCGCAGGATTAGTGAGGCCACGTGAGCCCACCGCACACACTCCACCTGCACCACGGTCGTGCGGGCGAATCAGGTCGGTTTGGGAAAAAGAAGAAGAGTGGAAAAAATCAATTTGCTTAATGAGCAATTATGTGAGTGAACCCAGCGTGTGCACACACTTCCTGTAAGAATCTGCTTCTCGTCAGAGCCTCAAGACACGCTTGACGTCCCCAAACCCAGCTCTCGCCCACTGCGCCAGCCCCCTCAGGAGCGATCTCCTCTCCACGTCCGTGAGCATCAGTCACGAGGGGACAAAGCCAGTCCCCGAGAAGTGTTGGACGTGTGAGTGGGGGGGGGTTGTTTTCTGGTGAGTTAGGAAGAGTCACTAAGTGGGTCACTTTGGAGACTGTTTTCAGCGTCTGTCCTCTCAGGAGCTGGCCTGTCCCTGCGGACCCTCCCATCCCTCCCTGACCTCATCTGGCAAACACAGCACGGAGTTGACGTCCATCCTCTGGCACTGAAGGGGCTGCAAGTGAAGCTGAAGAGTCCCCGCCTCTGCGGTTTCGGGGACTCAGGCCGCTCCATCCCCGCGTGCTCCCCTCCGGGCACAGGGGCCGCCGCCCGGTCCCGCCTCCATGCACCACGGCTCCACTCCAGGCACAGGCCTCTCCTCCTCCCCTGCAGACTCTCGGCGCTCCCCCACCCAGCCCTCCGAGTCCCTGGCGCTCGACAGCGCTCCTGATTCCCTAAACTTGGTCAACACCGGGAAGAAGGCGATCTGTGGGTCCCAGGCTGTATGGACTCCTCCCTTCCAAGCGCATTATTATCCCCTCAGAGGCAGTACAACTCAAGGTCAAGCTTGATAAGTAAGGAGTGTGTTTGGCTTAAATGATTTTGAACTGGTGATCAGGTCTGGGTCAGGAGCCTCCCGACAACCTGTCGGACGTCGCCAGTGACCTCCAGACTGATGGCTCAGACCTTGCCTGAAGGAGGAAGCCCAGGAAGTGTGACCTCTGCAGCCTGCCGCACACGTGTGTGCACACACACGCACACCTGTGCACACACACGCACACTCACACCCCGCTGACACACACACAAGCGAGCACAGACTAGGTCAGGGCCTCCCTGAAGATGCCCGTGGCCTCCGACGCTTCGGGAACTGTCTGCGGTGTGGCTCTGACACTCGCCGTTGGGCAGGACGCCTCTCTGGAGCACGGAGGCCTCCACCCACCCGCCTGCCTGAGCGACCCCCCGCTTGGACAGCCCCGCTCAGGGTATCCCAGGAAAACCCGGAAACCTGGAATCACCCCCTTTCTGCAGCCAGAGACCGCCGGTCCAGCCGCTTCACTCCCCACCCTGGGCTCCCCCTTGGCTCTGCGACAGCCTCCCATCCCCCAGCTGCCCGCCCCCCACCAGGCCTCCGTGTGAGCGCGGCAAGAGCCGGGCCATCGTGCTGCCGCTGTCTGCTCACGTCGCTCCCCGGGCTGAGCTCCGCGTCCTGCCCCACCTCCCACCCCGCGCCCACGCCGCGCCCACGCCGCGCCCAGAACTGCCTGCAGCCCCCAGACCCCACTGAGTGCTTTCTCGCCCCCCTGCAGTCCCGAAAATGCCTGCTGGCCCCAGGCTCTGGCACAAAGGCCACCCCTCCAGGGAATCGGCTCTGGGGCCTAGGCTTGGACGGCCAGGCTGCCGGAAGGCTTGGATCCATGCGGGCACCTGAAGTTCAAGCGCGAGGGTGGATCGTGTCTACAGGAGCAGGTGCAGTGGGGGCCCTCGACCCTGTGGCGGGAGCCACGTGGGGGGCCTCGCACTGGGTCCTGAGTCAGGCCGTGTGCACGAGTGGGTCTGTGTGTGGTGGCCACGGAGCTGTGTGTGCGGTCTGGCCTTTGAACGGGTGCCCGGTAACAGTTGCTTCGCCAAGTCCTGAAGGGTCGTCCTTTGTGACCTGCTTCCCCGTGAAGCTGCCGCGCTCTCTTCCTCACCACGGCCGCTCAGATCTCTTTTCCCTGCGGAGGCAGAGCAGTGCAATTAGAGCCGACCCAGTAAACCACTGACGGAGACTCGCGGCGCAGGGAGTGCCTGCTCGTTCTACCCGGGTCCCGCCTGCACCCCGAGACCCGCTCCAGCTCCTTCCCAAGGACAGCAGGACAGAGGGTAGTGGCTTTGCCAGACGGAGACTTTGATCACACACCTAGTGCAGATCAGCGGGGGCGCTCACTGAGCCACTCAGGAAACTGTCACCGGAAGGGTGCTGTCTGTGACCTTGGGGACGAGGCCAGAGGCACGAGCAGGCAGCCAGCATCCCACTCTGCTTCAGACCCCTGAGTAAGCCCTGCTGGATGCCGGCCGCTCAGCCACGTCCCAGCCTTCTCTTTCCTGCCAAATGCTGACCCTGCTCACTGGGGCCAAGGCCTCCTCTGTCTGGTCCCCTCCCCCTGCGTGTGGACAGCAGCATGTGACCCCCAGGGCCAGTGCTGCTTCTCCGAGTTGGGTCCTTGGGACAGCAGCATCCGTGTCAGCTGGAGGCGCGGGAGAGGCGCAGGGGCTCAGGCCCGTTCAGGTCACCTGGGTGGGGCCTGACCATCTGCTCCCCAACTCCTCGTCCGCAGGCGCTCACCTGAACCCCACCGGAGCCCGAGGTGGTTCTCAGTTCACATCGCACACACCTGGGGACCTCCCGCACTGTCAGCTCGGGCCTCAGCCCAGGGCTCCCTCGTTTGCTGGTCTGAGCAGGCCCCAGTGCCAGACGGGAGCAGGCAGAGGGTGCGGCCCGCTGAAGGAGTCGCCCGACAGCTCAGGACCTGCTGGAGGGGGCACAGCTGGAGTCCCGAGGGCGGCACCCCTTCCCCCGTGAGCCGAGGCTCCTCAGACCCCCGCCCCTCCTCCCCCACCACCCCACGATTTGACCTCCTGACTCCTCCCCACTCCTCCTCCATCCTGCTGTGCCCAGACCCTTGGCCACTTCCCGACCTCCGCCCCTCTGTGGTCCTGCCCGCCTGCACGTTCCCTGCATTGGCAGATGCGGCCCCTGCCTCCCTCACCCATGGCCCCTGGCCTCAGAGCACGGGTAGAGGAAGGGCGCCCCATCTAGGTTGATGCCACTGAAGCCGTCTGTGCAAATCCAGCCTGGCCCCACACGTCCCACAGGAGGCTGCTCTGGGACCGTCCACTCTCTGCAGCCTGGGCAACCCTGTTGCCTTCCCGCTCTGCAACACTCTAACAGAATTCAAAATAATAAACAGTGGCCGTGGTGGGGACTGCTCCCCTTTGTTTTCCCTGCCTGTGACGTGGCCCGCACAAGTCCACCCCTGGGTCTCATCCCTCCACTCCCATCAGAGGGCTCTGCACGGGCCCAGGCCGCCCTCCCAGCTGTGCCCACATCCCACCTCTTCTTAGCCCCAGGCACCTTGCAAGTCTGGAATCCCTTGGATTGCCCCCTCTCTTCTGGTTCTTTCTGCTAACAACGAAGCTCATACAAGCCTCTCCCACACTAGAAAAAAATCCCTCATGGACCCTAGGCCCTCAGTGGCTGCTCAGGAGCATTTCTCCGCCCTTAACAGATGAGTATGAAAAAGAGTCTAACTTCTCACTCCATGTCTTGTCAGCTACTGACCGGCCCACCGCAGGCTGAACTGGAAGCTGCCTTCAGCCTTCCTCCCAGACCACCGGGGACCTCCTGGCTACCCAGCCCCTGAGTCCTTTCCTGGTCCTTTCTTACCTGGATGTGTCTGTACAAGCTGATCCTCTGGACCCCTCTCTTCTCTTAGAAGGTCCTTCCTCCTCCTCTCAGCAGAGCACTGATGCAGGTGGGCGTTCCACGGCGGTCACTGTTACCACCACCATCACCACCACCACCACCACCACCACCACCACCACCATCATCACCACCACCACCACCACCATCATCACCACCACCACCACCACCATCATCACCACCACCACCACCACCATCATCACCACCACCACTACCACCACCACCATCACCACCACCACCACCACCACCATCATTACTTGCTGTGCAATAACTGCTTCATTTCCAATAGAAGACTTTGGGAAATTTCAAAACTGGAGCCAATTAACTAAATTTAAAAATGCATGAAATGGATACAATCCCTGTGAGCAAACTAGATTTTTGCTACGTTTGCGTGTGATTGCCGCCGTTGTCCCAGGATGGTGCCAGTGTAGTCCCCAGGGTCCGGTGAGAGCCCAGGTTGTTGGAGATAAGCCATGCACACACATTTCCCACCGGGGTCATTGCCTTTCCAGGTAAGATCCACAGTGTTTCTGATTATTGGCACAGCTTTTTCTCCAAGCCATGTGTGGAAACAGAGGCTGTCTGGATGGCTCCTTTGATCAGTTATTTACCTGGTTACCTGGACACGGGCACCCACTTCCCACACCAGCCCGCACCTACCCCATCTCTGTGTGAGTGGAGCCACCTCCCACTGCCCCGGAGCGCCCGCTTAAGGGAGTGGGGTGTGGCACCTGCTCCCTGTCCCAGTGTCTCCCCGGGGATCACACTTCCCCACAGCGTTCTGAATAATGACAGTCGTGTGCTAGAGATATTTCTTCATGTGTGCAGTGCCAGCCAGCACATCTGTGCTTTAGAAAGACAGCGTAATTCAGCAGATTAGCTGAAGGCTACACTGCTCCCACCTGCTTGGAGAAGGTTCCATCCAGATTTCAAAAATCTTCCTAGCAAAAAGTCAGATCTCACTTGCTGAAGATAGAAATTTTCAACAAGCCATTTTTTTGCCTTCCAAGACGTCACCCATTGCCCAATGCTTTGAGAAGAATCAGAGCGGGGTGGCTGTGCCAGCCACAGGACTGGACAGTGGCCTTGGGTGATGTACATTGTCTATGGTGATGGCACAGACCAGATGCCTTTCCTTCCTGGAGCTGCTGGGTCATCACGACCCTGACTGCAAACCCCGTCAACATGAACCCCAAGAACCATGCCCTCGGGAAATGCTACCAAGGGGCAAAGCCATTACACGGGGCTAACACAAGTGTAGGTATCCGCCTGATACAGAGAGAGCCAACAGCCTGGGGAGCGTCACTGAGCCAGAGCCATGCTAGGGTCCCTGACCCCTTCCCCAGCTGTGCCACCAGCTCCTGCAAGCACCCGTGCGGCCGGGTCTGTAGGGACGGCATTCGGGGTGTTTCCCAAGGACAGAAAAAGCAAGGGCGGCAGACAGTGACGGCCCTGCCCCGGCCGTGTCCGCACACACGATCGCGGGGGCGACTCTGACCTGGCTCGGCCAGTGACAAAGCGCCCAGCTAAACCCTCCAGTGTCGGCCTTGAGCCTTGACCACCGGTTGCTGGGAGGCCGGAAGGGCTTGGTACAGCTTCTGTGGCCTGAGCTGACTGTCTGCCACACTGAGACCTCACCAAGCCCTTCCTGCAGAGGACTGATCTGTTTTCCTGAGGAATCGGACTTCTGCCTTTCCCCGGGGGCTTCTGGTCCTACTGCTGACTGAAATCAGGATAACCCTGAGAGGCCCTCAGCAACAGGCACGGTGGCGAACTTTCACCCTTTACACCCTCTCCTACCCCAGCCCGCGATGTCTTTCACCAGCTCTGAGCAAAAGGCTCCCCAGGCCTTCAGACGCTGCGCATGGGCCCTGGGGCCTCACCCACCACCCCAGGCAGACAGCTGGGGGTGCCTGCGGCTTTACCCGCCGTCCCCCTTCGTAGCCAATGTCCAGCAGGAGTAGGATTCCTCGACACGGATGCCTGTTGGCTTCTGCGTCTGGAGGCAAGACGGACCCCAAGGAGGAGTGCCTGTTCTGGAGCTGCCTCGGGATCAGGCCGAGTCTGGGGCTCCTCCAAAGTAGCCCCTCGTTTGCCTTCCCCCCTGGCTCCAGAAGCACTTCCTTAGGATGTTACAGGTAACTGGATCCTTGGCTCTGGCACCAGCCCTGAGATGAGCCACTTCCTGGCACCTCCACAAGTGGATGCCGCAGCTGGCTTCTCTGGAAGCAAACATGGAGACGGGGTCTCCCTGCAGGGAGCTTGCCCGTGACCAGCTGCTGCGGACCAGAGTTGGGGGAGCAGCAGACAGACGTGGAACCGGGCCACCAGTTTCCTGTGCACTGACGGTCCTCAGTGGGGATGGCCCGTCCGTCTCTGAGTGGGGATGGCCCATCTCTCTGTAGGCCCAAATGGCCAGGCGGAAGAGTTGCCCCGTAAAAAGCCATGAGCCTTTGCCTGGACAGAGGGCCCTGCGACACCAGGACGGGGGCACTCACTGCGAGAATTTCTGTTTCTTCACCACAGGCACCTGTGCCACAGGCACCCGCACAGCCCTGACCCGGCGAAGGAGAGACTCCGATATTACGGGGACCGTTCGACACAGCATCTGAGTTGCTGCTGATGTCCAAGGACTTGAGGAGTCGTTGTGGCCCCGAAGTGAGAGGAGGGCGCATGGGAGTCGGGTTGCAAATGAGGTGAAGCCCAGGCCTGAACTACGGTACGTCCGAGGGGCCCACGGTCCCTCCCAGGGGTCATGCCCCTGTTCCCAAATGGGACTAGCATCCTCGTAGTGGGTGCAGCCCCCTCAGTGGGTCCTTGGCCCAAGGGTTAAGGGCTATCATACTGAGGAAGGCCACGGGGAAAGCAAACCTCCCTCTGTGCCCTGGACAAGGCAGGGCATTCATGTCCGTGTCTTACCACAGGAGACAGTAGACATTGCCAGCCAGACTCATCTAAATTGTACATGATGACAGTCTGAGCGACGACAGGTTGACACCGATGTTGGGGGGAGGGTGTCGCCAGTGGGAAGACGGCCTGAATAATGGTGTGGAGGTGGGGATGGTTGGGGGTTGGGGGGCCTGCTGGCACCTGCTCAGCGGAGCGCCTGTGTCAGCTCTGGGAGGCCCTCTGGAAGCTGTGAAGTGCAGGGACCCTCCTCTTTCTGCCGGCTCTGCAGCGTGACTCCTCCTCCCTCCCATTCCCTCCTTTCCCACAGAAGGACGCAAGGTAAGCCCCATGGCGGCAGTCCTACGTTCTGGTCCCCCCCACCGAGGGCATCCCCAGAAGACCTTCAAGCCTTCAGCTTGTCCAGAAAAGGAAGAGAGAAGCCATGAGTGGACGACCCAGGGCCCTGCGCTCTGCTCACCCCAAGACCTGTGGGAGAGGCACCGGAAGTCCACGCCCTTGGCCTTTCTTGTCCAACCACTCGAAATTACCTCTTTCTAAAGAGAAGACCAGACAGACAGCGCTCTGGGGCTTGGGCAGTCGGTTCTTCCGGAACGGGGCCTGGCCCTGCCCCCACCAGCAGGGCTGCTGTTTCGGAAGGGCCCTCCTTCCTCTCCTCGTGGTGGGTAATGGGGCCTTGGGACATTGGACCATTGTTACAGCCACACATTCTCCTCGGGAATATGAATTTAAAAATTAATGAAGACAATTGCTTTTTAAAATAAACTCATGTGTTTGAAATTCACTGCCTGCTTTGGGGATTTCTGTAATTTTCACATCTCCTTCTCACCTCTACCGTATTTGGCTTTCTCATTAGATTCTTATTTGAACAAAACAGTGGAGAATTTTGATTAAAAGATGAGCACTGAGGTTCTTGTAAATGGTTCGCCTAAATCAGCCAAAGACTCCCCTGTGGGGGACCCAATGGAAACATCTTGGTGTTGTGGCTTTACGTGGTGAGACGGGTCTCCCCAACATCTGCTGTGTCCTGTGCGCTCCCATCTCCAGCGAGGACCCCACGAGCAGCCGGACCTGTGTCCCCGCCTCTCCTTCTCTCTGTGTCTCTGTCTCTGTCTCTCTCTCTTTCTCTGTCTCCCCCCCTTACCCTCCCTCTTTCTCTCCGACCCCTGCCTCTCTCTATCATTCTGGTTTCCCTTATAAGAACCCTTATGATTACACTGGACCTATCTGCATAATCAAGGATAATTTCCCACTTTAAAGATTTGGGGAACGGGGGATCTAATCTTTTTATTGAGGGAATTCTTTGACAATATTTTCCACATCTTTCGTGTCTGTTATAGATTTTTCTACGTCCTCAGCCAATATTAATAATAGTTGTTTTAAAAATTATGGTTCCTTGACAACATTATACCCTTTAACATAACTTTATGAGTAGGATTTTTTCCAGCTTTATTGAGCTATAACTGACATGGAATGTTGGGTACGTTCAAGGTGTGCAATGTAATGACACAAGCGTGTACTAGGGACAAGTCACCACAATAAGGTTAGCTAACACGCCCACCACCTCCCGTAACACTTGGCGTGTGTGGTGAGAACACTCGGGACCCCCTGTCTTAGCAACCGTCAACCACACAGCAGTGGCCGCGTGGGCGCCACCCCCCAGAGCTCACTCACCTCACAGCCAGGAGCTTGTGCCTCTTGACCGGCATGTCCCCTTTCCCCTGCCCCCGCCCCAGGCATCCCAGGACCCTGGGATCAGGACCTGAGCCAAAGGCAGACGCTTCACCGACGGAGCGCCCCATATGCCCGAGTCCCACTTGTTCAGATCCCGGGGTAAGTGAGATTGCGCAGTATTGGCCTTTCTCTGTCTGACTCACCTCATTCTGCACAATGTCCTCGAGGTTCATCCATGTGGTCACATATGGCAAGATTTTTTGTTTTAATGGCTGAAAAGTACCCATTATGTATACATACTACCTTTCCTTCGTCTGTCCACCCACTGACAAACGTGTGCGTCGTTTCCACATCCAGGCACTACGCGCGAGGCCGCAGGAAAGGCAGGTAGCTCTTCCAGCAGGGGCTCGCGGCCGGCTGGACGCCCGGACGCAGCACGGCTAGGGCGGGAGGTCTGCTAGCGGCTCGAGGGCCCTCCACACTCTCGTGCACGGGCCGGCACCAGTGTGCGCTTCTACCAACAGTGCGCAAGCTTCCCTCCTCTCCACAAACTCGCCAACGCTCCTGTTTCTTGTCTTTCTGATGCCGGCCGTTCTGAGGGCTGTGAGGTGGCGTCTGACCGCGGTTTTGATTTGCTCGCGAGGAGTAACGTTGAACGTCTTTTCATGTACATGTTGGCCATTTATACGCTTTCCTTACAAAAATACATTTTGTATTTTTGCATTTTGTCATTTGTATTTTGTATTTTGTCATTCGCCCATTTTTAATCAGATTGTGTGGGGAGGTTTGCTATTGAATATGGGTATGTGCAAGTCCCTTATATATTTCGATATTAAACCTTATCAGATGCGTGGTTTGCAAGTAGTTTCTCCCATCCCAGACTTTGCTTTTTCATTTTATTATTTCTTTTACTTGCAAAGGCTTTTTAGTTGGATTGTGTCCTGCCTGTTGGCTTTTGCTTTTGCTGCGTGTGCTTTGTCATATCTAAAATATCATTTCCAGGGCGCCTGGGTGGCTCAGTGGGTTAAGCCGCTGCCTTCGGCTCAGGTCATGATCTCAGGGTCCTGGGATCGAGTCCCGCATCGGGCTCTCTGCTCAGCGAGAAGCCTGCTTCCCTCTCTCTCTCTCTCTCTCTCTCTCTCTGCCTGCCTCTCCATCTACTTGTGATCTCTCTCTGTCAAATAAATAAATAAAATCTTAAAAAAAAAAAAGTTAAAATATCATTTCCAAGACCTACGACAAGTAGCTTGTGGCCTGCATTTCTTTCAGGAGTTTTACTGTTTCGAGTCTTACACTGAATTCCTTAATCATTTACAGTCATTTTTGTGAGTAATATTTAAAAGGGCCCGATTTCATTCTTTTGCATGTGAATATCCACTTTTTCCAACACCATTTACTGAAGAGATAATCCTCTTCCCATCATGTGTTCTTGGTGCCTCGAGTCGGCCGTACACATGTGGGCGTATTTCTGGGCTATTTCGCTCCATTAGTCTGCGCGTGTCGGTTCTGGTGCCGCTGTTGTGTTGATTATGGCAGCTTTGCAATGTAGTTTGAAACCAGGAAACGTAACGCATCCAGCCTTGTTGTTGCTCAAGATTGTGTTGGCTATTGACAATTTTTTTTGTGGTTCCATATGCATTTCGACCTTTTTTTCCATTTCTGTGGGAAAATTCCATTGGAATTTTTACTGCATTGAATCTGTCAGTTGCTTCTGGTTCATGGATATTTTAGCAGCATGTGTGCTTCTAATCCACGAACCCAAGATATCCTTCCATTGATTGGTGACTCACTCAATTTCTCTCATTCAAACTCTTATAGTTTTCAACATAGAAATCGTTCACCTACTTGGTTAGGTTCGTTCCTAAGTTTTTTATTGTTTTTCATATTAGAAATGAAACTGGTTTCTTTATTTTTTCACATGTTTCATTGTTCACATATAGAAACACAACTAACCTTTGCATGTCGATCTTGTATCTTGCAATACTTTACCGAATTCATTAATTCTAACATTCTTTTGCTGGAGTCTTTTTTTTTTCTATATAAAATCATGTCATCTGCAGAGACAGTGTTACATCTTCCTTCCAATTTAGATGTCTTTTCTTTCTTTTTCTTGCCTGATTGCTCTGAGTAGAAATTCCAGCACCACACTGAATAGGGGTGCTGGGAGTGGGCACCTTGTCTTATTCGTGGTCTTAGAGGAAAAGCTGCCAGCCTTTCACCATTCGGTCTGGTGTCCACTGTGGACTTGTCAAAGACACCTTTTACGTTTACACATGTTTCTTCTAGACTCTATCTGCTGAGAGCTTTTATAATGAAAGGTGCTGAATTTTGTCAAATGCCTTCTCTGCATCTATTAGGATGATTGTATGGTTTTCATCCTTCATTTTGTCGGTGTGGTGTATCACACGGACTGATTCGCAGATGTTGAACCATCCTTGCATCCCAGGGTTAATTAAACCTTGCAGAGGGTCATGGTGCTCAATCCTTATAATGTGCTGTTAAACTCAGTTTGCTAGTATTTTGTTGCAAATTTTTGCATCTATATTCATCAGGAATATTGACCTATAGTTTTCTTTTCTTTTAGTGTCCTTATCAGACTTGGTATCAGGATAATACTGGCCTTAGAAATGAGTTCAGAAGTGTTCCCTCTTCTTCAGTTCTGTGGAAGAGTGTGATGGATGGTGTTAATTATTCTTTAAATTTTGGTAGAATTTGTTGAAACCATATTTTCCTGGGCTTTTCTTTATTTAAAGTTTTTTGATTACTGATTCAATGTCCTTAGTAATTATTGATCTGTTCAGATTTTCTATTTATTCATGATTCAGTCTTGTTAGGTTATATGTTTTTAGGAATTTATTTGTTTCTTCAAGGGTATCCAATTTGTTGGCACAGAATCATTCACAGAGTTCATGATCCTTTGTATTTCTATGATATAAGTTGTAATGTCTTCTCTCCCATTTATAATTGTATTTATTTGAATCCTACACCTTTTTTCTTGGTTAATCTGGCTAAAGTTTTGTTAGTTTTCTTTATTGTTAAAAAAAATCCAACTCAGTTTCATTGATCTTTTCTATTGTTTTCCTATTCTCTTTTTCATTTATTTCTGCCCTAATCATTGTTATTTCCAACCTTCTACTAAATTTGGGTTTTATTTGCTTTTTTCTAGTTCTTTGAAGTATAATATTAGGTTTATTTGAGATCTTTATTTTTTTTAAGATTTTATTTATTTATTTGACAGACAGAGATCACAAGTAGGCAGAGAGGCAGGCAGAGAGAGAGGGGAAGGGAAGCTGGCTCCCCGCCAAGCAGAGAGTCCAATGCAGGCCTCGATCCCAGGATCCTGGGATCATGACCTGAGCCAAAGACAAAGGTTTAACCCACTGAGCCCCCCAGGCACCCCGAGATCTTTATTTTTTTAATGTTGGCATTTATCTCTACAAATTTCTCTCTTAAAACTGCTTTTGCTGCAAGCCTTAAGTTTTGGTATACAGCATTTCCATTTTCACTTGTCTCAAGATATTTTTTTCTTTCTCTTTTGAGTCATTGTTGACCCACTGGTTGTTCAGTTCCATGTTGCTTAATCTCCATATATTTGTGAATTTTCCAGTTTTCTTCTTACCATTGATTCCTTGTTTCCATACTATTGTGGTTAGAAAAGACATTTGACATGATTTCAGTCTTCTTAAATTTTAGATTTGTTTTGTGAACCAACATATGCTCTATCCTAGAGAGTGTTTTGTATGTGCTTGGAAAGAATGTGTATTCTGCTGCTTTGGCTGGAATGTTCCAAATGTGTCTGCTAGGTCCATGTGGTCTATAGTGTTGTTCTAATCTGCTGTTTCTTTATTGATTTTCTGTCTGGATGATTTATCCACTGTTGAGAGTGGGTCATTAAGGTCCCCTACTATTATTGTATTGCTGATTATGTCTCCTTTTAGTTCTGTTAGTGTTTGCTTTGTGTATTTAGCAATATATGTTGGGTGCAAAACTATTTACAATTGTATATCTTCTTGATGAATTGATCCCTTTATCATTATGTAATGACCTTCTTTGTCTCTTACAGGTCAGCAACATAGCAGAAAGTCTATTTTACTTAAAGTCTGTTTTATCTGATGTAAGTATAGTGAGCTCTGCTTTTTTTGGGTACGACTTGCTTGAAATATCTTTTCCATCCCTTCACTTTCATCCTATGTGTGTTCTTAAAGCTAAAGTAAGTCTCTTGCAGGCAGAAAACCATTGGATAGAGTTTTACCCATTCAGCCGCTCTGTGTCTTTTGATTAGAGAATTTAATCCACTTACATTTAAAGTAATTATTGATAGCTAAGGACTGTCCTTGCCATTTTGTTCATTGTTTTCTGACTGTTTTTATAGTTCTTTTGTTCCTTGGTCTTTCTCTCCCTATCTTCCTTGGTGATTTGGTGACTTTTTGTGATGCTGAGTTTGATTCTCAACCATGAAGTTTACATATAATATCTTACAGTTATAACATTTTATTTTAAGCTGGTAACAACTTACCTTCGATAGCATACACAAACCTTATACATTTACTTCTCCCCCCCTCACATTTTAGGTTATTGATGTTACAATTTATACCTTCTTTATATTGTGTATGCAATAACAAATTGTTGTAGTTATCACTATTTTTAACACATCTGTTTTTAACACTGAAACTATAGCTGAAAATTATTTATGCACCATCATTACATTAGAGAATGTGACCATGAGCACGTACTTACCTTTGCCAGTGAGTTTTATATATTCATAATGATTTACATTGCCAATTAACATCGTTTCCTTTCAGTTCTCTTTTTCTCTCCTGTAGAAACTGGAGCACCAGGAGGACCACACACCAGCCTGGGGGAGCACGATGTGCTCAAAGTGAAACTGCTCTTCTTACCCTCCTAGTGCATATTTTTCTGTTACCCTGGTTCAAGGGGATCCTTCAGCCTCACCTTCAGGTTTCCAGATTTTCACAAAGGCTTCTTGTCTATGGATTGTTGCTAGTGATTTTCTTGTGCAGGGGTCTGATGTCAGGAATAGCATTTCTTACCATGATGCTGCCCCTATCTTAGGATTGTAACTTAACCATGCCTGCAAAGTCCCTTCTGCCATGTAAGGTGTTTTATGCACATGTTCCAGAGATTAGGATGTGGACCTCTTTGGGGAACCATTACTCAGTTGACAACAGTCCTCATTTCTGCCACTTCTCCCTTCCGAGTCTGCCCATTGAATCCCACAAATAGTCTACTCTCAGAGTATTCCCCAGAACCCACCACTGATACCTTCTTTTTAAAAATTATCATAGCTTTAATTCTCTATAGTAAAATATTTCAACACACAGTAAATTTGTGGAATAGTGTACTACTTACCTTTAGCAAATCTTACACTATCTCATCAGCCTTAGATTTTCCAAAGAAATCAGACATCACAGACACAATGGAGACCCCAGTTGAGCCTCTCCAGGAACTCATTTCCCTTCTCTCCCTTTCCCCAGTGGTACCTCTCCCATGGATTTTGTGGTCAGAAATGAAGTTCCACTGGTTGTCTTTCCCTCTCAGCCTTGTTTCTGTGTCTCATCTATCTGTGTGCATGCACACAACTCTCATTTGCCTTAATTCCTACAGCACAGTCCATGTATGACTGTCCCAGAAATTTCTTATCAATTCTCTTACTGATTGTTACTTAGGATTTTCTGGGTTTTCCCTGTTGGGAATGTCCATTAAAGCGTCCTGCTTGAGTCTCTGGATTCTCATGCATATGAGCTTCTCCAGAGTAAGCTTGCAGGGGAGAGGGAAATTGGAGGATGTGTGCAACTCTCCAGCTCATCTCTAAAGTGAGAGGACCAATTTAAGACCCCACCCTTTGTGACTGACAGACTTGTTCTTCTCTGCCAATCACATGGGTTTGAAGGGGTGTCATGTTGCTTTACTTTGCAATCTCTGTTTCTGGGAAGGTCCCCTTCCTATTTGCTGATTAGCAACCTTGATTCCATGCGTGGATGCTATGGAAACTGACATGCTGAGAGTCTCTCGAGATCAGGACTTGGGCATCTTTGGGGACTGAATTGTTTCGCATTGGAAGAACATCAGAGGGAAGAGCTATCCGCATGAGACCTGGAGGCACCATGGGGAAAGCCACAGAGCAAAGGGAGAGGTGCCATCTTCTCCAGAACCCAGGCCGGTCACTCCCGTGCACACAAGCAACACAGCTGGAGGTAAGCCTGCAGATCCAAGGTGTGTGGGGTGGGCGAGGTCCTCCCACCTTCCGACAGCGGTGCTCACTGCTGGGCGGCCGTCACACACACCTGTTGCCCTGCAGCTGATCTTCCCTGTACCCACACTCCCAAATGTGTCCCCCAAAACACATCCCACAAAGTATCACCCTAAAAACCACCAATAGCACTTGCCCTTATGAACGGTGGTGGTAAATTTCCCATCATTTGTGCATTTTAGTGATTTCTTCACACACATGGGAGCTTGTAGCATCTGGATACAACACTGTCCTTGGCCATCAGGATGGGGGGCGTGAGGCAGAAGCCCCTAGGAGTTGGCATCTTGCCTGTCCCCACGTGGCTGTTTACCCCAACCATTCAGACGACTGTGCCAAGACCCCCGGGGGGGGGATGGAAGTAGGCTGCTGCAGAACAGACGTCATTTTTTGTCCCCTGTCACAAAACTGAAAGCTCAAAAAATCACCATGAGGAAGTGTTTTAAACTCCTATGAATTATTCCCACAAGGAGTCATGAGCATTTTTCACTGCAACCATTTCGGGCTCAGCGAAGCAGTCATGGGACTGAGAGCTCCCTGAGTTTATGATTAAAAGGGCAAGTTCTGTGGCCAGTCACACGGGCATGGGTGGAGAGTCAACCGTATCCTTGGACTGAAATCAATCCAGTTAGGAAACAGGAGAGTGAAGTGCAGGGGGGCCTGTGGGCCCCCACGGTGAACGGCTTGTCCCCGGCCAGAGCCGAGGCTGGCACAGTCCCCTGCCCCTCCCACAGAAGGGCAGTTGGGGCCATTCGGGGACAGCTGTGCCCCACACCCACGCCGGGGCCGCTCCGGGGCCGGTGGCTCCCCTGCTGGGCCAGAGTGGCAGGACCCACAGCTGCTCTGCTGTGGCTAGTCGGCAAGGTTAGCCATCACACAGCATTTCCAAGGAAGTTTGGCCACGCAGAACTCGGCATTCTGTGACCATCTACAAGGTGCCCTCCATGGGCATCAGCTCGGAGCCCACGTCCGCCTCCACCCCGTGCCCAGAACAAAGCTGGCAAGGCCGGAAGACGCAAGGCCGGCAGCTGAGCACCCGAGGTCCCAGCTGATCGCCCACCTTGGAGGCCAGGGATAGTAAGCGCACAGTCGGACGATGTGGGAGGTGACCTGGAAACCAGAGCCAGATGGGAGCAGGGTGCAGCTTGTGGGGAGGCTAGCGACAGCCTCGGGCCCCTTCCCCGGAAGGAGTGGCTGGACAGGGCAGGTGCACGGTGTGCAGGCTGCAGGAAAGTCAGCGGAGACTCAGAGATGGGAGCAGCTAGAAGAAGGAGCCCAGGGAACCCTGCAGCAGGGGGGCGTGCAGAGGGCCTGGATAGAGAGGCATCGCGCGTGCAGTCCGCCAGCTGGACACCCAAGTCGAGGGGCGCTGGCTGCTCCCCCAGGCCCACTGCCCACCTGGACCCTGTCGGCAGGACAGCTTGCTCTGAGCTCAGCGCTCCTGCCAGGCGAGAGGGTGCGCCTCTCGTGGGGTGAACCTCCGTGCAGAGATCATGAGAGCCAGCGGCTGGATATAGCAAATGTGGAGGCAGACCCGAAGTCCTCCAAATCACAGTCCAAAAAATCTGCAAATGAGAGCTGCAAAAGCATCTTCAGGCTTTGATTTCCAAAGGTGCTTGGCAAGCGGCTCATAATTTTACGCAGCTGCTGTAATAACATGGTTAGTTGACTCTTACTGGAAGCTGCTAGGAAATATTTCAGAGCTGGTGCTCCCCTTCCACTTCCGAACACAATGGCGCGTGTGGCACGCAGCCGCCCTGTGACACAGCCCGTGATTAGAGGGTGACACCCCCCCATTATCCCAAGAGCCTCATTCCGTGTGATTAGACTGGCCCGGACCAAGTTTTACTGGAAGGGATGCCTGGAAGCTGGCCTGGTCTGCAGGCGGAGAATACAAATATAGCCTAAGACAGTCTGTCACTATTCACACGGATCAAAATCACAGTTAATAATCGTAGATAAGTGAACTGTCAAATTGGAAGTTATTACTGGAAAAAATCTGTCTGATACACAGCACGACGTGTTAAAGTGCCTTCCACACGCACACCACCAATTCTGGAAATACTACAATTACACTTTTCCTAAAAGCATAATGGTCGGGAAAAGCAAACAGGCACTCCCCCAGCGACCCCGGCCCTTCCACCCGTGAAACCCGACCGCGTTCCCGAGCCTTCCTCCCTGAGCAGGTGACGGGGCTGCTCCTGGGGCACGCGGCTGCAGGGACTCTGCCCCTTCGCTTGGCGTTGGGAACCTGCGGCTTGTCACACTCACCCCCCAGGGGTGTGTCCGTCACCGTGTGCGCACACTCACACACACTCTCTCACACATTCACACTCACACACTCTCACTCACACACACTCACACACACACTCACACACACTCACACACACGCACGCACTTCTGTGGTCACCTCTGAATCAGCAGCCAGAGCACACGAGCTGACCTTACCAACAGGACGGAATTTGAACCGGAGCTCTTTGTGTCCTCGCCCGGGTGAGGCGGGGTGCTGCTCAGCTGGGGCCGTCTCCGGGGGCCAGGGGCTGCCGCGGGGCTGGCTGGGGGTGTGGGGCTCGGGAGAGGCCTTCAAGCTCGCCCTCTGCACCTGGGTGCCTCCGCGCGCTTCCCAACATGGCCTGGTTTTCCTCTGTCTCTGCTTTTCTTTGCGGTTTCCTCTGGAATGTCTTCCTTGACCTACACGTGATTTATGTGCGCTAATTTCCTTCTGTTCAGAGGCTTTCCTGTTGTCTCTCTGTTGCTGACGTTTAGTTCGGTGGTGACAAGGCCAGAGCCCCTCTTTACTGAGGCTCGTGACAGACCCCGTGGGGGGGCAAAGACTCCGCCCTGCCCCCAAGTGCCTGTGTCCTTGGTCCTCACCACAAAAGTCTGGGTTTTGGCCACGTGCTCAAGAGAGGCAGGAGGGGGCGTGACCTGCAGCCCATCAGCTTCTGCACCTGCCAAGGAGCCTAGTCCAATCCACATCATGCAAAGCGCCTAGTGTGTGCAGGAAACCCGGCCGGGGCACAGTGATCAAGATGTAATGCAATGCAGACTCAGTGACTCCCTGCCCCCATGTGACCCTGGAGTGATGGCCTCTCACCCAACCCTTGTGGGAACATGCCACAATGGAGACAGTGCATTTCTGCCCATCTGATGATCATCCCAGAAACAGAGGGCTCTCCTGGGGGCAGCTGGAGTGGCCCAGTCTGAGAGCCGGGCAGGGTGCGGAGATCCCCAGGTCAGCGCAGCTCCCAACACAGCAGAGGGAGCCGGGGGCACCCCGAGTCCAGGAAGGAGCGGAGGGAGCTGTGCAAGGGGCCAGAGGCAGGGGCTCTGCCCTCAGCAGCGAGCACAGGCCGATCAGCCAACGACCCGGTCAGGGAACCGGGAGAGCACATCCGCTGACTGCCCTCCCCTCCGGCCCCCCTCCCACCAGGGCTCCCAACTGCAGATCCCAGCAGGGGCCCAGGAGCCCTGGGAGTCCACTGGGGAGCCCACGTGGCTGGACTCCATGTCCAGAAGAGGTGGGAGGCTTGGAGTGGCCCTGGGAGCAAACACAACCCCAGGCCAGACTCCACTCTGTGGTTCTTACTTCCTTTGCGGCTCAGAAACTTCTCCTCAAGGTGTGGACACCTTGACATGTCCACAAATAATTCTTCAGGGTCCAGTGGGTTGTAGCTTTGCTTGGTACCAATGTTATATACGTTTTCTGTGTGTTCCATCCCGGGACCAGAGGCTGCAGACAGGTGGGCGTGCCCCCCACCTTCTTGGGGACATCAGGGCGGAGGACCAGGCTTACACACAGTCGCCCTAAAGAGTGGCCCTCACCATCTCGGGGCTGAGGGAGGGGGACTGGAGGGGCACTTGTGCCTGGCAGAGCCCCTGCTGGAACCCACGGCCTCGGCGCACTGGCAGGCGCTCGGGGCCGATGGGAGTGCGGGGAGGCGTGAGCAGAAACACGGAGCTGTCTGGCCTCGGTGACACTGGCGCCCCACGCCCCGCCTGGCTCCCAGGACCCTGGACCAGCGCCCCCCAAACAGCCAGGCTGGCGGCCAGTGCAGAGCCCGCTCCATGGGAGACACTCACACACATCAGGCAGGACACACTCACACAGGCACACCACACACCACACACTCACGTATCTGCACGCTCACATAGGCACACAGAACCCTGAACACACACGTAGACACACGCTGACACACACAGGGACCCAATGCGCTCCTCTTTATGGACCCAGTGTGAGCCCCACCCCACCGCAGAGCGTATCTCCATGACTGGGTCCTCGTATCGCCTCCAGACAAGGGCATTGCTAGGCCGTGGTCCCCCCGAACACAGATGCAGGACAGGTGCATGGGAGGTGTCTGTCGGCCAGGGGGACCGGCCTCGGTGACCGGGGACCCCACCACTGGTCCAACTGCACCAATCACAGTCACCATGGCCACCACGGGGCGTCAACAATTGCAAAGAGACAAGTGCGCTGCTCTAATTTAATTACCCTGCAGACGATGTCTACGAGCTCCACCAGCACTGCTGGTCCTAAAATGAGATGCGCCGTTCCCTAATTGTTCACAGCTCGGAAGAAACAGCCAGAGAACATTTTCAACCATTAAGGAAATGATATTTTAAATGATGAACATACTGTATATGTTTGTACTTTAAGAAAACAGACTCTGGTAATGTTTGGGGAAAGTAGTGAGAATTTACTGATTCCCAGAAGAAAAATGGTTGTCTCACAGTGCGGTCCTGGTGAGGCTACAGCCGGGCGCCCCACTGCTCCGGTGGCCCGCTGAGGGCACACAGGCCAGACCCCACTCCCCACCACGGGCCCTGGGAGCCGGGGTGCCCGCCGCCCTTCTGCGCCCTAGTTGCCCCAATCCTGATTGCTCAGTCCCAAGAGCTCCTTCGTGGGGCTGACGGAAGCTGGTCTGGTGGCCCAAAGACGCTCCCTGGCGGGGCCCCTTCCCACCATCATTCCCCACGCTGGGTCACCTGTGCGTGTGCACGTGCGTGTGTGTGTGTGTGCGTATGTGGGTGTGTGCAGGCCCAGCTCTCGGGACCCTATTAACCCCAGAAAAGGTGGGCCTGAGAAGGAGCCGGGTCCGCTAGCCAGACACAGAGGAGACCGCCGGTCTGCCCTGCATGGGGGAGCCCCGGGCAACCCCCATCCTTAGAGCTGGTGTCCCCGTGCACACGCCGGTCCAGCGCAGGCAAGGGAGGAGCTGTTGTGAACATTCGTCGCTCTCAAGCTCTCAGCCACGAATCCCGGCCCATGCCGGGCATCAGGCCAGATGAGAGCACTGCGAGGGCCACGGAGCTGAGCTCCATCTCTGGCCTTGGGGTCCCCGGGGGGGAGGGGATGGTCACCCGCCATCCCAGTGGGATGTGGGAACAGAGGCGCCGGGTGCCGGGGATGCCTGAGAAGGGAAATGGCAAGCTCTGGGGACGCGGCGGACGAACAGGTGATAGGCAGCCCCTGGGAGGAAGTCTCGGGAGACAGCGCGGACAGGCGGGGAGCTGTGGGCAGTGAAGCCCGCCGTGCTCCGGTGGTGACCGGTGACGCGGCTGCAGCGCCCACCGGGGAAAACCGGGGGATTCCATCCATCCATCCCACATGTGGCCATGGAGCTCCTGCCTGGGAGCCCCCCTCCGCGAGTGTCCCCTTGTCCTGTCGCGCGACTCTAAAGCTCGGGACAGTGACACAGCACTTGCAGACCCTGATGCTGTGAATATTTCTGTCCACATGGTGTTTTCCTCTTTACGGGTCTGAGGTCAGAACTTGGGCACCCGGTGCTGGCTTCGGGGGCAGATGGACTCTCCCTCCCAGCCCCCAGGAGCTCAGAATCCTGCCAGCTGGTAGACAGCTGCTCGGCCAGGAATTTTATTGTCTAGAGGGTTCTCTGGTTTCTCCTGGAGTTTCTAGTTGCCTTTCCCCATCCTGTTGGGAGATGAGGGCTTGTCTCCCAGCAGGCACGGCTGTCGCTGGCTCCCAGTCACCTGTCTGGGGCTGGACCCCATCCTCAGGGACACGTTGTCCCCCAGCCCCCTGTTGCTGATCGGCCTGCTGAGAATTGTTGGCAGAGCTCCCGGGCTCCACCTGCGTCCTCCACCCCCACCACGGCTCGCCCCGGCCCCCCCGCAGCTGCAGCACGGGCCTCACAGCCTCCCAGGAAGGTGTCAGGAGACATTGGTTTGAAGCCTCATGTGTGACGGGAAACGCTTCTAATCTGTCCGCGTGCGCATGTGGCCCCACACAACACCGCAGCTACCGAAGTCCGAGGTTAACACTACATTGTTGAAACCGAGCAAGACCCCTCCTGGGCCCTCGGGGTCAAGACTGAGGCCAGCTCCTGGGTGATCAGTTCCTCTCCCTCTCTCGGCCTCTCTGTCTCTCTCTCCCTGTCTTTCTGTCTCCGTCTCTCTCTCTCTGTCTCCCCCTTCCCTCTGTCGGTCCTCACTCTACAGCCTCAACCATCAGGGTGCGCGTTCCTTCCCTCCAGCTCTCTGGGGCTCTGAGAACTGCAGGCGTGAGCAGGTGTCCCCCTCACCTCTGACACCCCATGCGTCCCTCGTCTGCCTTTTCTCTGCACTCCTCCTGGCACATCCTGAAAACCCCCGTCTCCTCCCTCACCCCAGAGGTGCATGCTTTGTCTTCCCGCCCCCCTGGCTGAACGGCTAAGGGCTGCATGGCGGACACGCAGGTGAGGGGACGGGAGCCGGGGAGGAAGAGGAGCTTCCAGTCACCAGGGAAGGGGTCAGGAGGCCGTGACGAGAGAGGTGAGCACACCCAGGACATACTTCAGAATGGAGTCAGGGGCCTGGGGGTTTCTTCTGAGGAGAGAAAGATAAGGAAAGATCCAAGTCTCCGCGAGCCCTGGTCTCAGGCAGCCGGACGTGCAGTGTGGCTGCTCCCGGCTGAGAGAGATGGGGGCAGATTAGGTTTGCAGTTTGGGGCCGGGTTGCGGTGGGGAGGGGAATCAGGGTGTCTTCTGGGGCACACTGACTTTGAGATGGGTGCTACCACCACATGAAGCCACGGGGTCTGAACACCCGAGACGGGACTGGAAGGGGAAGATGTGGGACATGGCATGGTGTGAGGCCGGGGTTAGGACCCAGTATGATGTGTCACCGGACACCTGGGAGGATGGGCTGTGCACCACCTCCCGACCCTGGCGGACCAGGTCCCCCACCCAAACAGCCTCCTCGTCAAGGGCGAGGAGCTTCCAGTCCCTGCCGTCCTGGGAATTAGTCAGACCAGGTCGTCACCATCTCCGGCAGGAAGCAGGGGCTCCCACCCCTTGTCACTGTGAAGCCTGCTACCCGAGGGCACCGCACCAGGACCTGACCCCGTGGACTCATGAATCATTGCCTGTCTCCTCAGTCTGGTGCCAAGTGTCCTGTGTGTCCCCGTGACCCCGGGGCAGGAACCCTCCCTCGCCACGGCAGGGATGGGCAGAGGCCCTTAAGAGCAGGTGGTCCCCAGAGTTGGAGGACTGGCAAGAAGGCAGGGAGAATGTCTGGCCCCAACTCCAGCCCTCACCTCCCGAGGTTCACAGAGGGTGAGGGGCCTGCGCTGGCTAGGGGAGGGGCTCCATGACAAAGGAGGACGTGTCTCCCGTGTGGCCGGAAAGCAGGTGGGTGAGCAGATGTGTCCACTCAACCAGTCCGAGGTTCAGGGAGCGGAGAGCAGAGGGTGCGGCTCCCAGAGCAGGCGGTGACACGTGTCTGGCCAGGTGTCTGCATCTGCACGGGACGGAGCTGCCATGAACCGCTTCTGACCCTCTCTCCCTCCAGACTCCCGAGCACAGGGCTGTGCACACACACTTCTGAAGCCTCCAGTCATGGAAGATGCGGTCCCGCCTCGTGTCTGGACCTCGGCCAGCCCCATCCCCTCCCAGGGGCTGCTGCCCACCGGCCTGGTCTCTGAGGGTGTGGGCGGTGGGCAGAGGGAAGGCACCTGGGCCACCCTGGCTTCCCGCGCTGGGTGGCGGAGCCCGGAGAGGCCCGTGGTCGGGATGAGCTTCCCCCGGAGCCGGGGTGGGGAGGTGCCCGGGACAGCCTGGTTCTGTTCTGATGAATCCCCCAGACTCCCGGAGAACGGCCGCCCGTGGGCCTCCAGGCGAGCCCATGACTGTGCTCTGAGCAGAAATGTAGAACTAAGAGGCTCGTCTGCACCTGAGCCCCACACCCCACACGCCCTTCCCTAGGCCTTCCTTCTGGGTCAGGGCACGGGGTCTCAATCTGCCTCGTTCATGGCTCCTCCACGAACCCACCTCAGGGATCACCCCCCGAAACCACCCACCCAGCAGCATCTGGCCCGAGAGCGACCCACATTTCACGGGCGTGTGTGAAATCACCGAATCGCCGTGTCCTCTCGCCACAGGGTAGATGCCAACAGCCCAGCCCAGTCCCACCAACTGGCATTCCTGCCCCTTCCTACCCGCCCCCCAGGGCTGGGATCCTGCTGCAGCCACCTCGCGGACCCCTGCCACAGCTGGCCACAGCACTCCCCCAGGGCCACAGGAGGTGCTCTTCTCCACGGCCTCACCAGTCTGTCTCCCCTGACCCCAGAAAACATTGCCTTTCCCTCCTCCACGTCCCCGCCGTGTGCCCCCCGACACGGGTGTCCCTGGCAAGACAGGCCGCAGCGCATGCGTCTGGCTCATCTCCAGCCTGAAGCCTCAGAAGCGTGTGTTCTATTTTTAGGGCCACTTCTCTCATGGAAATGAAGCTGTGAGAACTTTTTCCCACTTGGGCCCCAGCAGCCAGAAGGGACCTGAAATGATTGAGTCCTATAGCCCATGCCCTGAAAAGCAGACAGGCTCTTTGTGTCTGAATATAAAACGTCCCCAGGCGCCCAGACAGCCCACACGTGACGCGGCAGTGACCCAGAGCTGTGTTCTCAGCTCCGTGTGGCCCCACCACCTGCCCCCAACGGAGCCAGCCAGTAAAGCCCCCAGAGCCACAGAGGCCCGCCGAGGGCCCCAGGCCTCCCCAGCACTCATGGCGTGGAAGGTCCGTTCTGCGGCCTGTGGCGGGCAGCTGCCGTGTTTAAGGAGGGGGTGACAGTGGACAAGGCCTTCCAGCGGAGCCAGGACACCTGGGCCCAACTCCTGGGCCAGAACAGGTGCCCGGCCCTGTGGCTCTTGGTGCAATGCCAAAAAGCAGCCCAAATCACCACCACCTGCTCGCCAGTGCGCGTCAGCGTGGGCAGAGAGGACTTGTTTGTTTCTTTTAAACCAAGCTTTTTTCCAAACAAATATCTCCTTTTGGGCAGGACACACATGACTCCCACTTGGGCAGGACGCCGGTCAGACCGCCCGGAAGGGTTCCCAGAGTGCGGACCAGACCCCTCCCGGGAGAGGCCTTCATGAGAGCTGGGCTCCAGCGGGTTCCAGACTCCGAAGAGAGTGCACCTGTGTCCCCCTGAGGAAACCCCTGCACTGTTTGTCCGCAAAGAGGATGAGTGTCCCATGGTGGGGGCATGGCTCTGCGGGTCTGCCGTGAGGCCCAACACTGACCGAGAGGCTGTGTATGGGCTCAGACTCTGGTCCTCCTGGACCCCATGGGGGGACCATCCCAGGGTCAAACCCCGGGCTCCCCCGGGATTGCTCTCAGCCACCTGAGCCCCCAAGAGGAAACTGGGCATGAGCTGGCCTGCTCGGCCCTGGGTCCTCACCCACTTCACTCTGCTGCTCCCCACGGAAACCTTTTTATCAAGTGACAGATGGCCACACCGATTTCCAGTTACCGGTTCGTCTCTCAGAAATGCCCTCCCTTCTCATGGCTAAAATGAATAGCTCCGCTCCGGGGCAGTCCCATCCGTCTGTGTGGGGGCCGGCCCTGGAGCCTGTGCTGGGAAGGACTCGGGCAATCTGCCTCCTAACCCACAACGCTCCTCCCAGTCCCCGCTTCACCTGCCCGCCACCCCCCTCCCCACCCTCCTCCTCCTGGGCTTGTCCGTGCACTGGCTCCAGGCTGAGCTGTCTGCACCGGGCTCACCCCGCGTGTCACATGAGTGTCCAGGGAGACCCCCGGGCAGTCCAGGCCAGGCCCCTGGTCGCTGCTTTGTCTCTAGGCACAAGGTAAGTAGAAGCTGCTATTGTCCAGAGAAAATTGTTTCCATTCGATCAAATAAATATTTTCTGCTTTACTATTTTTCCAGGTAAGAAAAGAACAAGGAAAGTATTTTGCTTCATCCGCCAGGCATCTCAGCAATGTCTAATTAAACTGCCATTTAAATTGCAGAAAATGTTTCAAACACATTTCCCCGTGACTCGGGAAGTGGTCAGTTACATAAATTCGTTCGGGGAATAAAGTGACGAATTCGTAACTGAGACAGATCAGACGGCGGGAATGCTGCCTCTCCGACAGGCACCTCGGACACACAGAAGCCTGGGAGGCCTCTGGACACCAGGCTGGGTCGGGCCAGGTGTCACCAACCGGGACCAGAGCAGCCGTGGAGCCGCTGGGGACCTCGCCAAGAGCTCTGTGCTCTGGGCCACCTGCCCACCCAGAGTCAGAGTCAGGGCCCGGCCACCAGATGTGTATTTTGTTTTTTGAATTTCGCCTGGTGATTGTGACATCCGGCAGCTTCAGAAAACCAGCTGCTGAAGGAGGGGGTCAGCGGTCCCTCAGGAACCACACAAGATGTTCCGATTTGCAGAGCACGGAGCGCCCGTTGCAAGAACCCAAAGGCCCCCGCAGGTGACACGGAAAGGACGGCGTGGACAGAGTGGCCCCTCCCGACGGACTTGACTCACAGACCCCCACCCGAGGCACTGTCCCCGAAGGGCACTTGACTGTGCGGGCCATGCAGAGAGAACACAAAGAATACAGAAACAGGTTCTCCATCCCCAGTTTGGACCTAGAAGAGCTCTTCAGAATCTTACTTTAGTATGTATAAATATTCGACCAGATTTAAACTCCTCTTCCTTCTGTTTCTATATGACTTTAAAAAGAAAACACATTTATAAATTAAACACAAACAAAACGCAACAGTAACAAAATCCAAATTGAAAATATAAATTCAAAGTAGCAGATGATGCTGTTCTGCTGATACCGTGTTGCCCTGCGGTGACTCAGTTCGCTGGTTTCCCTCCAGGCCGGCCCCCTCCATGCGGGCACCGCGCACAGCACACAGCTTCCCTCGGGCGAACACGCCATTGACATGCGAGTGTGTGCTGCGTTACGGACACGCGGGCTCACGGTCATGGGAGGACGGCAGAGCTAGGAGGCAGCAAGCCCACTGGAAGGGTGGCTCCTGAGTGATCAGACCACGTGCGCCTGAGGGGGGTGGGGGGGCGGGGGTGCATGTGCACATGCATGTGTATGTGTGCATGTGATTTGCATGTTGTGGTGTGCGGCGCATCTGCCTATGTGGCATGGGTGCACACGTGTGGTGGACACGTGTGGTGCACACCTGGACATGTGTCCGCGTTAGCATCATCGGGAAGCCTTCATGTTTTACCCCCCGTAGAGAGCCCCATCCTGACTACACCCCCACGGCCCCGTTCCAGGAGACCTGCAGAAGTTCCTGTTTCCCAAGCTCCACCTGGCCACATTGGCATCCGCTGCCCTAGGGAGTGGACACTGGGTATAGGACATGGAGCTGGGAGGTTTATGGGGAAGGGGCCGGCAGGAAGCACGGCCAGGGGCTGACGGGCATGGGCCTTGGTGCAAGGGCTGAGCTGGGGTGGTCTGACAGGCGGGGGGCCCAGGACCAATGGCATGGCCACTCCCGAGACAGCCCCAAGCATGGCCACTGTCTTCACCCTGTGCCTTGGCACCCGGGTCTGCGGTAAGTGACCCTCCAAAGCCTGAAACACTGATGACTGGTACCAGGCGCGACACCGGGGACATGCATCCAGTTCCGACCCTGTTTTCCCGGCCCGGCTTACTCCGTGACTCCAGCTGCTGCAGACCGTGCTCCCCAAGCCTCCAGAGAGAGTTTGCAGGAGTATCTGGGACCCGACCCCTCAGGTCAGCCACCGGCACCTCACTGTCTGGTCCCGATCGCACAGCGACCCCTGTGACCCCGGGCAGGTCTCACATACCCTTCATTTCTCAACTGCAAAGTGGAGACGGGTGTCTACTTCTGCCCACCAGGAGCCACATGTGTGCAGCTAAGCCAGGAGCCTCCACCAGCTGGGCTCCAGCAGAATCTCCATCCTCCCTGGGCTCCAGAGCAAGGGCTCGTGACGAGGCTGTCCCACGTGTGGGAGGCTGACGGTGGCCCGGTCACGTCTGACGTTACGCGGCCCTCTGAACACCACAGTGTGCGTCCCCACAGTCAGGGACACTCCTGTCCATCTGTCACCCAAACCAGCACAGGGCAGACACAGGGCAAACTCCGGAACAAGAGGAAGAAGAGCACCGTGAGAACAGCCATCCCCCCATTTCCTCACCTGTGGGGGTGACCGAAGGCTGTGCCAGAGCCGGGGACCATGGGGGTGCTCCCCAACCTGACAGAGGCCCTGAGAGCTCATGCGGGCGTTGTGGGGCTGCAGCCCTCACAGAGGGAGAGAATACAGCAGGAGCAGCACACGGCAGCACCCGGGGCCGAGTTGGGTCTGCTGCTCTGCTCCAGCTCCAGACACTGCCCTCGCTGAATTCTGCCCGCGCCTCGGCAAGTAGACACACACGTGCACACACACGGAGACACATGTGTACACACAGGCACACGCACACACACGGAGATACATGCAGATGCACGTGTACGTGCATGCACACATGGAGATACAGAGACACCCATAGTCACACGTGTGCACACAGACACGCATGCACAGAGATCCACATAGAGACACAGGCATGTGCACATGATGGACACACAGAGACACGTGTGTGCACGCATGCACAGAGACACACTCATGTGTGCGCACACACACACATGCACACAGAGATGCACACGTGTGCCGTCCTCCCAACAGCCCCTCCAGGGAAGCTGTGCCGCACGCTGGGGTTTCCCACGGTTCTTACGACACAAGCAGACGTCTGCCCGCCTGGACCCCAGCCGTAAGGCCGCTGACCCTTGGGGCCGCTGCAGGCCAGCGCTGCCGTGGTGGGAGGGCCAGCACCCCCGGAGCCGAGCGCCCCCCCTGGCTGGCTCGCTAGGGTTGTCCACAGTGGCAGGAATTACCGGGCTCGGGGGACACAGGGCCAGGGCCGCCTCGCAGAGAGCTGTGGCCACCAATCACTTTCCCCACATACACCTCCTGGGAAGGGGGTCCTCGCATAAATAAAAGAACTGGCGCTGGTCTCCAGACTGTTTTTATTATTGGCTTAATTTGTCTTCCCTGATACAGATATAAATATTTTATGTCCCGTCGCCGGGAGATTCAGTTATGACAATGGATCCTGCTCCAGCGCATCAATAGGACACCTGAGCGAGGACGTCGGCCCCCCACCCTGGACGTCCTGGACCGCTGGGCAAGGGTCCTGCAGAGCAAGGGTCCGGCGAGGTGACCTGCAGGGCAAGGGTCCAGCAAGGGGCAGACGCGTAGGGGCACAGCTGTGGGAAGACACACCGTGCATCTGTTTCTCTGAGCCGCCCGGGAAGTGGACCCTGAGCAGGGGAGACCCTGAGCAGGGGCCCTGCAGGCCGTCACCCCTGCCCCGCGTGAGCCAGACGCCCTCATGCTTCAGCCTCGGAGTGACTCCCAAAGGAGATTTTAAAGCGAGCCGTTGCGAGCCGTGAGAAAGGCCCAGGTGCCGTGGGCCAGCCCGGGGAAGCCCTGCCGTGCGGGCTCTCATCAGCACCCAGGAGTTAAAACCCTGAGCCGTCGGGGCCGGGCCCACGTGCAGAGACGTCTCAGGAAAATAGGGCAGGAGCCCACAAGCATTCGTGAAAGACTTCCATGACGGTGTGGAAAATGTGACCGTGTGAGTAGCTCCGCAGCTTTCCCTGCTGGTAGCAATAGACAGCCGGGGGAGGCGCGCGCCTTTCCTGCGGCCCCAGAAGACACATGCTTTAGGTAGGGTTGTTCAACACAATTGGGAGACTTACTTCTAAAACTATCAAACTTTACAGAGACATATGAGAGGAAAGTGGGAGACAAGCATGTGTGGTAGTCAGAAGTGTCCCCCCAACAGCGCCCAGCCTGGTGCCCAGGACCCGAGACTCTGTCACTTGATACGGCAAAAAGGATGTGACCGATGTGGTCAGGAGAATGATCATGACTTGGGGGGATGGTCCTGGCCCGGGGCTGACGTCACAGCAAGGGTCCTCAGGACAGGGCCGCAGCAGGGTCGGGGTCAGAAGAGGAAATGAGAGGAAGGGAAGGTGCGCGGCGCCGGCTCTGAGCGGGAGTGAGGGGGCACACGCTCCGGGGCAGAAGGCCGGGAACCCGCTCCAGGGGCCCCCGGGCGAACGAGCCTGCCCTCCGCTCAGACGTCCGGGCTCCTGAACCCTAAGTTCCTACAAACCACTACGTGTGTGACTGTGTGTCACAGCAGCGACAGGGAAAGATACACCATGACTTTAAGGAGAAGAAGGGAAAGGAAAAACATGAAGCAGAGTTCTCTCCGAAGCTACGCATCGGTTCGTCCTGCTAGAGTCTAACTCCAGGCCAGTTAGTGTTGACGACGACGGTGTGACTCCACGTCGTCTTAAACGAACAGGGGACGGCAACAAAGACTTTGAAATGTGACAGGGGACGGTGGGGGCTGGCCCCGTGGGTCGCAGCCCGTGTGTGCACACGCAGTGTGGCCGTGTGCCCCGTGGGGACGAGCTCCCCAAGTGTTTGCTCTGTGCAGCCAGAGCCCGGAGTCCCGAGGAAGTGGCATCCGCAGTGCCTGGGGGCGGGGGAGGGGAGGCCGCCAGAGAAGGGGCAGCCGGGCTGATGGGTGGGGTCAGAGCAGCCCTGGAGGGAGGACTGGGGAGGCCCCCAGTGAGGCCAGCTGGGGTCTGACAGGAACGGGGCAGCAGCACGAGGGACCGAGAAGGTCACGGAGACACTGGAGTCCGTGTTTGTGGTCTGGCTGCGCCGAACTCCACAGAGGGCAGGCTGGGGGCCCCAGGCGAACACGTGTGCGGCTGGGGGCTCCACGGCAGGAGAGTCGGGTCTGGGGAATCTGTCCCCGCGGCGGCAGTGCGTGGAGGGCAGGGGAGCCAGGGCAGGAGGCGGGCCGGGGGGGACCTGTCACAGTGCCTCCCGCCACCGGCATCGTGGGGATGTTTGAGGCTTTTCTGGGAGCAGTTGGTGTCCCCGCTCCCCACTCCTCAAGTGTTTAAGCAGAAATAAAAGCTTAACTACTTTTTGAAAATTCAGTTGGTGTTTTGCGTTCACATGTTAAGCAGGAAGGAGGCCAGATCATGGAAATTCAGGGAAGCCGTGCACACAGGGGAGGCAAATGTCAACAGTCACGGCTGCGCTGGGCACTTGCCCTTCTCCCCGATCCCTGGCCTCTGCTGGCCGTCCGCGGAGAGGGGTGTCTCCATCACAAACGTGTAAAGATCCTGAGAGCAACGGGTCTGGTTCAGGGCTGCTGGGGGACACAGACAACCCCCTCCCCACGTGGTTCACAGTTTGCAGAACAACACCATCACCGGCACCCCCTCAGCTGGACGTGTATGACCACCAATCGCAGGCCACGTGATGGGGAAGGACCATCAGCATGGCCCCCACACACTGCGGAGCCTTCCGCAGGCCCTCCTCCGAGAGCTCAGTGGTGTCCATCCCAGCAGCCCCCAGCACCAGGTGTCCTGTCACCCCCCCATGGCACCAAGCCACAAAACACTGAGTCAGCCCCAGGTCAACCCCATCAGCACCTGAGCCGAGGCCCAGCCAGAGCCAGGGATCTTGGCCACTGTCAGCACACAAAGGACCCAAGAGGGTCCTGCCAACACAAGCCTTCCGCTGGACACCCCGTGGTGCCCTCGAACCTCACAGGGAGGACAATGGCTGCTTTGCTGGTACCCAAGGCCATGGAACGTCAGCGGTTGCCCACTGTCCTGCCGGCTCAGGGCTGGAGGGTGGTGCTCAGCTGGGGGTGGGCTCCCGTCTCCTGCAGGGGGCGTGGGGGGTGCACAATCGCCTTTATCTCTGCTAAGTAAAGAGTAGATGCCCAGGCAGCCCGCACACGTGGAGGACACCAAGGACGTCCCATCTCATCTGCGAGGCAGAATGGAGGCAGAAGGAGATGGGATGCAGCGTGACTGAGGCCGGACGGCATCACAGGAGCAAAGGATCAAACACTCTGGGGGTGAACACTGGCAAGAAATGTCATTTCTTACCCTCTGAAAGCACGCCGGGCTCCAACCAGGTGGGGAGCAGCAGGTCACCTCCCCGCTCCAGAGGGTGGAAGCCCCGGTCCAGGGCTGGGAGGAGCATCTAGGACAGGGGCTGGGCTTCCTCTCGCCACACATGGAACAGGTGCGTGTCCTGCCTCCTTCTGTGAACACTTACTGCATCTGGACCAAGTATGATGCTGCCTGCAGAGTTTCCTTAAGAGTCTTTAACAGGCGAGGTGGCGTCTGAGCCCGTCGTCGTCTGCTGAATGTTCGTCACTGAAGCGAGTGGATGTCGTCACGTGATTTCTCCACATCCGTGGAGAGGACCCGCGGTTTTCTCCTTCATTCTGCTACTGTGGTGTGTTTCAGGGACTGATTCTCAGATGTTAGCCAAACCTGGGGCTTCTGAGATGCATCTCATTTGGTCACGGGTACATCCTTTTTACACGTTCCCCAATTTCATTGGCTGCTGTTTCATTGGTGAGTCTGTGTTCATGTTCCCGGAACATCAGTCTGTGGTTTTCCTGGAATGCTCTGGCCTGGTTCGCTGCCCTGATCAGGCCGACATCAGAGAGCAAGTCGGGCAGAGCTCTGAGTCGGTGTCTCTGGAAGTTTCTGGAGGATTGGTATGAACACTCCTCTAAGTATTGCATCAAACTCACCGGCGAACCCAGCTGTCCGTCTGGGGAAGGATTTGCATCTCCCTCTTGACTGGTTATAGGTCTAGTTTCATTTTCTATTTCTTTTTGAGTCAGTTTTGGTCATTTGTATCTTCCTAGGAATTTGTCCATTTCATCTAGGTTATGTAATTAATTGGCACGCAGTTTCTTTTAAGCCTCTTCGCTGCTGGGAGCTGGAGAGCAGTGTCTCTCACTCCCGGTGTCGGCGATCCAGTCCTCTGCATCTGCTTTCATTGGTCAGTCCAACAGAGGGTTTGTCAGCTTTGTTGGATTTTACAAAGAACCAGTTTTGGGTTTTGCTTATTTTTCCTCTATCGTTTTCTCTCTTTTACATTTTATTTACTTCCACGCTAATCAGAATTATCTTCTCCCTTCTGCTTGTTTGTCCGCGGGTGGTCCCCTTATTCTACTTTCTGAAGGTGGAAGCCCGGGTCATTGACTGGAAGTCCTCCTTCACAGATGCCCTCATGGCTCCAGATCTCCCTCTCGGTGCTGTCGAAGCTGCCCCCAGTGTGTGTATGTTGTTACTCGCACGCATCCCGAGTGTTTCCTAACTTCCTTGTGATCACTTCTTTGGCCCAGTGGCTACTTAGGAAACTGTTGTGGAATTTGGGTGTATTTGTGTTGTGGATTTCCCAAATTCCATTCTCAGACGAATCTCTGGTTCTGTCCCATTATCACCAGAGAAGAAACTTTGTATGATTTCACTCTTCAGAGTGCGTCGACTTGTCCTGGGCGATGTCCCAGGTGCCTGGGACGTTCAGCCTGCTGGTGGCCGGGGCGTCCCGCAGGTGCCCGTTGGGTCCGGCTCACAGATAGCATTGCTCATGTTTCCCATTTCCCTACGTACCTTCTGTCTGGTTTTCACCCACTGCCGACAGTGGACACGCGGTTCCCACCTACTTCTCCTGAACTACTTCTAAGTCTAGGCTGAGCTCACCTCAAGACCCTTAATTTAATTATGTCTACAAAGATCCTTCTTCCGGATAAGGTCACGTTCCCAGACTCACTAGAGCGAGGGGTCACACCTCTGGGGGTGGGGGCACCACTCCACCCACTCTGCGGGGGCTATGAGCTCATTGCACAAAGACCCCGGATCTCGCCTGCCGTGCGCTCTGGGAGGCAGCAGGACCCTGCTCCCGGGCTCTCCCGACCTCCTCTCCTGGCTCCACCGCCAGAGCCCTGGGGCAGGGGCCCGCGAGGGGTGTTTTCCTGTGCATTCTGCACTGCTGCACATGCACAGGGTTTGAGCAAGTGACATGTCCACAGCCTCCAGACCATCACCTTCAACAGTGCCACCTATCACGTTCCAGTGACCACCCCCCTGGTGAGGACCAGCTTTTCTGGGGACCCAGGAGAGGGGCCTGGGGGAGGCGCCTGGCAGGCCCTGGCAGCCCCTTTGTGGGAGCACGTGGGGGCCAGCATCCAGGGTACTTTGGGGAAAACTCATCTTTGAAACTTTCCCCTTTCTGGCCTCACTTCCCAGTGGCTCAGGCCAATACCACAAAGGGGAGAGGAGCCCTCAGAGACCAGGGGCTTGCCCCAGAGCCCCTGCCTCCCTCCTGGGGCAGCTGCATCTCCCCAGGAGTGCACTGGGGTGCAGTATCCCAGTCAGACCAGGGATGTGGGGCCCTCCCCACCGTGCGGGGGCCGCCCTCCTTCCCCGAGCTCTGGCCGACAGACGCGACAGTCAGGCATGGGAAACGGCCAGATTTGACTTCCTCCCCTACCAGCAGTTTCTGTTCCAGTTTCCATGGAAACGGCCATCTGAATGCGGGCAAGAAAGGCGAAGTGAGATTCTTTAAAATAAGGATAGCTGAAAAACTTCCTGGGCCTGTGTTTCCTGCTCGGGGAGTTTCCATGGAAACTCAAACTGAAGGCAGAGCTGGATGGAGACAGTGCTGGGTGTCTTCCACGGCAGTAACTGCAGAGGCTTCCAGGGGCGACCCTCTGCCCATCATGAGGAGGCAGGAGCACCCTCCCAAGTCACTGACAGGCCCCGATCCTCCGGAGATGCCAGGGGGGAGGAAGGGGAAGGAGGAGGAGCTTTCCGCCTGAAATACATCCTGAATGGCACACAGGGTGGGAGGGGACAGCAGGGTCCAGGACCCCCCTCCCCTGACCTACAAGTCCCATGTACCACAAACATACCCCCACGGATGCACTCCACAAACACACACACCCCAGCATCCACACACCTGCAGACTTGCTCACTGGTGGGCTTGGCGTCCACCTCCAAACCCTCGTCTGTGCACAGCCCCCTCCCCTCTGCAGTCACCATCAAGGGCACTGCAGGCTGGGGCCTGGAAGGCCGGGACAGGGGCAGGCACAGTGGGCTGGCAAGGACAGGGTCACAACAGTGCCTGACCCAGGCGTCTCACGTTGAGATGGACTCTGGCTGCCACTGAACCCTCGTCCAGAACCATACGCTGGAGGCTGGGCAGTCGCAGAGTAGAGCCCAAGGCTGCAGCCCCAGGGACACTGTGGCCTCTGCAGCACTGGTTCCCAGTCAGCGGCCAGCACCCTGGCTGCGGTACGGGACCCGAGGACCAAGAAGGGCCTGGTGGTCCCACCCTGGCCTGAGAGGGAGGGCTCGGGGTCTCTGTCCCACAGCGTCCTTCTGATCCGTCCTCCTCCTTCCTGACACACGACCCGGGTACGCCTGCTCCATCTTCTACAAACCACGGCTGGAGAAGACACTCAGCCAGCCCCCAGCCCTGACCGCTCGTGTCCCGAGGACAGGCCTGCCCGTTACCCCCCTGCCGCCACATGCCTGGGCAGGGGCTGGCACACAGTGCTCACGGAGAGTGACGGGCAGACAGCAGAGGTGGCATCCCGTGCCCAGGGCCACAGACAGGGGCAGGCGTGGCTGTGTCTGGCAAGTGCACGTCAGTCCCTCTGCAGCCGGTGGCTGACAAAGTTCAGGGTTCCGAGAGGCTCGCAAGGCGCCCTGGGAGAATTTACAGCCAGGGGAGATCAGACACACGAAACAGCCCATCCCGGAGACAGCAGTGACGCCAGCCACAGACCACAGCCCAGGCCGATTAACATCGAAGCCAACAGACCCAACAGACCAAGTAAAGCAAATTTCCTGCCACCATCATGTGGTGGGCCTCATCGAATCAGTTGAAGACCTACAGAGGAAAAGACTGAGGTCCCCAGAGGAGGAGGGACTCTGCCTCAGGTGTCCTGGACCCCAGCTCTCCCCTGGGTGTGCGGAGTGTGACCTGCCCCGAGCTTTAGGGCTGTCAGGGCCGCACACGCAGGAGCTGGTTCCTGAAATCTCGCCACGCATGTGCTTGCACACGTGTGTGCTGTGGGTTGTGCCTCCCTGGCTGGCTGACCGGGCCCTTCCCTGACCTCAGCTCCTGCCTGCCTGCCCCCATAGGAAACACCTGCCAGGCTCTCCTCTCTGTCCCCCAGTAAAACCCTCCAGTGTGCTGCCCCCTCGTCCAGCTGCTGACCGCTAGCCAGCCCTACCCTCCGCGAGCTTCCTGCAAGGGCCAGCTGCTGCCCCCTGCACCGCCTCCAGCCCGAGACCCGCTCGCAGCTCCCGCCCTGCCCCTCCGCTGAGCAGACCGCCCTGTGCGCGGAGCAGGGAACACCCAGGCATCCATGCGGGAGCCTCTGCCATCATCCACCTTCCCCAGTGTCTAGGACCCCAGGTTGGAGGCCCCCAGCTCCCACCAGCACCTGGTGCACACGCGGGAGGGGTCCAGTGTCCTGGAGGCACAAAGAGTCTCTAGTCCCTGGGGCTCGTGTCCCTCTGCCAACAAGGTGGGTGCCACAAGGGCCGGAATGCAGCCCGGGGGTGTGGCCCGGGGCAGGCCGACCCTGAGGGCGGCTCATGTCGTGGCCTTCCCGGTACCACAGCTTTTCTTGCTGTGTTCAATTCTCCCAGAGGCCCTGAGCTACTTAAGATTGGGAGGGTGGCCCTAAACGAGCCCTAAGGGGGTGGAGCGCCCCCAGACAAGGGGACTTGCTGGTCAGCAGCAGACGGCTGAGCCCCGGCCGCTCCCACCTGCCTTTGGGGCAGTGGCCCCAGGGCAGCCGAGACGCCCTGGCCTTTGCCGACAGTGCAGTGCGGATCCCACAGGCAGCTGGCCACACCCCGCCAAGGGGCCTGGGGACTTGGCCGGGGCTGGGGCACTGCCCCCTGTCACCGAGACGCAAGGGGAGCTCTGGGGGTGAAGCAATGGTGTCACCGGCTCCGAGGCCACAGGGCCAACGTCTGGGTGGGGGAGGGGCTCAGGGCACAGGTGCCTGGAACCTACTGACCGACGGTCTCCTGACACTCAGGGCCGGGGACATGGGGCAGGGCTCGGGGGCGAGGTCAAGAAAGAAGGAGCCACTCATGAGGGTCCTTAGACGATCTCCTGACTCCATTCCCCGTGTTCACGGCCGACTGACAAGGACAGTTCCAGCTGCAAGGGCCATGCCCCAGCCTGAGTTTGGACCCAACCCCTCTACCTGTCTAGCAGGGGCACCAGCAGGGGCCCAGGCAACGGGCATGACGAGCTGGCCAGGCCGGGAGGGGCAGTGCCACTGGCATCGGGCCCCCGGGGCCTGGACACAGGGCCTCAGGGCAGGTGCCTGGGAGCCCCAAGCCCTCCTCCGTGGAGCGGCAGGTGGCCATGCCCCAGAGTGGCCAACCTGGTGTGGCGAGCCATGGTGAGACGGGAGGCCAAGATCCGTCATGGTAGGGCGCCACAGGTGATGCCCAGACCCAGCCCAGGAGCTGGAGGGCGTCAGGACCAGGAGGGAAGCAGACTCAGCACGGGGCAGTGGTCTTCACGCCCACCCCCCGAGGCAGGCCGGCTGCGGTGCTTGCCCTGGAACTCCACTATGGGGTCTGCAGGGTCTGGAGTGCTGTCCCTTGAGAGCTGGCCTCACATATGTGCTCCCCCCGGCCACCCTGCAAGCCTGGGCCTGTCTGAGAAATGGGAGGCAGCCACCCGCTCTGCTCCCAGGAATTGGGTAAAACTCTCAAGTTCTGAGGGTCGGGTTATGGAAATTCTACTTTTAACAACACAGTGAGGCCGGGGCGAGAATGGAGAGCTCTGCCCCCGGTGAACAGGAGCACGACTCCTTGTCATACCTGCCCCTGATCCTAGGAGACCCTGCCAACAGAGCAGGAGCTGTCCCCGGGTGTGCGGGTGGCAGCCAGGCCAACCCCACAACAGCAGTGCTCCTCTGCCAAAAGACTATCCCCTGCCTGCACAGCCGGGGTCCCCGAGAGCATGGTCGCAGGAGCACAGAGCAAACCTCCACCCAGAACTGAAGGTGACAGCACCTGAAATGGGCTTTCTGAAGGGGGCTGTGGGGCAGGCCTGTACGCATCTCAGAAAGGCTGTTCCCAGGCTGTGGACATAAGGTAATATGGCAAAGTGACCTCAACCCAGCAGTGCCAGGTTCAGCAGGCCAGCGTCCTCCACCCCGAGGGTCCCACTGGAGGTGCAGAGTGGACTCTGAAACAGACACCTTTGTCCGGACAGCAGGACACAGCAGGAAAGACAGAGCAGCTACGAGTTCAGAGTCCTGCCACGTCTGCAAGGCTCGTCCCCACACACCCGTGTGTGGTGCCCAGTAGAAAAGCCAGGGGTCTGGAGTGACACAGAGGCAAGCCAACCATGTCCCCTCTTCACCCATAGTGTGCATCCCGCAGATGGGCTCCAGAGTTGAGGAGGAAATGTATCCTCTACCCTCTTAAGTCCTGTTCTGCGTGCCTGCAAATTAACTGACAAAACCCAGATGAATGGGAGAAAAATTTGCACACCTTAGTGATGTTAATATCTTTCATTTTGTGGGCATAGGGGCTTCACAGAAAATAAGTATAAAACCAGAAACGCAGTACCCAACTCAGGGGCTTATGCCGTTTCAATAAAAGGCAATAAACAGCAGAGAAGTGAGCAGATAGAGGAAAGGGGCTTCTAAGAGCAGCAAATCGTGAAAGGAGACTCCGTGGGGAAAGTGACAAGCAGACAGGCTGGGTTCGGACGGTTTCTCTCTGCAGCCCCATCTCGGTGCGATCTCCGCGTCCAGGGAGAAGGGCTGCTCCCTCTCCTTGTATGGCGGGCGGGGGGAGGACAACTTTATGAGGGGAATTCATGTCCTGCTTGTAGGCAGAGGGGGAGAACAGAGAGCTCCTCCGGTGCCTGCTCCTTCTCAATTGCCTTGAGCTCAGAATCATCCATACGCCGAAGGGGCTTGGACATGAGTGTGGCCGAGGGCACGGCCGAGGGCACAGCAAGGCCCCACTCCTCGGGGCCCTCTGGGCTGGCAGTGACCCAGTGAGAGCTGTGTGGGGTCCTCAGCTGCCCCCTGGCTGAGCGCAGGGAGACATGGATCCACATGTTTGTTCTGCCCTCAGCCAGGCTTGCTGCCGTACCCGACCTCCTGGGAGGGGCCCTTCCTGCCTTCCTTGGCCTCGGGGCTGGGGACGGGCTCTAGGAGGCCCTACTGCAGCCCCAGACCCCGGGGCTGAGGGTCCTATCTGAGCCCCATCGGCCAGGGAGGTCACGCTGCTCACCTTCTGGGCCTTGCCCTCACGCACCTGAGACAAGGGCCTCATGGCTTCTTCACGGGGACGCCTGATGCCAGGAGGACCCTCCCATCTCTGCACTTTGCAAACCATCTGCTTTCCCCCCAAAGGCCTCTGAACGGCCTGTCCCAACCCTCCCGCTCCCACGGGAGCACGCTCCCCTGCGAGCTGAGGGCTGGTGGACGGTCGGAAGGGAACCCGCACCTGCTCTCTTCTCCTCCTTGCTGATTTCCGGGCAGTTACCTCACTCCAGGTCTGGGAAGCCGGTGGATCCGATCAGGAAGGAGTCACGAGGCGGCTCTACGCAGGGCAGCTCTGGTCCCGCCCGCCGTCCTCATTCCCCTCACCAGCAGCCCAGGCTCCAGGCCCCGAGAAGCCCACAGGAGGGCCACTCGGCTGTGAAAGGGAACAGGACCGGATCCAAACAGCCCAGAAGCACCTGCGCTGAAGTCCAGCCGTGACTCGGTGCAGAAGCTCCGGGAGGCTGACACCACATCGGTATGGCTACTTTTATTTAATTTTTTTTTAAGATTTTACTTATTTATTTGACAGACAGAGATCACAAGCAGGCAGAGAGGCAGACGGGGTGGGGGGAGGCAAGCTCCCCGCTGAGCAGAGAGCCCGATGCGGGGCTCAATCCCAGAACCCCGAGATCATGACCTGAGCTGGAGGCAGAGGCTTTAACCCACTGAGCCACCCAGGCGCCCTGGTATGGCTACTTTTAAATGTCAAATCTTATTTTTAAAAATTACCTTCATGCTGGTACACAAGTAGGGCTTTAGTTTCCATCCCAACGGATGGGTTGCTAGCCTGCCTTTCAAACTCTCCCACGGAAAGGAGAAAGCACCTGTTCTTGTCCCCGTGCTGGAAGCTCAAAGCCAGGACACTCGTCACCCCAGCAACCGCGCTGATGATGGCAAGTCCCCAGGACCGCCAGGCCAACAGGGCTAGTGCCCCCCTGACGACCAGCCTGGACGCGGGACCCCCAGCCCGAGATGGTGCTCCCGCCTCTCCCACCAGTTCTCGCTTCCGGTCCCAAAACCAATGTGAAAAACAAGGAGAGAAAGGAGGTCAGAACTCCTGCGGCTGTGATTTCTTCCATGTCATTCCAACCCTCTGATGGGTCATCTCATGGCTCGAAGTCCTGACCGCAGCCCAGAGTGGACCGTGACGTCTCTTGGGGTCCCTCTGCGGCTTGTGGCACAAGGGCGTGGCACCTGAGACCACCCGTCACCAGCGCTGAGGGAGGAGGCAGCCTGACGTGGGAGAGCATCCGGTTTGCGTAACACTTTCCACGTTTCCGTCCGCGGCTCGCGGCCTCACTCGGCCCCGAAGCCACCGCAGGACCAGACGGAGCCGCAGCCACAGGTCCGGCCACGGCTCGGAGCGCAGACCCCAGACGTAGACCTCGGTGTCTGGGCATGCAGCGGGCTTCCGAGCACCTCACCTGTGGGAACGCCGGTGACTGATGCCTCCGCCCACGAGGTGTTTCACAGAGATTCATGGAATCCAGCCTGCCGGGGGCTGCCAGACGGCGAGGCCGGGGGACCTGGAGAGTCCCTGGTAGGCAGGTATGAAGTTTCAGATAAGCAGCATGAGTGTGTTCCCGAGCTCTGCTGTCTGACGTCACACCCACGGGGCCTGCTGTATGACCTCACACCCACAGGGCCTGGTGTATGACCTCACACCCACAGGGCCTGGTGTATGACGTCGCGTCCGTGGGCCCTGCTGTGTGACGTCACGCACGTGGGCCCTGCTGTATGATGTCGCACCCACAGTCGACAGCAATAACATCAAGTCAAGAAATAGAAGCCCTCTAAGGACCAAGAGAAAGGGCCACGTGCACATGTCTGGGTTACCACCTGCAGAGACGGAGAGCAGAGCTGGAGGGGCCTGCCCCTGGGCACAGATGCCCTTTGCCGTCAGTCGGGGGAAGCGGAGGACAACAGCCTACAGCTCAGAGTTCCAGTGGGAAGCGTGTCTGTCTGCTTCTGGGCCCGGGCACGGGGTGAGATGGAGGATTCTAGAAGACCAGTGAATGGTGGACCGGGAGACAGCGTGTGCCCAGGAGGGAGGCCAGCCGCCCGGCCACAGGGCCCCGGGCAGAACACGGCAGGGACCCAGCGTGCACACGGCTGGACTCTGGGTGGCCCCTGCAGGCCCCGACCGGCCCCTTCTGCTCAGTCCTCTGGAGCCTGAGCAATGCCGCTTCCATGAGCCCCTCCTGTGACTCCTTGTTTCGGGACAGCGGGACGGGGAGAGCGCGTTCTCTGCAGAAAGACTTGGTGGGATTACGGCTCTCTGGTTTCCTGCGGGACAGTCAGAGACAACATTCCAGAATTACCGCCGCGGGGCCGTCATTCACAGACGTTTGGATTGCGTCCACACCGCAACGCAAGAAAGAGCTCGTGACGGACGTGCAGGAGACGGGAACAAGCAGGACGCGCGCCAGCTTCATCCTCCGGACGCGGCAAGAGCTCCGCTCAAAGTACGTCCCTACATTGTATTTATTGATTTGTCTCAAAAGCAGAGGCATAAACGTAGCAAAGAGCTGACGTGATACCCTCAGAGGAGAAAGAGCGCGACAGCCCGAGCCAGACCAGCGCGCCTCCCCCCACCCCTAGTTCACAGCGGCCTACTGGGGGCTGCAAGGCTAGATTAGCCACCTGGCTCCCCTCACCCCACGGCACATCTCTGCCTCTGTGCCACCTGTGGGTCGGGGCACGGCGGCAGGAAGCGGGGAGGACCTTAGTGACTGGGCAGCGGCTGGCCCTTCGGGGCTCATTCGTAGGGGGTGACGTGTGGCTTCCTGGACCAGTCGCCCTAGACACTGGGCTGGCTTCCTGGGAGTCGGACTTGTAGCAGACTGGCTTTCTGACTGGCCACTCAGGTGAGGGTCGCGCCCCGGGGGCTGGTCACTCAGGTGAGGGTCTGGATTTGCAAGGGCCTCCCTCTTTCCCCCCGGACCCGCAGGGCCCCAGCGTGGGCTGCGGCCGGGCCTCCTCCTCAGCCCTTGGGCCCCTGTCCCTCCGGCTCCCACCACACCCGGAGTCGGGGGTAGGGGGCAGAGTGGGGGTCCATGCACCGCCCTCTCCCTGCGTGTCCCTCTGCGAGGACATCAAGAACACAGGCCGCTCCGTGCGCTTCTTTCCTCTGTGTCCGGGCTGGGTCATGCCAGGAAAGCAGAGCCCACGAGGGACACGCACAAAGACCAGACGCAGGGGTCCCTGCCCGAGGTCACGCAACTAACCAAGTAGCACAACCGGCTCTGGGGGAGGCCTGGAGCCCTCATTCCCCAGCCACCATGCCGCTCACTGGGCGGTGATGTTAGAATGAGTCCCGGGAATGGGGGGAAAACACCAGTCCCCGGCCAACCCCGGCGCTGCCCATGGTGACAGGCACTGGAAGGATTTCTTCGGCAGATGTGAGTACGTGCGACTGCCTTGGCCTCTGAGCACAGGGCGCTGGTGAGCCAGCGGCAGGGGGGTGGTCGCCACAGACAGCAGCGTGGGGACCTGCCGTGCTGCGAGGTCCCTGCTGCTCGGAGCTTGACCACACAGGATGGCACGGCGCCTCCCGCGCTGTCCCGCCCAGCCAGGCCCCGTGGCTTCGGGCATCCGTCAGGCCCACCACCGACCACTCAAGCGGTGCTTCTCCAGCTGGTCACCAGCGGGAGCAGGAACACGCCGTCTGTTTTTCCAAATGTACTCACTGTTCTGAAGTCCGAATCCGCCATTAAAGGTGCTGCCACCAGGGGTCGCATGTTCCAAGAAGTAAAGTTTGTCACGTTCCGGGGAAGGTGTCCCTGAACACAGGGTCCCCATTCCTTTAGGGGACAATGGTAAAACATGCGAACTTGCTGGACATCGGTCCCTCAGGGGACAGCTATCATCTAAACACAAGCCTCGAGGATCCCAGCCTCACTCGAGTCACGGATGGTTTCGCAAATCTGATAAACCTTGGGAGAGTCTCCCCGGGGAGAGGTGCATACAGGCTCCTTCAAAAAGTTTCAGGCGCAGCTTGGAAGTAGCACAGCACAGAATGAAAAACAGCATTTTAAAGGAAAGGTGGGGGAATTGCTCTCATCAGGTGATTGCAAATCAAAAGTCTTGGTCTCAACACAAGAAGGACCGTGAACCCGCGGGGGTCTGGGGAGGATGTCACACTCTCACGTCTTTGCTCCGTGCTGCTGTTTAACAGGTCAAGGCGTACGGGCTGGGGAGAGGTGGGTGGACAATGTGGACGGGTAGGTAGGTGGACAGAAGGTACGTGGAGAGACAGAATACATACGCATGTCCTTGTTTATGTATCACATGTATTTATTCATATAAAAACACAAATTTCTATTTCGTGATTGAGGACGACGATTTACTTCCGTGCAATAGTTACTCATCACACGGCGGGACCGGTCTTGGGCCGATGTTGGGTGCTCAGGGGAGGCTCCAGTCTCCACCCACAAGACACCCACCAACGGGCATGAGAAGCAGGCGCATAGTTAACAACGGTGATCCCACAGGATGAGTGTTTGCGCAAAGGAGCACTAGGAGCAGAGGACAGAAGCCATTGCTTCCATCTGGTTGGGAAGGTAGACATGGAGGAAAGGTTGAAGTGTGCGCAGAAGCTGGGAAGGAGGATTCGGTAGACTTGTCTGGGGCCAGAGGATGGGGAGGGCCATTGTTCTGAGCTCAGCGTGCCCGCCAGCAAGCCCTCTGGGTGGGAGAGGGTGACTAAAGGCAGGTTCTCACCTGCAACGAAGGCCCCACCGTTCTCTACTATAGGTTCCCCTCCCCCTGTGCAGGGCACTTTGTGGGGTGCCAGGTACCGTGGAGTGTGCCCCAGGTGGTGCTGCATGCCCTCACCTGTGCAGGGGTGCAGCGGACACCGTTCTGCACCCCTCATACCCCGCCCAGCTCTGGCTCCCCAGCTCTGACACGCTATGCATGGGGGCCACCTGCCACCACCCACCTGGGCTCAGCCACTACTCACCTGTCCCGTCCCACCTAGCTGTGTGTCACCAGGAAGAGGCCATTCCACGTCCCAGGTGTGCGACCATGGGGCTCCCTTGGCCAGGGCCGCACAGAAACCAGCAGTAAATGCTTCCCCCAGGATCGCCTAAGCACCGGGCGTCAGAAGGCCCCACAGAGTCCAGCACCCGCAGTGATAGCCTGACAGCCCCTGTGCTCCCCTCCATCCTATCCTCCCCACTCCCTCACTCTGCCCTATGGGCCTCTGCGTACCGGCCTGATAACCTGAATTCAAGCCTGTGTCCCGGGCTCCGCTGGGGATGCTCAGGCCCAGAGAGTCGGTACCGGAAGTGGGGAGTTCCAGAAAGCAGACCTGCGGCATGGAATCTGGGGCTCACCCCTCCCCTAGCCAGCAGCCACACTGGTGGAAGTGAAGGCAGACATAATCCCCGGCCCATGGCCTCTCATCGCCGTAGAGACGCACACCCAAAGAGGACCTGATGAGGAGTGGGTAGAAGCCGAGGCTTTGGGCGAGTGGCTGTGGCGTGTGTCCGGGAGCCCGGCCCCCAGATGTGACGCAAGGGGTCTTAGGGAGGGGGTGTCCACAAGCAGCAGAAATTCTATTACCAACGTTGCGCCGACGCTGGGATGACGCGGGATACAGCTGCAGGAGAAATGCCGTCTGTAATTCTGCCGCCCGTACCTGGGCCTCATCTCAGCTCTCCTGCTGCCTGTGCGGGTGGGGTTGGGGTCGGGCTCTGGGGGGACTGGACCAGACCCTGGAGCTGCAGCGGCAGCCCCCCCTCCCCTGACTTGGAACTAGAAGCTTCTTCCCCTGCCCTCCTTCTCTCCCATTTCTCTCAGGGTGAAGCGCACCTGGGGAAATGGATCCAAACTCAGACCTGCCCCCCCACACCAGCCCCCCACACCGGCCCCCCCACCCCGACCCCCCCCCATATCAACATTCATTCAGGGACCTGGACATGCACGGCAGATGTGGTCCCGGCGTGGTCTGCGAACCAGAGCCGAGTCCCCGCCGCAGCCATAGCAGACGCCCCACGGCCCAGACCGGCCTCCGCCCACACGGGCGCTCCCCGTCGGAATTATCCCCCCAGCTATTCTGGTACAGATGGTTTTTCCAAAATCAAGATCATGTTAATATAAATAATTTTGACTTCTGCGTTTTTCACTTAGTGAGATAACTACACCTGTTTTAAGGACTCAGAAAATCCCACCTCAGAGCCCGAATAAAACCGCCTTGAATGCGGGTCACACAGAGCAGCCCCCAGTCTAACCAGGGTCATCAGACACTCGGGCTCATTCTGCTTTTTCACCTTAAAAAATGCTGTGATTAATGTCATTTGTTAAAATATTCCCAAAAAGTCTTTGTGAAAAGATTATTCCTGGGCTCTACGCATAAGAAACCCTTTCTCAGAGAGTCCCTGCTCCAAACAGTTCATCCGACGGTCACCGGAAGCTGACAGCCATGAGCTGTCACAACCCTGGGCTTCGAGTCCACGCGGACGACACTCAGGGCAGGTGTGCAAGACGGCAAAGACCCTGGAAGCGGGCTCAGAAGCATTCAGATCAGAACAATTTTCACAATTAAATAAAATACAATTTTTGGCTCACATGGTAAAAGATTTTATCCGATGTCTCATTCCTTGGAAAATCAGATGAAACTAATAACAAATACCATAATTTTCTGCAAAGACCAAACCATGATTAAATTATCAGGAGGCCATTCCTTCTGAAACTATTTCTCTAATTAGCTAAAGCTGGCAGTATATATTAATATTTCCAGAGGTATTTGCATACACTCACAACAGGCTAACCAGATATTAGCTGAAATATAATTTTTCTAGTATTATATTAGAAATACTTTTAAGAATAAATGATATTATCATGTTTTTCTATGATTATTAGAGGAGGCACTCTTGATTTCTCACCATAAATTCCCTAATTTAGAAACTGAAGGTGCTTCTCTTCTGCCTTGAGAAGATTTTTTCAATTCTGTTTACAAATCGAGGAGGGCTGTCTCAGAAGCCAAGCCCTGCTGGGGAGAATACGGTTTCAAGCAGCGCATGCACGCGGACTGTTCAGGGACCGAGGGAAGGAAGGCCACTCTGTGTCCAGCAGCCACAAAACTCACTGCCCAGACCCCTGTGGCCAGATCAGGGAAGGCCTTGGACAGCAGTGAGGTTAGCAACGGGACGAGGGCACGGCTGGTGCTGGGCTCCCACCGCCGAGGATGGGGAGCCAAGGTCTTGCCGGCCAGGCCTCCAGGCACAGCTCACGAGGCCACCCAAGCCCTGCCCCAGCACACATGCCGTGAACTGAAACTGCACATCAGGAAAACCCACGGGTGTGCGGAGCCCAAGGCCATCCTGGCAGGGCTGTCACCCGTGTTGGGCAGAGCTCAAGGGAGACCCTGCCGGAGAAAGCCATGGGGCCAGGAGCGGGGCCAGGAGCGGGGCCAGGAGCAGGGCCAGGAGCGGGGCCAGGACCGGGGCCAGGAGCGGGGCCAGGACCGGGGCCAGGAGCGGGGCAACTCCAAAAGGCCCATGGAGCAGTTGGAGAAAATGCTCTGCCCATCGCCCTCCTCCCCCACCTGCGGCCTGTGCTCAGCAGAAACCAGATGGCAAGAGACCAGCCGACACAGGTCAGCCTGCAGGCCCGGGGAGAGTGGTAGCGGGCACAGCTGTCCCTGTGCAGCCTGGTCACCTGCAGCCACCACTGGGGAGGACCCACTTTCCCATGACCGCACTTGCTTCCTCCAGGCTACAAATCTGAAAAGCGATCAATGGTCAGCGAGAATGGAACAGGCTTTGAGAACCAACAGAAGGTTCCGAGGAGCTGGGGACAGGGAGCTGCCGTCACTCCAGGAGGCTGGGAGACCCCCACACACCTCCTGGAGCGGCCGAGCTGGGGCTGGGGCTGGACACTGAGCAGGACCGGGCCCCTGTCCCAGAGACTCCAGGCTGGCGGGACGGCTGGCCACATCCCGTGGCTCACACAGCCCACGGCTCCCTTTGCCTGGAGAGTGAGACACACGTGGGCATGTGTGGAAGCACAGGGCTGCGTGGGAGGGGCCCAGGTCTGGTCTGCTGGATCGGAGGAGCTTCCCCAGGTGACCGCAGCGAGGTGTCCCGGGAGCCATGGTGGCCATCCCTGGCCAGGGCCGCAAGCGTGAGGCTAGGTCCCCAGGATGCTGGGTCCGCTCTTCGGGTGCCCAGGGGTGGGTCACGGGGAAAGCAGTCATCTCATCCCTCACACAGGAGCAGAGCAAGGAAGGGTCTCACATCACCTCCTCGTCTGACGAGCGCCGTCAGACGACACTTACGTGACCGTCGGAGAGGAGACGCAGGAACAGGAGCCTGCAGGCCGGCAGCCCCTGACTCCCCCCACACACACCCATCCCAGAGCCCAGGAGAAGCCCGCATGTGAAGGGGAGGGGACACCAGGGTCTGCATGCGTTTTCTGCAGAGACGAGGAGGGCTGTCTCCAAACCTGGCCTCCCGAGAACCCTAAGTACCCCTTCCGCTCCCACGTCCTCCCCCAGACAAGCCCCCTGGAGGGCCGTGGCCTTCAGCCTCTCGGTGGGAAGGAGCCCTGTGGTCCCTCCTGAAACATCACAGAGCGTTTGCAGATGCTCCGACCCCCAGAAGCCTGGGTTTGAAACTCAGATCTGTGTCCGGGCTCCGAGGCCGACCGCCTGTCACATCCTTGCCCTGTGGAGGGACGTGGCTGAGCTCAGTGACCTGCAAAGAGAAGGCGCAGCAGACCTGCCAGGGTAGGGGTGCCGGCCCTCAGGGCCACCGTGCTCTGGGCACCCCCACCTCTGGAGGCTCTTCAAGATAGACGCGGCCGCAAGCCTAGCAGCTCCGAATAAGAGCGGATCACTGCAAAGATGCGTTTCCCCTCCCCAAAGATTGAGAAAGTACTTCAGGAATTAAAATGCAGTAAATTCAAATTACAGTCTATCCAAATCATGATTCTAAAAAGGAAACGTAATATTCATGCTCAACTTGTCATCTTAATTAATTTGTCTTAGTTATTTCAGGAGTTCTAAAAAAACGGGACAGTCATCAAGTGAACACGACAGTATAAATAAAGCAATTCAATTAATTCACTATCCATCTAAGCAGATCTAGGGAGAAAAACCTCTCCACTGGGAAGAAAAGTGGGCTAGACAAAATACTCCCAAAAAAAGATCTTTGAGAACAATTGCTTAAAAATGTGTGACTTTGTAAAGTCATTATACAACATTGCCCAAATCGAAATTCTGGCATTTTTTTTTCTGGAATGTTTTACTTACTAATAAACTTCATACCTTAGAGCAGTTTTCACAGCAACACTGAGGAGAAGGTACAGAGATTCCCCTGCACCCCTGGCCCCCCAAGCATAGCCTCCCCGACTCTCCACACCCACACCACTCCAGGCCTTTGTTACAACCGGCGAAGCCGCATCGACTCACCGAGTCCCCCCAGGTCTGTGGCTGACACCGTGCTCACCCTTGGCGTGGTGCGCTCTGCGGCTTGGGACAGACGTGTAATGACCTGGACCCACCATGATAACACCACGCAGAATGGCTTCATGGCCCTAAAAGCCCCTGTGCTCCCTATTCACCCCTCCCTCCCTTCAACCCTTGGGAATTACGGATCTTTCTACTGTCCTCATAGCTTTGTCTTTCCCAGAACATCCTGTGAGCGGAATCCCGTCTCTGCAGCCTTTTCACGCTGGCTTCCGTCACGTAGCAGTGGGAACTGAAGACGCCTCTCGCCTTCTCATGGCTCGGTCCTCATTCTTTTCAACAACAAACGATCCTCCACTGTCTGGATGGACCAAGGTTTCTCTGTTTATCCACTCGCCTACTGAAGGACATCTTGGTCACCTTCGAATTGTGGCAATTATGAATAAAGGCTGCTATAAACACGAGAGTCTTGTGTGAATGTAAGTTTTTAATTCATCTGGGCAAACACCAAGGAGTGCGACTGCTGAATTAGATTTTGTGAGAAGCTGCAGAACCGTCTTACAAGCTGACTCTACCATCCTGCATCCCCACCAGCGATGACAGAGCTCCTGTCGCCCCACGTCCCCACCAGCACTCGCCGCTACACGCTTGCATTTCATCACTCCAACCGGTCAAGTGTTGTCTCGTGGCTGTTTTCGTTCCCAACTCCCTAATCACGCATGACGGTGACGTCCTTTCATATGCTTGCTAGCCGTCCAGTTATCTTCTTTGGCAAAATGTCTGATCAAGTCTCTGGGCCACGGATAAATCAGGTTGTTGTTTTCTTGAATTTTAAATGTTCTTTGTATATTGTGGGTAACAGCCCCTTACCAGATGTGTATTTTGCAAATGCTTTCACCCAATCTGTGGCTTATCTTCTCATTCTCATGACACTGTATTTCTCAGAGCAGAAGTTTTCACTTTAATGAACTCCCGCTTATTAAGTTTTTCGTTCATAGATTGTAACTTGGGTGTACATCTAACCTTCTTGCCAACCCGAGGTCACCTGCCCTTTCTCCTGTTGTATTTCCCAGTGTTGCTGTTTCACGTCTTACATTTTGGTCTGTGATGCACTTTGGGTCAGCTTCCGTGAAGGTGCGCGGTCTGGCTCTCGACTCCTCGTCTCGCATGTGTCCCAGCACCATCTGCTGAAGACGCCGTCTTCGCTCCACTGTGCCGCCTTCGCTCCTGTCGAACGTCAGTCTCTGCACTCACTGGGTCTGTTTCTCTGATGCACTGGCCCGTCTGTCTACTTTTTCACCAACGCCACACCGTCCTGACTACCGCACTTCGCAGGGAGCCTTGAGGCCGGGTAACGCCAGTCTCCCAACTTGTGCTTCCCCTTCAGCGTCCGTGTGATTCTGAGCCCGTGTGTCCTCTCCATCCACACGTCAGCATCGGGTCGTCGATAGCCGCAGCACAGCTTGCTGGATCTTGATTGGGACGGTTTGAATCTCCATGAACACGGGATTCCTCTCCACTCACTTGGTTCTTTGATTTTGGCATCAGAGTTTTGGTTTCTCAGATGGATCCTGACATATTTTGTAAAATCTATATCTAAGTATTTTTCTACGTATTTCATTTTGGAAAATGATGTAAATGATAATGTATTCTTAATTTCATATTCCATTTGTTCATTGGTGGTGCACAGGAAAAGTGATTAACTTTTGTATATGAATCTTGTGTTCTTAAACTTTGCTATAATTGCTTATTAGCAATTTGGTTTTCAGATTTTTCACATAAATGATCATGTCTTCTAGGAAGAAATATACTTTTATTTCTTTCCTCCCAGTCTATATACTTTTATTTCCTTTTTTCTTCATACTGCATTAGCTAGGATTTCTAGTACAATGTTGAAAAGGAGTGGCGAGAGGGGATGCCCTTACCTTGTTCCTGATCAGAACACTTTTGAGCAAGAGTTTTTTCTTCATATATTTCCCTTTCTAAAATTAACTTGCTTTTATTAATTCTTTCAGTGTTAGCACAGTTTCAGAAATCACTATACTTCTAACCTACACATCACAAAATGAACAGCCAAAGATGCTTTTGTTCTTGAAGAGGCGACAATACTGTTTCAAAGAGCTTGGAGTCTCCCATAGAGACTGTACACCAGGCCTTTCGCAGGAGAGTCTGGACATCGTGTGGACTTCGGTTAAGGACCGTGCGTTGCTATTGGTTCATGAACCGGGACAGGCGTGCGCTACTAATGTAAGATGCCAACAGGAGCGGAAGCGGCATGGGGGGCGCGGTCCCTTCCCAAAGTGGCTCCACAGTAGTTCTCCAGATCTAAAACAAAAACGTTTATTTGAAAAACATACTGGATGGGAACAACAGCAGATTCCACACTTGGAGAGAAAATTTTAATGACCGCGAACACTAGAAACAGGAACTTTCCAAAGGAAACACCGAAAAGAAAAAAAAAAAGAACCAAAAGTGAACATCCAGCTAACGATCCCCGATCAGCTGGTATCGGTTTGGGAAAACAAATCACAGATATCACAGATCCGTCCCACCGTCATATGAACGAGGAACTTAGGAGGGACCCCAGACCTGAAGGAAGAGCTAAAGCCATCACACCGCCGTGCGAAAGTCTGTCCGCGCAGGCTGGCCTGGACGTCTTGACAGGACACAGAAAGCAGAGACGTAAGGAAAAAATTGGACTCATCAAAATTTAAAACTTTTATTTTTGAGAACTATTAAAATTAAAAAACAAGCTAACTGGGAGAGAGTGTTGCCTGATTATATCTGACAAAGGACTTGCAATCAGAACACAGAAACTCTTCTGCAACTCCGTAATAAGAACACAAGGAAAAAGAACGATTTTATTTTAACAGAAGAGTGGAACAGGTACTTCACAAACAAACACACGCGAGCGGTCAGTAAGCATGAGAACAGATGCTCCACATGTTTGTCTTGAGGGAAATGGATATTAAAACCACAATGAGACACCACTGTATACCCACCAAGACGGCTCAGTACAGGTAAAACTGAGGAACAATACAGCCGCTTGGAAGTACAATTTGCCGGTTCTTTACAACGTTAACTGTATCCTCGCCATGTAAACTGGCGATCCCATTCCTAGCACGTACCCGTGAGAGATGAAACCCACACCTGCACGAAGACTTGCTCACAAGTGCTCGTGACAGCTTTACTGGTAACAGCCAAAACCTGGAACCAACGCACATTCCCATCAACCGGCAGAGCGCGGAGGAAACCGCGGCCGACCCCGGAGCAGAGCAGCACCCGGCAGTGAACGGGAGCAGACACGATGCGGGGGGAGAGGACCCAGACGGAATCGCCTGCACAGGCAGAATTTCCGGAGTTTGCACGAGGACCAGGAACTGACCGCAAAGAACACGGGAACTTGGGAAAGGGACGGGACTGCTCTGGGGTGCAGTCGTGGTGATGGCGGTGCGACCTACACGGGTGCTGAAACCCATCAAACTGCGTACTTCAGTTTGGAGGCTTCACTCTTGTAAATTTTATCATAAAAGGCTGATGTAAAGATATTGGTCTTGGCATTCCTGACTGAAAACCCTGTAACACTGTCTCTCCAACCTCATCGCTGGGCGCTGTCTCCTCTCTCCCGGCCCCGGACTCCACACCCCTACCGCACTTCCAAATCCTCATACATACCCTGCGTCCAGGTCCTCTGTACCAGTTCCTTTGTCTGGTGAGTCCTTCTCTTCGTCCTTCCTCCATCACCTGGCAGAGTCTCCTGTTCTCTGAGACCAGCCCGAAGCATTTGCAAAGACGGTTCCCCAGGGTTTGCCAGGAAATGAGAGGCTCGTCTGGTAGCTCCCACACCAGTTCAATGGTACTGATTCCTGCCAAGTCGATATGTTCACTTTTAAAGTTAGGATACAGGTTATAAAAGATGAGGTAATTATTAGCAGATCTTTATACCTTTGTACAAAAAAAGATAAAAGGAAATTTATAATTAAAATTCATGCGAAGGTTCAGCAAGGCCACTGCCTACAAGTTCAACACACAGAGATGAAAACATTCTTCCACGTCAGCAATGACTAATTAGGAAACGTGATTTACAGACGATTCCATTCACAATAGCAAAAAAAAAAAAAAAAAAAAGAGAGAGAGAGAGAGAGGGAGAGACAGAGAAAGACTGTAAGTTCTCTAAAACTGAATCTAACATAAGATGCTCCAGATATTATGGAGAAAGTCGTAGTAAAAAACATGACTCACCAACGTCAGAGAAGACGTAACAAGTACAGAGACGTCCAGCGTTGAAGAATGAGAAGACCCAACTTCGCGGAGATGCCAATTCTCTCCAAGTTAGTTTATAAACTCAAAACAACTACAATCAAAACCCCAAAATATTTTTCTGTGGAACTTGTAAAACGGATTCTAAAATTTATTTGAAAGCTTAAAAGTCCAAGAACAGCCAAGACAATGCTAAAAGAGGAAGGCGTGTCATAATGAGATCACGGAGGCCTGTCTCAAAGCCAAGTCATCACCACGTGAGGTGGGAAGGTCCCGGAGCGCACAGCTGGGTCAGGGAGCAGACGAGAAAGCTCGGGAAAGCGCCTACGGAGCTCCACGCACACACGGACGGCACCTGTTGCACGGTACAGGGAACACTGCAAATCGAAGCAGGGAAATGACCATTCCCCACTCGATAACTAACTCCGAGACACTTGACGTTCCCCACTGGGAAAAATTCTAGATCCCCAGTTCTCCACAAGGACAATCATGAATTCCCAATATATCAAAGGCCTGATGGTGAAAACCAGATTAGAAAGAAATATCCAAGAACACGCTAAAGAAATGCAGGGAAAGAAAGGAGAAAAGCTAACTCGGGAAGGAAAAGACTCATTAATATAACCATATCAAAAATACAAAATTTGGGTGTAACAGGACACAGAAACAAATCAAAAACAAGGACGGCAAAGGTGAGGAGGAAAATTGCTTGCAACGTATGTTACCCATAAATAATCAGTATCTAGGAAATATAATGATTTTCCTACAAATCAATCATAGAAAGAAAGAACCCAGGAGACAAAATGCACAAAGGCTGTGATGAGACCATTCACAGGGACGACCACCTGAACGCACTGGGGAAATTCAAATTCAAGCAGTGAGATGCTCTGGGCGCCTGGGGGGCTCAGTCATTAAGCCTCTGCCTTCGGCTCAGGTCACGGTCCCAGGGTCCTGGGATCAAGCCCCGTGTCAGGCTCTCTGCTCAGTGGGGAGTGTGCTTCTCCCTCTCCCTCTGCTGCTCTCTTTCTCTCTGTCAAATAAATAAATAAAATCCTTAAAAAGTAAATAACTAAAACAATGAGAGGCTCTTGCACTGCTTCAGATCTGCAGAAACTAAAGCCAGTGTCGGTCCCCACGAGGGCTGGGGTGGGGGGCTTCGGGGCGCACATGGGGCCTCTGCTCTGGAGGGTATTTTGGGGTCACCCTGTAATGTGGGTGAACAGGAATCAAGCTGTCCTCCGCTCCCACCTTCTTCCTGCCCGGGAGGCGGATGCGAGGTGAGGGACAGCCGAACGGTGGAGGCCCGTGTGCTGGCAGCCGTGGGGGTACTCCGGAAGATTCCGGACGGGGCAACCCTGCGGGCCCTCTGAACGGATCCCAGTGGCCTTCCGGGGTCTCTTCCTCCGTGAGGTCCTTACGCCCCCTCCCTGGTGAAGATGGAGAGGCTGGGACCTTGGGCCTTGAGTCGTAGCAACACCCGGCCTGCGGCCCCTGCAGAGAATGGAAACCAAGAAAACAGCACCGGATTCCCTTGTGCAAACCGTGCCGGCACCCTCCGGCGCGGCCACTGTCCCCATGGCCCGTGCACGGCCACCGTGGGGCTGGGAGGGCGCTGCCGGGCCCTAGTGCTGGGCTGGACCTACCCCCCGCAAGCGTCCACAGCAGCGCTGCTCAGCCGAGAGACCTGGACCCAGCCACGCGGCGCCCTCACCTGAACCACCCCTGCCGCGGGCCAAGCAGCAGGTCCCAGAAGGTCGCCAGCCGTCCTGGCCCCCCATTCACTCTCCACAAGGGCAGCGTCGCCCCCTGAGAGGAAGGACTCGTTCTGGGGACGGGAGAGGGAGATGAAAAATCTGATTCTGTGCGATTTACTTTCTCTCATTAGGGAGAAATTAATGAATTTCATTAATTTTAATTTAATTAATCAAAACTTTAAATTAATTTTGCATTGTTTCCCTCCTGCAGGGGGCGATGACGGGGAAAGGCATAAACACGGCCAGACACGCAGGTTTCAAACACGCGCACGCCCTCCGGTTTTCAGACCTCTGTGCCAAGCGCGGCGATAACCACCGCCGGAACGTGCCTCAGTTTCCCCGGCGGGGAAGGTGTCACAGCTTTGGTCTTGTCTGGTTCTTGGGGGAAGGCAGGCCCGAGGTGAGTAGCTCGACGTGTGAGTGCGGAGCCACAGGCTCTCCAGAGTTTCCGTCTGCGTCTGCAACGCCCCACAACGTCTTCTTATAAAATGCGAGGGAAAAAATCCTGAACTATAACCAGACAAAATAACATGATACCCAGAATTTGTTTTAAAATCCTAAGAAAAAAAGAAGAGAAAAGAGGCGGGTTGGGCGTTGAGGCAGCGAGGTGGGCAGAACAGGCGTCCTCTGCTCGTGCGAGACCAGCCGGCCCAGAGCGCGGTGGCGTCCCCACAGGAGGTGCCTGTCATCCCGTCTTCGTGACACAGGAATCCGGGAGCAGCCTCGCCGGGCGTTCGGGCCCACGTCTGCCACGAGGCCGTCCTGTGCCTGAGCTGGCTTCGCCGGAAGGCCTGAGGCCCGCTCCCGCCTTCGGAAGCCCTGTGGAACACCCCGTCATTTCGCAGGTGCTCCTGGCTTGTGCGTAGTGCGAGGCCCAGCTGGCAGTCAGGGCGCTGACTTGTCCTCCCCCTTTGGAGGGAGGGGTGGCAGAGAATTTGTGCACAGGTATTTTTTCAGATTTCAGATAAAGTAATCTCTATGCCCAATGCGGGGCTCAAACTCACAACCCCGTATCGAGAGTCGCACACTCTTTGGGCTGCGTCAGCCAGGCGCCCCATGTGGGCATATTTTTAAATTTCCAGAATTTCCCTGCCCTTGACCCCAGAAGGGCGATGATGTCAACCAGAGGCCTGGGGAGGAGGCCCAGATTCCAGCCAAAGTCACAATTCCAGCTCCAGAGGCAGGAATGGCACATCTTCTCTAGGACACGCGCTCACCTCCCAGACCGTGCGTGAACCAGAACGCTGTCCCTGAGGCACCATCTCTGTCCCCGGCGATGTCCTTGGTTTATTTCAATCAACTAATTGAAAAGCAAAAAATCATGTTGTGAAACAGTTATTCCTGCAAAATGGGAGCAGGTTCACGTTCCACAAAGTTAGAAATTAAATGGCTGTTCTTTTTCTGTGACGATGTTAAGCTGGAAGCTCATCACTCTTTCTGCGCTGAGACTGTAAGAACCAGACTACGAAACCTGAAGCCCCCAGTCATCTCTCTTTCACAGTCCCACGCAAGGGCGCACCGAGAAGTCCATCTTTCTTAATGCTGTCCAAGAGAAGCCGATTCGGACCAAGGGGACCGGACGGCACATTTCCACTCCCAAAGCTGGATGAGCTGGTGCGACGGGTGTGGGCCCAGCAGGTGCACGGCGGGGCCGTGGCCAGGGCCAGAGTGGACGTGCTGGCCGCCTCCGGCTCCCCGACAGGTGAACAGAAGTAGGAACACCACACAGAGGCGCGTTTTTACATGACATTTCCTGTATTTCTTCGGGGATTACCAAAGTGGGGAACGTTAGTCGGGGGACACCACAAAGACTCAGAAAAGCCCTGAGAAGAGAGGAACACAGGTCCCCTGTCACTCCTCGTGGGGAGAAAGCTGGTTACAGAGCAAGGACCTTCCGGCGCAGGGCTGGACTCTGGCGCAGCCCGTGCTGTCCACATGTGCATCCCGGGCGTCTCCAAGCTCCGGCCTCTGACCCCGAGGATGCACCATCCTCTGTGGGTGTCTGCGACCGGCCGCCCCCGCTGCTGCTCCCGCACCCGCATGTACCCTCTGTGGGTCCCTCTCCCCGATCTCCCGGTGGCCATTGGGCAGTCGCCGGCCGGATCTAGACCTGGGTGGAGCCTGACCTCTGCCTGGTCTGTGGTCCTGCAGAAAGTGTTGGCACGATGCTCACAGTCCACACGGTCAGCTCGACCGTGGGTGAACCGGAATGCTGCTCACCGGCTTCTAGTTATTAAGCTTTTCAATTGTTTCTAATTTTTTCATGATTATAAATGTTCTTTTAATTAACTTCCTATGCAAAATTATATTTCATCATTTCCCCGGGACCCACTTCTAGAAGAGAAGCTGCAGGGTCAGAGGGTTTGCATGTCTGTGGAGCGAGCGGCCCCCAGAAGCCTGTGCCAGGCCAGGTGGCCCCGCGCGTGGCTGGCCCCGGGTTCTGTTCTCGGTCGTGTTGCCGTGCGGACAGGTGAGACGAGGTGTCACTTCACTTGGACGCACGTGCAGACCCCTGGGAGGTCAGCACCGTGGCTGCAGGATTTGCATGGAGCCTGAGCAGCTGGAGGAAGGTGAGGCCGTGGCCTCCGCCAGCCGCGGCCAGCCTGTGGCTGACCTCCCAGGCTTCTACCCACGCCCCCCCAACACCTCAGTCCCCGCCTATCGGACATCCAGGAACAACCATGACCAGGGCGGCCGGCTGGCATGGGGGACCCCCGGATTCCTTCCCCCCCAACACTGTCACCTTTAGCCCAGGGCGCCCACCTGAGACACGTCCACCAGGCCACACCCCGGGGTCCAGCAGATAACCCCGTCCCCTGTATTTGTACTGGATTATTCCTGAGACTGAGGGGCGTCCTGCTGGGAGGCCGTGCAGTGTGACTGGCCTGACGTGTCACGGGTGGGGGTGCCAGGGGCCCGCGTGGGGCAGCTGGATCCCAGAGTGGCCGTCCCCGTGGTCTGCGCCCCGGGGGTCCCGACACGGCCTCTCTCCGGCTACACAGGCAGCCAGTCCTGAAGGCAGCCAGGAACCCCAACACTGAAGACAGAAATGAAAGTCAAAACAATTGCTCTGGGTCTTTATTTATATTCCAGGAAACTGTTTCACATGGAAATGCAGATAATGAACAGGCACTGATTAAATTGTCCTCTGCATGAATATTCATCAAATCACCTGGACTTTGATGTAAATTTTGTTCTTTCTCCCCAACTGTCTCTGAATAACAAAGCTTCCTTCCTTCTCCAAAGAGGGGCGTCCAGCTGATTAGAAAAAGCCGGGCACTGGAGTGTGAATTTCTGGGGGGAAAGGCTTTGGTAAACAAGGGCCGTGGGTTTCGGGGTCTAGTCTGCTCTTCCAACGCCAGAGGAGCTCCAGCTTCAAAGTCTAACCTGTGGCCGTCCCTTCGTGCGGCTGCCACGGGAGTAACAACGACTTCCTGGGAGTGGACGTGTGTTCGGTGAGTGCGGGAAGGACATCTTCAAGGGTTATCTCCTAAACTATACTGCTGGACCTTCCTAGGATAAATGTCAAACCCATGTCCGCCTTTGACCAAACATCTAAAGGGAAAAATTCCTGAAATACCTAAAAAAAAAAAAAAAAAAAAAAAAAAGCTGACCCTTTGAATGCACCTGGATTTTGAGGCAATGTCGCTGTCTGTGCAGATGCCTGCTTTGAGGCTTCTGAGTCCCTGGGGAGGGGGCCATGCCCCCCTGCAGTGGAGCCCAGGCGCCCCGGGTGTCACACAGGCTCGTCCCTCCATTCCCGCCCCCTGCCGGGCTCATAGTACCCCCTCCCCAGTCCTCCAGAAATCAGCCTTTCTCACCTTTGCTCCCAGGTCTGGGGGAAGAGGGGGAGGAGCACGGAGCAGAAGGACCCGCAGGGACAAAGGTCATCCCCTCCTCCCACTGGGCTGCGTCCCGTCTCCCCAACCCCCTGGCACCCCACCCCTGTGTGCACCGTGGCCCTGGCACAGAGGAGGGCACTGGTCTGCGGGTGCAGTGAGTCCCCGGCGGCCCACAGGAGAGGCTCAGTCCGTCTGGTCTGATGAGCCCACAGATCCGCACCCCCGCCCCACGCAGGGAGAAAGCAGCGCGCTCGCAGCCTCTGCGGGTCCCGGGCCAGTCCCGGGCCTGCCTCTGCTGGACTGACCCGGTATGCAGACCTCTCGGGCCCCAAGGACCAAACCTACCCTCAGGTGGAACATTGGCTGTCACACCTTTGTGGTCACAGGTGCCTGGCCGTGTCCGCAGCTGCACCCCACCCCCCACACTCCCGAGCTCCTCGTCCCCGCTCCCATCTCTCTCCCCCAGCTGCTCCTTCCGGAAAAAAAGCCCCAATTCACACTTCACTGTATATTAAGTTCTCCAGAGAAAAACGGGTCAGTGCGTTGGGAGGTGCGGGCGTGCGGCCCCTCTCGGCCTCCCCACTTGCTCCCCGCCCTGTTCCCCCACTGGCCCCGGACTCCGCAGGCCTCCTGCTGGCAGAGGGCTCCAGCCTTGAGCCCTGGGGCGGGACCGGGATCCGAGCGTCCCCACAGACCCAGACCAGGCCCAGCGTCGGGCGCAGGGTAGGTGCCAAGTGACTTGTCTTCGCGAGGGGGGCGCCGCCCAGTTCAGGACCGATTGTTCCAACTGGAAAGCTAGCGTTTGCCCTGTGCCCCTGCCACTCCGGGCGCGATCCCAACGCAGCTGACGCTGAGTCCCGTCCGGCCGCGTGACGCACGGGGGAGGAGCCACCAGAGTAGAGGACGACAGCGCAGGGGTCCCCGGAGAACCCAGAGCCGACAAGGACACCCGTCCATTGGCCACGGAGACTCGGGCAGGAGGAGGGCCGTCTGCAGGCTCAGGGCCAAGCTCTCCGCTGTCCCGTCGGAGCCCGGGGCTCCCTTGAGTGACAGCAAAGTTCAGAATTGTCTGAAAAGCTGTGTACAATCAACAGAGGATCATGCCGTGGTGTCACTTCTACTCTTAACCGGCTCAGAGCATGAGCTGTTTGCGTCCCACCTGCTCGCTCGCTGGAACACTCAGCCCTACGACAAGCTGCTGGGAACGGCCGCCTGTCCGAGGACCCCAGGCGCAAGGGCACGGGGCCCACATGGGAAGATAGGGCACGACCAGGGAAGAAAAGGAAGTTATCCCAGAGAAGCGAATGCCCTACTCCCCCGTGTCATGGACGTGGAGAGGCCAGGCCTGTTCACCTCCTGGAATCATGGAGCCCAGGGCGCCCAGGATGTGGCCGGAACTCCGTGGACGGCGGCTCTGGGACAGGAGGTCCAGGAAGGTGCCCACCCGGGGATCTGCCATCCCACCACCAAGGAGGAGCCATTTCCAGGTCCCAGCAGTGTCCTGCGTCCTGGTGACTATCCCCTCGGGGCTGATGCAATTGTCTACCTGCCCAGGGCCCAAGGTTGCTCACAGTACCCGGGCCTTTCCCTTTCCTGAGCCCAGAAAAGACTGCCCCGGGTGCACAAGGTGGGGAGGCAGGGCCCACAGGACAGGGCAAAGGCCAGTGACCCCCTAGCCCCAGCCCACCTCAGTAGGGACACCCACCCGTACCCCACAGCACCCGCAGCACAACATACGCTCACTCTCACGGGCATTCGTTCACCCCGGGGGGCCTGGACACCCGCCGGGCCCTGGGCAGCAGAATCCCGCAGCTCGTGGTGACCAGTCCTGCCAGCTGCGGAGCCGCGACCTCGCCCCTTCTCGCCGGCTGCGCTGAGCTAAGCCCCCATGGAGCACCATCTGCCCAGACCGGAGTCTCCTTGGCCAGGTTCTCCCAGGAAACGGCTCTCCCCCTGCTTCCTTCCCAGGGGTCTGACCCCCAGCAGGGCCCCCTGCCCGTGGGGGTATATGAATGAGGCAACCACCAGCAGCACTTCTGGCAGCTTCTGTAGGCGAGGAGGACCCTGCCTTGCCAGGGGGCTGCTCTGTCCCAAAGCACACTTGCTAATCTTGTCCTAAGTCCCCTTTCCTACCTAAAATGACAGCTAAGCTTCGAAGCCGGGGCACAGGCAAACGCTTTGGAAAACCAGCCTCTTCAACCCCAGGAATGGCACTTGGGCTCCTACGCAGGCAGCTTGGGACACAGGGAAGCTGGACCCCTGAGAGAGAGACAAGGTCACCAGGCCTCAGGACTTGGATGTATTTTGGGGGGGGACACGCATCTCCCCACTAGGGAGACCCCATCCATCACCCACTCTGGCCACGGCAGAGGTCCCGGGGCCCCTGGCACGCCCCTGACCATGTGGCCAGGCTGGATGTGCCATTCCCATGAAGGTTTCTCTTTAAACAACCCGTCGGCATGTGGGCCATCGGCACTGGTCTCCAGGACTCCCTTCTGCATGTCGTCTTCAGCACATTTACCGTGAACTTACGGCCTACCCCCCCACCACTGGAAAACGTCCTCCTTGAAGGGACGGGTCCTCTGCTGGGGCCCTACCCATCCCCATCCCGGCAGGCAAAGGGCCCAGAGCATTCGGTCATTAATGGCACGTGTCCTCCCCGCAGCACGCACAGCGCAGGGAGGAGGAGGTGTCCCGACAGACGGGCCATGAAGACGTCCGTGGGAGATGCAGCCCACTCTGCCATGCGCTGGGGACCTGGCAGCCGGGTCTGGCACCAGGGCGGTGAGTCACTTGGGGACCTGGGTTCTGCTGAGAAGAAAAGCTTCATTCACCCGACACACGCCTCTTTCTGCAAGCCGGACACAGAGACAGCATTCAGTGCCTCATCCCTGCGGACAGCGTGCAATGCCTCACCCCTGCAGCCCTCTGGGACAGAGCGGGCCCTCTAAGAAAGGCTGTCTTCTCTCCCTCGCCAAGCAATCCTGCAACACCGGCTGGGGGTCCGACGACTCAACTGGGTGCTGATGCTGTCTCCCTGGAGGTGGCATCAGACCTCATGGGTTAAGGGCTCAGTCCCACGGCAGCCCCTCCCCGACGTCAGACCCCAGCTGCATCTGTGTCTTCGATCCCCCCTGCAGACTGAGGTTCCCATGACCCCCTGCTGGGTTTGGTGGCTCGCTGGAGCAGCTCAGAGAACTCGGGAACGTAGAGGGACAGCCGATGAGGAGGGTGCAGGGTGAGGTGTGGAAGGAACTCCGGGCCCGGTCTGGGCACCACCTTCCAGCACCCCCACATGTTCCGGAACCTGCGAGGACCCTGAGTCCCACAGGTGGGGGATTGTGTGGCGGCTTCATGACCTCAGCCTGATGCACCAACAAGGCCCAGCCCTCCCAGAGGATGGGGCACAGGTGGGGCCCAGAGCTCCGAGCTTCCGTTCCTGGCCGGGCCCCTCTGCTGAGCCTCCCAAGAGCCGTGTAAGGGCCTCACCGGAAGGACCATGATCATAACGCCTGCAAGTTCCAAGGGACGCAGGGCCCGGCACCAGTGACTGGGGGCAGAGGCCACCAGACTGGTTTTCCTGTCACCACTCACCCACTTTGCGCTCTTCGTAAGGCCCATTCCCTGACCCCGCAGACCCCCAGACCCCCGCACCTGCTCACCCCCTTTACAAAGCCAAGTGGGGTCATGTCTGCTCTTCTGTCACAATGTCACTGGTTAAAATCTAAGTAGGTCCCGCTCTGGTGACCTCTGATACCGTGGCTTCCCTGTGTCACAAGTACAGCAGCAGAGCGCCGTCTCACGCCCTCGCCGAAAGCCGGACGGACGCGTCCGCCACCAGGACATGTGGTCTGGGGCAGGAGGGGCTCCGTGTTTCACTCTCTGACCCAGGAGCACTCACTGGCCCGGGCTTTCCCTGCTCCCTAGGGACTCTGCACATCGGAAGAACTGGAAGCCGGGTCTCTGATAAAGAAGAAAAGCTGTGGTTTGCGTGGCTTCCTCCTGACGGTGAGGGGCTAGAGCCCATGCCCGGTGTCCCCCGCCGTCCCGGCTGCCCAGCAGGGGAGGGAGGAGCGACCTCCCACACGTTTACGAGGCGGGCACCCGGGGGACAGCGCCTCAGGATAAAAAGGCAGCGTGGCTGCCGTGCGCTCAGTTGGTGTGGACCGGCTTCCCCGGGTTCCTCCCACACCACGGTCGGAGGCACGGACTGGGGCACAGACAGTCTCCAGGAGGGGACGAAGGCAGGTGCTAAGAGAGACAGCACGTGAGCCATCAGAGCAGAAGGGCATCTGGCCAGAGGTCAAGTCCGGTCCCTGCTGCGGCCAAGGGCCAACTCGGAGGAATTCTGCCACCTGGGCCCTGGACAGCGGGGACCGGCACTGACTGCGGGCACTGACCATGGCCCCACGTGGCTGGGCGACGGGCCCCCAGCCCCAGGCTGTGCCCTGTGCTCCACCAGCCATGCTAAGCTGCGGGGCTGAAAGGAATCAAAGAGAAGGTCATCATGACATGTCAAGTGTGAGGCAGGACAGACGGACCCGTCACGTACAGACAGGGCCACTCAGCCAGTTACCACAGGTGTCCGAGAGGACAGTTTGAGCTCTGTCCTTGGAGAGGGGCAGGGAAGCCGGGAGCGCGGGAGGGTCGGGCGGGGCGGCCCTGCCCCCCTCACGGGAGTCCAAGCCCCCCCACTGAGCCGTGACGTTCACCCCGTTACATCTGTTTGCTCTTTATTTTGAAATGTCATTTCTCTGAAGTAGTGGTTATTAGAGTCCTGATTATGAAGAATTATCCCAACTTCATCAAGGCCTATAGAAGCGATGCATTTACGTTATTAAAATTTTGAGCGACATGATTGCCCTGAGTCAAACTTCCAATGTGGAAAGGCCAGCTTGACATCTTGGGTTTCCCCGAGGCAGGGCCCCTTTGGCAGACACCGTCCGCGCCCACCACATGCTGCAGGAGCCCGTGGCTGGTGTGGCCTCCCTGGAAACCCAGAGTCTCTACCAGAGTCGATGTCCCGAGCCGCCCTCAAACGCCGCTGGGGGCAGCAGGTGGGAAACACCCCAGCCCCTCACTCCTGGGGACCGGCCAGCTCGGAGCCCACAGATCCTGCTGCTGAAGTTCCCGTGGGACCCCTGCCTGCTCTCCGGCAAGTGCCTTTCTCCAGCTCCGTCCCCACACCCGGATCACTTCCCGGATCAGCACCTGGAAAGTGACCAGCTCTCCGATCCGACGGCAAACCCGCTGCTACTGACCCCACACGCCGTCAGCACGTCTCGCCACGTTGGTTTCACGTTTGCACTCACAGACGTACGGGCCGCTCCTGTTCCTGAGCTCTGCCAACCCCGGGAACGTCTGTCTGTGTTTAGGCCACCGCCAGGCCATCGGGGGGAAATGCACCTGGAAAAGCCAAGGCCAGACCAGCGTGAGGACACCTGCAGCCCTGCTGCCTTCCCTGAAGTCCCGGGTGAGGCGTCACAGGACGCACGGGGACCTCTGGTAGTGCACATGGTGACTGCAGTTGGGGCTCAGGCACGCCGAGTGTCACACTCCTTCGTTTCTTCTCCTTTATGTTTCACGTGACTCCCAGGGGATTCCCCCGGCAGAGAGGGGCATCAATGTCAGTCCTTTTTAGGGTCCCCCACTGATCATCCCGCAGATGGAAGCAGAAGAGAGGTCAGCCAGCCTTTCCCCAACTGGAGACCCCAAAGGACCCACTGCCAGCGCGTGAATGGGAGGTGCTGGGTGTGTCAGGCCAGAATCTCCAGGCCAGCGCCCTGGCCCCACGCGTGGCCACACATCCGCGCTCCTGGGTGCTCAAGTTGCCGGAGCCTGGGGAGCCAGAGAGCGGCTGCGGGCGGGTCAACCAGACCCGGATAAAGGCCCCCGCGGTGTGATCCCTGGAGCACAGTTTGGGGTTTTCTGCAAAGTGAAATAGACACGGCCCCCGACCCAGCCACCCTGCTCGAAAGACCGGCGTTGACAAACACCTGCAGCTCTATCCCTAACACCCAGACAAGAAAGAACCCAAGTTCCTAAGCAAGCAAACGGAGAAGCAGAGCAGTCGGTCCCCACTGTGATGGCTCACTGCCCAGGACAGCGGGACAAGCCAGCGACTCGCGGCCGCGGGGACGGTTCTCAAAGGTGCGGCACTGCGCCAGCCATAAGCCCACCCTTCCTGCGGGCCACCCGGGGCAGACACCCAGGAAAGCAGACCCCCTGCCACGCCGCAGCCTCGGGGCACCCATGGGGAGTCAGGCCTGAGGGCACAGGCTAAATCCTGGTCCTCCTCAAAATTCTCCAAACTCTGACCTAAAGGAGACACGACGTTTACTGTACGTGACTTTGAACTATAACGCATTCTCTAGAAAGAACAATTCAAACTAAATGGTGAGTAAAAACAACGTTAACCGCCCACACTCGTGGCGCCCTCCCAGGCCCGGGCCGGCCATCGTGGGGGCCGGCTCTGCTCCCGTCCTCTGAGGCAGACACTTCCCGTCCTCCTGCGGCCCCACCTCCGGACCCGGTGCTGGCACAACCGTCCTCCCACCTCATTCCTCCTTCAGCCGGGTACCTCAGCACAGGGCCACTGGGGCCTTCTCTGTCCCCCACAGACAAGGCTGGTCACCCCTGGTCTGATGTCCAGGTCGCCCTGGGGGTGTTTTGCTCCTCTGACCACCACACGCCCCAGCGGATGCCCAGGAAAGCACTTCCACCCAGCACGGGCCACCTTGGATCGCAGCAGTAGGTCCCGGGACTGTGGCCCTCCACAAGCGATGGCTAGTCCGTGCAAAGGTGGGACAACGTCGGCAGAGACACTTCCCGGGAGAGACGCCGGGACCTCTGGTGACCCTGAAATGGTTCTAGGCCTCGGAATCGTGGTGCTGGAAAGGCCAACCCAGGTGACACGGGCCGTGGGACAGGCTGGTGCGCGCAGCGCTGGGTGGCGGCGCAGGCCCCGAGACACGGATCACGGGTGCTCGTCTCAGCAGTCGGAGGGGTGAGCGCGGGAAACGGCGAGCGGCAGAACGCGTATGCACTACGGCCGGCACCGGGACTTTAGAGAAACACAGAATAAATCTAAATGCTGCTTATGAGCACATGCGCGTCATCAGAAGAATGTTTACGCGGGCCCAGGGAAGATAAGCCCCCAATTCGGAATACTGGCCCCTCCGGGGAGGGGGCTGCGGGGGTGGGGGCTCCGGGGGAGCCTCATTTGAGTTCGTCATGTTTATTTCTTAAGATGAGTGGTGGGTTGTGGGTGTTTGGTACATTATTCTCCATTTTTATATGCTTTAAATATTTCACAAGCAAAAGAGCAAAGTACAGAACAGTAAGAGACGCACTCCTGTGCACCAGCCCAGCGAAAAGGAGATGTTTGCAGATTGACAGGCCTCTGGATGGTTCCAGGAAGGGCGGGCGGGGAGGCCCGCTGCTGGGGGCGGAGGGGAGGAGACGCAGGCAGGAGGGGCAGGGAGGGGCTGGGGGCGGGGTGGGGAGGTCCCAGTGCTGGGGGCAGGTGGGCTGGAAGGGGAGGGTGGGGGCTGGAGGGGTTGGAAGGGATGTGGCAGCAGGGGGGGAGGGGAAGGGGGGCTGGAGGGGGAGAGAGGGGCGGGGGCAGGGCAGAGGCGCCCGCTGCAAGGGGCAGGTGGGGGGATGGTTTAATTTCCTGCTGTGCCCATTCCACTGGGGCCCTTTACCCTGGGCAATACTGCACCGTCAGCTGATAAAAAGGACGTAAATGCCTTAAAAGGAGGCTGTGGAGGAAGACCCCTGGCCCACCTGCGCTCCCGCTCCTCCCACTTCACAAGCAGACTCCCCGCACGCACTCTCCCACCCACCCTGCTGGCCACGCGGCACCCGCGGCCTCCCCGGGCCACCACACCGGCTCCCCACCGCCCGGCCCCCGGCCCTTCTGCTTCTGGACGCGGGGCCTCCTCCCAGGAGCCCTCCCAGTGGCCTGCGCGCCTCTCAGCTGCTCCTGTCCTCCCTGGCAGAGGCTCTCCCCGGTGTTTTCTCCAAGATTCTGCTCACCTGCTCCCTAACGACCCCCTGCCCCTGCCCCTGCCCCAGCCCGGTGGCCGCACAGAACAGATCTTTCTCTGGGCTCCGAGGCGGGAAGTCTGCCATGGGGGTGTCACGGGGCCGGCTTGCCCAAGGCCTCTCCTGCCCGTGAACACGGCCACCTTCTGCGGAGTGTCCTGGCCTCCACTCTGTGCCCACATGTCCCCACTGTCGCTTCCTCCTCTTGTAAGAGCACCAGCCACCCGGATCAGGGCCTCCCCTTCTGACGTCGTGCTACCTGCGGGTCTGTGCGTGGGCCCTGACCCAAACCCCCACCCACAGCCCCGGCCACCCGGGGGGACGGCGCTTGCCCCTCTCCCCAGCAATCCCCCACAGCTCCCCAGCGTCCATGTGTCCCCATCATACTGGAGATGTCCTTGTCCTTTCTCTCATTCTGCATGTGCCCTTAGAGGGGCCTCGGGCCCCGGGCAGTTTCCAGCGGGAGAGCGAGAACCCTGGGATGGCCAGCAGAAGGCCTTCTGTCGGGGGCTGGGTTCCCCGAGCGTCAAAGCTGCTGCACAAAGCAGTTCCTACCCTGACGGAAGGCGGGGGCGGGTCTCAGGACCCAGAAGCTCGGAGGATGGTTCCGAGAGCTGGGGAGGGTGAGGCTGGTTGTGGGGGACCCTCTGCACCTTCTGGGGAGACATGGGTGTGGGGGGACAAGAAGCAGCAGGAAGGGGAGAGCCCCTCCCTCCCTCCACTGGTGGCGGTCCCCTCCCACACCCCATGTGACGGCCCCACCAGCCGCGCTGGCAGAGGGAAATGCCTTGTCTGAGCCCTGGCCCTGCATCAGGGAGCTCAGCTGCTGGAGCCAGGACTCGCGGCCATCACCTGCGACCTGTCCCCTGTGTTCATGCAAGCTGTCCGTAAGCCCCTGCATGGGAGGGGAAGGTGGGCACGGGGCTCCCTCAGAGCTCAGAGGCCCCTGGTCCCTTCCCGGTCCTGCCCACTCTTGCCCTCCCAGGGAGCAGGCCTCCCCTCCCCCCTCACCCCTGCTAGAGGCCTCTCTGGCTGGCTGGAGCCAAACAGGTGACTGCAGATGGGGCTCGTCAGCAAGGGCAGCTGAGGACGCCTGTCTTCCTCGCCCCCCCAGGCCCCTCGGACCTCTCCTCCGTGGCCACATGTGCCCCAGGAGAAAGCAACCCCGTGCCCTGCTGGAAGGGGAGGGTGGGGGCTGGAGGGGTTGGAAGGGATGGAAGGGTTGGAAGCGGCTCCCGCCCGTGACCCACCGCCGACTGCCCCGACCTCTCCGGCACGAGCTTCAGCCAAGAAGAAATGACTCGGAAGAGTCTGGAAGATCTAAGAGCTTACCTTTGGAAAAGGTTGAATTATATATGATTTGAGAATTTCCTAAATAAAATATTAATTTGATTCTTTTAAAACAAACAAAATGCAGGTGGGTGATAACCTGGAAAGGTCATCCGTGGTACAGCCGGTGATTACAGCAGTTAGCCTGCGTTTCAGGCACAGCCACCACACGTCGTTTACCCGCTTCAGCTTCCTGCCGGCGGAGAGGGTAGAAGCCATCCACCCCCTTCTTTCTGAGACGGTTCCTTGGCATGAAAACCAAAGCCATCAAAAGTACAGTCAGCATGAAGTCAGCCGTGGCTGGGAGACGGACCCTGCATGAGAGCGGGACCCCCCTCCCGGCCCCCTGCACCACCGTGGCTGGGAGACGGACCCTATATGAGATTTATCAGAGGACATGACGGGGGAAACAGGAAGGTGAGGCCGAGTGGACTGGCAGACAGACGGTGGGCAAGGCTGGGCCTCAAGAGAGGAGACGAGGGAAGGAAAGCTGGCTGGGGCAGAAGCCTGAGACCTCAGGGTGCAAAGCAGCTGTGAGGAGCTCCGTGCCCACAGCTGCCCCTCAGCCCACGCCCTGCCCTAGCCCCAGGCCTGCAGCGACGGCACCCCGTTCGCCCTCCTGCCCCAGCTCTTGGGCACAGTCAGGAGGGGAGGCTCCCACGTGGGCAGGACGGGGCAGAAAGGGTAAACAGTTCCTTTATAGGAGCCTGACACACACGTGCCCCATCTTTGGCAGGAGAGCACCCCATTTCCGCAATTAATTCCTCAAAGCCCACCGTGGCTGGAGAAGCGGCGAGGTCCCCCGGGCTGCAGCAGATGAGACCAGCAAGGACTTGCTCGGAACACTTTTGGAGGGAGGAGGGGTACCCTAAGCGACCCAGGGGTGGGACTGGCTGCACAGAGAGGAGGGTCCCACCGAGGCTGCCCCTCCTGCTGACGTGGGCCTCCCCGGGGAACCTGAGCAGACTTCATTCTATGCACGATGCAGGCCCTGCCTTTCCGAAGCAGAGGTCACCACATCTGCCAGCAAACACCCCGGACAGCAGGACTGTTAATGGAAACGCAGCCCAGCAGCCCCGTAGAGAAGGAGGGACGATCTCTGTGTGACTCTGCTCCTGGCTCCCCGGCCTGGGCTGGTCCATCGGGAATGACGCCTTCATGAAGCCTTTCCAGGGGTCTCTGGGACAGAGATGGCAGAACCACCATCTGCCCCTGCAAATGCTCCTACTTCCCCAGAAATTACCAAGACGCCTCCACATGCATGGACGCCTGAATGGCAATTACAACTCCCCAGAGACAGGCCTCTCACTGGGACACTGGGACTCCCAGCCTCGCAGAAGCCATGCTCAGAGGGCAACCAGTGGCTCACAGAGATGTGGGAGCTGGCCCCCCCTGCACCACCGAGGAGGGACCCAAGTGCCACATCTCATAGGACAGAGTCCCGGGCACCCCGAGTGGAGGATCTGGCTTCTGTGCCCGATGCAGCCCTGTCAGACCCCATGGCTGAGACCCCTCCATCCAGCCCCACGGCCCCTGGCGCCCCTGGACCTGCTCGGCCCTGCCGGGGCGCTTCTGACATGAGGACTGGGTCAGGAACCGGGGGATGGGGTGGCTTCTCTGAGAACCCGGCCCAGAAGAACCCGGACTGGACTGAGTGGCCCCTCTGTGCGCTGGGGTCCCCACTCCTCTCAGCTACAGCAGCTGACATCGTCGGCCGCAGACCCTGAGATGGTGTGGAACCATGGCGGCCGTGACCTTGGGCACCGACCCTGACTGCTGAGCCTTCACTCTGCAAGCACGTGGCTCACATCATAACGCACGAACCACCACGTTCATGTTTGATGAGCAAGTCCAGGGCCCACCCATGGGCCTCCCCGGGGGGCAGGTGCCACTTTACTGAGGGGCCTCTGACAACAGCCTCCCCGAGCATGCCCGGGGCTGGGCTGTGCCCAGCACTTGTCCCGTGCCCTGTCGCTGACCCGCCTAGAGATGGGTCCCCGTGCCCTTCTGGTGCTGAGTGAACTCGGGGCTTCAGCAGGGACGCCACAGCCCGTCCGCGGCCCAAGCCTGCCCCCATCACCAGGGTTCTCTCTGGGCCCAGGGCCTCAGGGATGGTCAAGACATGGGGACACCATCCACCCCGAGAGCTCCCGGCCCCGGACGGGGACACTAACCGGGCAACAGCACAGGCCTGACGCTGGAGACACACGTTTTCCATGCGGCTCTGAGAACGCGTCAGCCTCCCTCCTGCTCACGGCTTCACCTCAGAATCGAAGGACACCCCCACCTTCAGGGCAAGGCCCTGTGAATCAGGGACACGGCGTCACTCTAAAAGCGGCAGAAAATCCATTCTGGCAATCCTGGGCATCTGTTGTTTAGATACAGTAAAATCCCTTGTATTTGGTGTACGATTCTCTAAATTTAGACAAATGCATAATATTACATCACCAACGACACCGGGTACAGAACAGCTCCATCACCCCCAAAACATCACTCCTCCTGGCCCCCCGTGGTCAGCGCCTTCCGCCACGCCAACCCCCCACCATCGCTCATCTGTTCTCGGTCCCCATGGATCTGCCTTTCCTAGAACATGAAACAGGCTGGACGTATGACTATAAGTTATGTCACCTTCACTTGCAGTAATGCCGTGACAGTCGTTCACGCCGGGCGCAGCGCTGGTTCGCTCCGTTTTCATCTTCCCGTGACTGAGTCTTAGTGTTTCTCGCACACTCGGCTCACCGTCCCTTCGGTGAGTAACTACGTGATTTCCATTCTCTGCAATCCGTCCGGAGAGGCAGAATTCTGAATTGTGATGAGATATTATTAATTTTTACGACTCTTGCTTTCAGGGTCGTATCGCAGAACTCTCGCCCAACCCTGGTTCACGAAAAGTCTCTCCCACATTGCTCTGGGGTCTCCCTCGCTGCGGCTTCACGTCTGGGTCTGCCGCGTCCTCCAGCCGGTTTCGTCAGTGCGCACAGACCGGGAAGAGTCTCGCTTCTTTCTTCGGTGCATCTGGAGAGCCACTCGTTCGGCACCATTCCCCGACACGCACTCCTTTCTGTCTGTGACAGCCTTCACACTCAGGGGGACCAGGGTCCCCAAGCACATGGGGACACTCGAGGCCAGTGCTCGGTCAACAGTACCTTTAAACCCCACCTTCTCCGTGTCCCAGAAGTCTGCGTGGTGGGCGGGGTCCGCCCCATCCCAGAGGATCTCTGCAGGGTCGCAGGCTTCGGGGGTTTGGAGAAAGACCATCTTCCGCCCGGTCTTGGCCGCTGCCCGAGGACGGCAGGAAGGACCGTCCTTGAGGCACAGGGCAGCCCCCAAGTCCCGCCTGGGGGCAAGTACAAGGCTTGTACCCTCAGATAAACCCGCATATAAGCACATCTAGAGCTTTATAAACCTGAGGCCTCATTGTTCGTTCCCAGACAGACATATTTAGAGAATCTTTACTCGGAAATTTTTTATTAATAATTGATTAGGTGATTACTTTTCACTTGGCCCACTCAGGACATTATTTGCTTCGTGCATAGCACAATTGGTTTTATAAACAGAGCGTATTTAAACATAATTTGACAACAGTGATGGTTTATTTGATGTTATCCTTTAACATCATATTTATCAAGCCTCTGTGTTTGGCATTTCCAACAGCCAAGGCTGAACGAAGCCGTCGTGAGTCCGGCCGGCCTCTGCCTCTCGGAGCTGCATCCCCGCTCCTGCGGGGGAGGGATTAACACGGAGGGCTGTGTGCCAAACTCTGTCCTCGCCACACATCCACCCTGCCCTGCCTGAGGGCCTGGACGTCCCCTGCGCACCTGCGGATGGACTTCACGTCCCTCTCCAGCTCACCCCACCAGCACGCGGGGCCGTGGGAGCTGGAGGCCGCATTCCAGGGAAAACTGTGTGTCCAGAGGGGATGATCCAAACTACAGTCCACTCCCCTGTCCTCACCAGCTTGGAGGATGGGGCTCCCAGCCTTCTCACCAACGGCCCCAGAAGGCCCAGCACCTCGTGCTCCCTGAACCCCTGGCAGAAATGCAGGCATGCTCTCCAGGCCCAGTCCGTGCTTCAGGTCCCCCCAGACTCCACACAGAACCCCCTCACGTCCCCCCACCCCCTGCGGGGGCCACCACCACCTCACAGCCCGGCTTGGGCTTCTGCTGCCTCTCCCAGCACACGGTCCACTCTCCACTGAGCAGCCCAAGCGATTCTCCAGAAACACAATTCAGACTGAGTCATAAATACGCTACTTCTGCACCTGCTCGCTCCCTGACCACCAACTGTGGTTTCTCTTGGGTCTTTGCGAGCACCAGTCTCCACTGCCTCAGGGCCTTTGCACCAGCTCCACTGCCTCAGGGCCTTTGCACCAGCCTCCTCTGCCTGAGGATGCTTCCGGCCACCATTGTGATCCTGGCCCCTGCCAAGGGCTCCCTGCCTGGAAAAGTCTTCCAACCTCTTTCCTTATAGAGTAATCTTCCTCTTTGTCCCTTGGGTACTTCGCATTTTGAATTATCTGATGTATTTGTTTACTTGTAGACTGTGAGCTCCACGAGAGCAGGAGGCTGGTGGTGCCAGGTGCACGTGCATCCCATAGTGGGCTCCCCACGAACATGCAGTGAATGAATGCACGAAGGCCGCCTCCCCCGGGGCCACAGCCATAACACTCAGACCCATGTGTTTGCTTTTAATTTCTAAAGCAATGTTTCCTTCCTCTCACTAACACATTTCTGTGGCGAGGGAGCTGATCTCCCCAACAGGGCAGCAGCACCTGAAGGGCTCCTCATCGCAGGACGTCCATGTGCGCCCTCCTGGGGTCTGTGTATGACTGTCCTGTCACTGGGCAGCTTTCCCCGGGTGGCATCCTGGGACCGAGGCCCTGCAGGTGCACAGATGACCCTGAAGTCTGTGCATTGGGCTCGGGCCGGCAAAGAAGCAAGTACACAGCCTCCTGGGGTCTGCACTGAGCATGGCAGTCTCCCAAGGGGAGCTGAGCCCAGGTCCTGGCTTCGGGGCTCCGTGGGTATGAGTTCACCACTAATGGCTTACAGCGTGTTGGAGGAAAAACAGAACTGCCCCGAGCAGGGCTGCCCACACGGTCTGGTGGCCCCCAGGCCTGGGGGCATCCAAGACTGAGGGCTTTCTGGGGGGGGGGGACTCCCATGCTAGAACCAGAGCCTCTCAGGGCCGACCAGGATGGCTGGGGTTCCCCGCGGCCGCCCACCGCCAGGACGTTCAAGTGCAGCGGGGAGGGGAGGCACAGCTGGGAATTCGCAGCATTTCCCAACCACGAGCCAAATGGTTAAAGGGCACCTCGAAGGTTCCCCCAGAGCTCTCTTCGGGAAACGGTCAGCTGAGCCCGTACTCAGAGAATTTGCATCTACCCAGGCCTCAGACAGACCCAGACCCCACAGCTCCCACCCCACAGGACACTGACAAGCTTGGCAGTGAGCTCGTCCCGACCCGAGGCCACTGGGTCCACACAGACCCTGTCACCTGCTGGATGAAGACCTTTCCCACGCAGCGGGATGGAGGAGCCTGTGCCCGCAGGGGCGGCAGACAGGATTAACGAGGTCGCTGGGGTCAGCCGCATGCGGTCCACCGGCAGGAGCCAGAGCAGCCTTGCGCCCTCTGGACATTTTTGTCGTCATTAACCTGCCTGGTGACCCAGATCAAGCCTAGCAGTCTAGATTTATTAAATCTCCATTTTTAGCAAAAACATGAGTCTCGGGGAAATCAGTGTGATGACTCCGTTTAGCCCTCATAAGAAATCAAAATTGGGTTTAGGAGAAAACAATCACATGCATAGTACTGGGACCCGAGCATGAGGGAATGTGAAAACATTTTGCCCCTTTTAATAACCAGAAAGTTTTAATGACTGAATAATCCCAGAGCATCCGTGGGAAGAGACCGTCCCTGTCTAGAAGGGGATCGAGTTGACAGGCAGCACCGGGGACACGAACGTCGTGTGTGGGGAACGCCCGGCTGGAGTGGGGGCTCCTGGAGGCCACTGCAGCCGTCCAGGCAGAAGATGCCCCGGAGACGGGCTGATTCTAAAATCTGCAGGAGGGCAAACGGCCTTTGAGCCGAAACAATGCTGGAAATGAAGCCCGAAGTTGGAGGCCGTGCCCCGTGTGTTTTGGGGATGCGGCAAGACATAACAGAAGTGGGGTAGCGCTGGCGTCAGAGCGGGCGCGTAGATCAGCGGAACGGGGCGGTCCGGAGGCAGACCCACACACGCAGGCCCACTGGGCATCAGCACGAAACCGAAGCAGTTTAACAAGGGAAATAGTATGTTTGCAAGAAACCGCGTCAGCGCAGCTGGACAGCCGTCAGCAAAAAACGCCATCCTCTCCCCTTGTCATGCGCCACGGCAAAACACGCCTCTCAACCTATAACCATAAACCACAAAGCTTCTAGAAGAAAATACAGGAAAACATCCCTGTGATCCTGGGCTGACCAGTGATTTCTTAGAATCATTTAGAAATCGATAAAGTGGATTTCATCAAAACGAGAAACTTCTGCTCTTTGAAAGGGATGTTAAGGAAAGAAACGGGCAAGACAGACCCAGCAAAGATTGGCCAGACATGCATCGGACAAAGGACCTAGAGCCAGAGCACTTGAGGGACTCGTGTAGCTCCATATTAAGAAGATAAACAATTGGGGTTTTTAATGGGCAAAATTTTGAGCCTAAAAAAATTCACACAAGAAATACGCTGGAGGCAAATAAAAGCTGCCGTGAAAGCTGCTGACGGGAATCGGAGGGGAGGAGACGCCACCACAACGTGCTCCCGGCAGACCGGCTCAGCTGAACACCTGATGAGAAGACCACCCGTGCCTGGGGTCGAGGAGAAGGCATGGCGGCTCGAAGCCTCTCGTCTTGCTAGGGGGAGAGCGAGGTGGCACAGCCACTGGGGGCTAGCCTCGAAGTAAAGCTCCGGAAGGAGAGGAGACGGAGGGCAGGGCAGCCGTGACACTCCTGACCAAGGGAAGAGAATTCCAGAAGCAATTCAAGACTGAGCCACGGATCCAGAGCCAAACCAATCCCAACCACAATAAACCTGGCAAAGCTCACACCGGACACATCGCCCTGAAACTAGACGAGACCCCAGAGCGGCGAGAGAGAAAAGAAACCCCTCCCTCAGGGTCAGCAGGAGACACAAAGCCAATCTGCTCTCCGACCCATTGGGGTCAAGGTCAAGCCATTCGAGTGGCCTCTTCCCCACTGGCTGTGCTCCCGACATGGGCACCGGCCTCCGTACACCTGAATCCCCCGCCCCCACCCCCGTATATGTCTACCAGACTCCTCTACAACACTCAAAGCCCTCTCGAGCCACACTCACCGTGTTGGGCCTCTTCCCGAGTTCTCCTTGAGGACCCACGGCCTTTCTCTGTCTGCATCACCCGCCAAGCCCCTCTGCCTCCTGTGCCGGGGGCTGCTTCATTAGCTTGGGCATCCACAGCGCAAGCTTTTCTCCTCTCCAGACAGAGGTTCCTTGAGAAGAGAGTCCTGTCTCACCACTGCTCCACTCCACAGCCGGTCCCGTGGGTGAATGCACAGCACTGACCAGCAGAGCACCACTAGGAAAACGCAATTCCAGCGCCCCCATGAATGAGGGCCAGGAGCCGCATAGAAGTGGGGCACGCTTCAGCCTTGAGTGGAGAGAGGGGCCAGGCCCCTAGAGCAGCAAAGACGTGCAGGGGAACCTGCAGGCCCGCCCCAGCTTGAACCGCCACGTTGTGGGGAGAAAACACGTGCCCACGGCCAGGAGTTGCATCCGGCGCCCCGTCTCCAGGACAGTCCATCTGGGGACCCGGTGGAGTCCCCAAAAGCTGCTGCATAGAGCCCGACCCTGCATCCAGGCTATGGGCGAGCTGGCTGGGGACCTTCTGCTCCGTGACACACACAGATCGCCCCACTGCTCGAAAGGCACAGCACGTCACTGATCCGCGTGCCCATCCAACGGAACGTAAAGCTCCGCGGCGGGCTGACGGCCACCGCGGGAATCAATGTTAACATTAACCGAAGAGACCCATCAAATCACAAATATTTTGTCGCACTTACGGGGAGAGTTTCCTTGTTATGAAGTGGGTTCACAGTAGCAAGAAATAGTACCAGCCTCTGCGTTCAGAGCGACTAACTCACAGCGAGGAGGCGCAGGCAGATCCGTTATTCTCAGTCCCACGGTTTGGTCGTTAACCAAGCCTGTGCGGCTAAAGTGGGCCTCGGTCAAATTCGGGCTTTAGTGGAAGCTGCCTACAGCAGCAGCCCCAAAACAGAAGCGTGCAGCCCCAGACGAAGAAAGACCATTTCAAAGAAAGTCATTGCCCGCAGTGCCCCCCATGAGAGCCACGCCCTGAGGCTGGCCACGAACTGGTGGTCTGGTGCTTCTGGGAGCAAAGAGCAGGACAGGAGTTTGCTCTGGGGGATGTGAAACCTGCCGTCCACACCACAGAGCACAGGGGCGCTGGGCCTCCGTGTCCACGTACCTGCTCCCCTCTGCGGCGCCACAGAACCCGGCCACGAGCCCCACAGCGTGGAAGGCCTCCCCTCTGTCTGCCTCGCAGACTTTACACCAAAGAGTTTAAAAGTTACGGGGAGCCCCACAGAGCTTCTGTGCACATGACTGAGCTCTATGTATACCGTAGTGCGATGAGAGCGAAGAAATGTCAAATATTGATCAATCAATTCATTTAAAAATAACAATTTATAAACTCATTCTATGCTAACATAAATAACACATCTTAATGAAAAAAGTAGATCTTCCAAATTAAAAAGTAATAGTGAGAAGGTCAATGTTTTAATGTATGTGTGTGTGTCCAACATGTGGCAACAGAGGACAGAGCCTCGTAACTGCTGTGGTGCAATCTTTCGTGATATTTGTTTACAGTTTTTTAAGAAAACACAGCCTCAGGACCAACACGTGGTAGGAAAAAGAGGACTGTTCCAAAAGCCTTTTCGGAAAACCGCAGACCCCCTTCTCCGTCCTCCGCCGAAAGTCCACCAGTGGGAGTTTGCTGAGCGCCCACATCAGCCCGTGAGCCCGCATCAACGTCCTTCACGCTTGTGCCCTCAGCTGCCCCGCCCTCTCCTGCACATCGGTGGTTCCCCCCGCCCCCGAAGTAGGGCCTGGGTGCCTCGTGTCCCACAGACACCCCCACGCAGTTCCGTTTCCCGCAGAGCAGCCCCAGGACGGGTACCAGGGGCACAGGTAACAAGAACTCCCATCCTTCCACAGCATTGTCCGGGGCACTCCCACAGCCTCTGGGTCTTTTCTGTGACACTGGGGGCACCACCGTCACCAGCACCCCAGGCTGCTGCCCAATGCCCACCTAGTGCAGCGCTCCGGCCCATCTGCAGGACCTCAACACTGTGAGAACCGCAGGCGGTATCTTAGGGTGGTTACGAATGTCATTTTTACCTTCCAGACCCTCCCGCAAGGATCTCAGGGACGCCCGTGGTCTGCACCCATGACTGCAGTGGTGCTGGGCACCCCCTCCTCTGGGTGCTGGCCCAGAGCTGGCCAGAAGAGGAGGGTGAGCGTCCCAGGGTGGGGGAGTCGGGATACACCATCTGCTCCCAGGAAATCACCCCCACCACCCCATGTCATAACTTCACATAGGGATGCCCGGCACCACCAAGCTCTCCAAATGTCCCACAAGGGACATGTGGTACCTGCAGGAGACAAGAGCTCATGACCCACAGCTGGACCTGGAGGGATCGACAGTGGCCTCTCAGGGGCGTCCAGCCCCCCTCCTGCCTCAGGGTCTGTGCATCTCTTCTAGACCACACTTGAAACCCAAAGAGCCCATCCTGCTGGATTTTCTGTCTTCTGTCCATTTCCTTGGCACAGACGTTTTTTTCTTGCTCCAAAACACAAGCCCCCAGTCAGCTGCATACCATCTCTTCCCGCTGGTACCCCAGAGCAGTGGGGCAGCCCCACAGAACGTTCCCGACGCTCTGGAACGGCCCCCACACCGGCGCGGCCCCAGACAGCTCTCCAGACTTGCAGCTCCCTCCACAAGAAGTGCTTGTCCCGCGCCTCTGCGCACCCCCCACGCAGAGATAAGAGAGCAGAGATGCCCTACATCTGTGTGCGGCGTTATCAGGGACAGTGAAGAAACATGGATTTCCAGAAAAACAGCTTCCAAGTCATAGCAGCCTGAGGGGAGAAAAGCATCTCTCAGTGACAAAATACTGTTCCCAAATTTATCCAGACTGACACTGGATATTTGAAAACAGGAAAGGTCACCTAGTCACTCTAAGGAACGATTTCTTTTGTTTAAATGTCTCAGCATGACAAGTCTATTCTCTCTGCAAGGGGAGGGGCTTGGAATCCGTGGTCCCACGTGGCTGGAGGACAGGGTCTGGGGGAAGCTCCACGCCTCCACCTGGTCCTGCCCGATGGGGACTCGATAGTGCCAGTCCCCTGCTGCGTGCTGTCTTCCTCACGCTCAACCCCTTCCAAGATCGTGTGAATCATGAAAGAGCAGCTTTGTGCTAAACTCAGATAAAAAACAGGAGAAAAGGCGAATGAGGGATCTCTAACCGAGGGTCCCCCCCCCCCCAGGGAGGCATTTCCTTCCCTCACTTCCCAGGTAGCACCTGCCCGGGGCGCCCTGCAGGGATGCAGCCTCCTGCACGATTGCTCACAGAGCTGCTCTTCAGGCAGGAACGGCACTGGAATAACAGTAAAGACTGATTTCCAGAGCAGGGTCGCTAAGACCCTCTCATCTCTCTTTGGGCAAGGTTCAGAGGTGAGTCGACAAGTGTGTGAGCCCAGCAGGGGTCTCAGGTGGGCTGGGTGCCAGCACGGCGACAGACAGCAGGACTCTGCCCAGCCACCTCCAACTACCTTCTCTCCCCCAGGGCCCCAGCTCACGAAGATGCCACAGCAACAGAGATGCCAAGGTGGGAGGGCCCGGTGGGAGGGCCCAGAGGGAGGACCAGAACAGCTGGGAGCCCTCAGGCCACGTAACGTTGTCCTCTGGACTTGTGCCAACATCTGCTTGGCTTGTAGGAGTGCTCCTCTACCGCCAGTGTCCTCGCCATCAGCAAGACCATCATCACTACAAGAGGTTTGTCTGGGAAGACTGCTCATCTGGACCACCTGAGCAGCTGTTTTCCCACTTCGGGCATCCCCCCTAAAAAGGAAGGAGTCCAAGAGGCAGCTCGGACAGTGCATGGAGCATCCTTCTGCCATCACACGGAGGGTCTAGGATCTAAGTTCTGCCACCTGCAAGTTATGCACCTCCATCACCTCCTCCGTAAAATAGACAATAGCCGTAACTCATCATGGACATTGACGAAGGGCCCAGAGCAGTCCCGACTCACCAGAAGCACTATTTCTCTGTTCCTTAGACAGATGTCTGTTATCCTGGCTTGGTCACTGGGCAGCTGAGTTCCAGCATCCAGCCTGAGTCTATGCCTGCATTCGCCCCAAAACCACAGCAGAGGACCCCATCTACTTCCATGGACAGAGGCAGCCTGTGTCTGCCACTGGGGCTTATTGTGAAGAGGTTCGTTCTCACTTTGCAGTGTGAGAGGGAAAGCAGCAGGTGCATTGTCCGTAGCCATGGCAGGTAAATAATGGGAAGCCAGAGGTCTCCTCCGTGTAAGTTATTTCTACTTCACAAGCACAGAAATAAGCAAGACAGGAAAATTCTGCAGCTAAGAAAGTAGATAAGTCAGCTGAGATTATGAACCAGAAAGAAGAGCTGCTCATCGTACTTGGTAGACACAGATCAGATGGCCAGAGATGCTCTGTCACAGACACAGATCGCCCACGTCCACCCCAAAATCCAGGCGTGATTCTGCTGCCTCGTGAATTTCAATGCAAAATCACCTTCAAGTAAACAGATCTGTGAATGCAAATCACATGTCTGGCTGTCCCCATTACAAGTCTCTGTATGTATAAGGAAAAGCAATGAACTGGCCATCTCCTACCAAGGGCCGGGTCCCGCTCAACCAATTCTGAGAACAGTGAACAAGTCCCAGGATCAAGTGCATGAGATCTCTCTCACCTCTAACTCTGGGGTCCACCCTCTGCACTCAAACCCCCATCCCACTGTCATATGCAATCACCAAGCCTGGTCCTTAACTCTGTGATGGTATGTCCCCAACAGATGGACAAGGCAGCAGACTGGCCATCTCTGGCTATATTACATCTCACATCTCTCCTTCATCCAACAGGCTTCATTCTTTGCTTCCGTTTGTGCCCATCACGCAACACTCCACCATGTCTTCCCTGTTTCTGGGTCCTCTGAGAAGCAGATCCCAAGACAGAGTTCCCTGAGAAAGAACGTCTTAGGAAATGTCTTAGGGAAAAATGCCAACAGAGCAGGGAAGCTGAGTAAACTGTCAGACTCTGTGGGGCCTGACCCTCAAGGAGGAGCTGGGGAGGAAGGAAGATCACTGTGCAGATCTAGGGAAGTCTGGACAAAGTCACCACCAGAGGCATCCATGTCTCCAGCAATGCCCAGCCTGCCTGCCTCAGTATCCCTGCCACACTCGCTCACTTTTGTGGGAAATGAGACCTGCACGCAGAGCTATAAAGCAAAGATAACTAAGTTAAAATACAAATGTAAACGAATGCTCAAATAACCCAAAAGAAGGCAGAAAAAATGGAAAGAGACGAAATAAAACCTGTGGAAAGAAACAGACATAAATAATAAAACAGTAGAGCTAAATCCAACCATATCAATAGTTATATTAAATGCAACTGGTCAAAAATGCAAATTAAAAGGCAGAGATTGTCAGAGTGTATTTTTTTAAAAATCTGAGTATATGCGGTCTGGAAGCCCACTTCAAATATAATGATATCCATGAATTAAAATAAATGGATGCCCCCCCCACACACACGACTAAAAATAATCAAACAAAGACTGAAATGGCTACATTAATATCAGACAAAAAGGAATTCAGAACAAGAAAAATTACCAGGCCAATAGGGGACACAGCATGATCATGAAAGTCTCAACTCACCAAGAACACATAACATCATAAATGTATATGCACCTGATAACAGTGCGGTAAAAGATATGAGGCAAAAACGGATTGAACTGAAAAGAGAAATAGACTATCGTAGTTAGGGATTTCAACGCTTGTCTCTCGGCATCCGATAAAAAAATAAGTAGAGAGTAAGTCAGCAAAGATATGGACAACCTAAGCTCCTCAACAACTGGACAGCTGATGTTTATAGAGCACTCCATCCCAAAGCAGCAGAAGGCACATTCCATTAAAGTGCACATGGGACATTTGCCAAGGCAAACCAGACCCGTATCCTGGATCATAAAACAAGCCGGCACACATTTAGAAGAACAGAAATCATAAAATGTATGTTCCTCAACAGGAATGGAATTAAACTAGAAATTAATATTTGGAAAATCTCCTTATACTTAGAATTTATACAAAATAATTCTCAGTAGCCCATGGGTCAAAGAGGAAGTCTCAAAGAAACATTAGAAAATATTATAATTAAATGAAAATTAAAATATATTAAAATTTATGGGATGGACCTGAAGCAACGCTTAAAGAAAATTTATGCCATTGAATGCATATATTAGAAAAGAAAAAAGCACACAAATCAATAATCTATGTTTCCACCTTAAGAAACCAGAAAAAGAAAGAACAAAATAAACACACAGCAAGAAGACATAAGGGAAAAAATCAGATAAGAGTAGAAATCAGTTATCTTGAAAACAGGAAAATAATACCAAAAAAAAAAAAAAATCAATGAAACCATAACCTGCTCCTTTGAAAAAAATTTCAGTAAAATTGATAAACTTCTAGCCAGTTTGACCAAGAGAAAACAAAGACAAAGATACAAAATAGCATCATAAGGAATGATGAGAGAATATTGCTACCAACCTACAGACATTATAAGGTAATGTTAGCACAACTTTATGCACACAAATTCAACAACTTATACGATACAGATCAATTCCTTCAAAAACACAGATTACCAAAACTGACTCAAGGAGAAGTAGATCATCTGAATCATCCTATTAAAGAAATTTGTGTATAAGAAAGAGGAAAGAGATGGGGTGAGAAGCCTTCCAGAAAAGTAAACTCCAGGACCAGTCTACCAAACACCTGAGGAAGAAATAATACAACAATCCACAATCTTCCCAGAAAACAGAAGGACGGTTAATCCTTCCCACCTTAATTTTGTGAGGCCAGCATTACCTTGATATCAAAATCAGGCAAAACAGTACAAGAAAACTACAGACCAATACACTCATGAAGACATAAACAAAACATTCAGCAGAATATTGGCAAACTGGATTCAGCAATACATTAAAAGAACAATGCGTCACAATGAACTTGGGTTTGTACTGGGAATGCCAAGTTGATGCAGCACTTGTAAATCAATTAATGGAACACACTACACTAACAGACTAAAAACTAAAACCACAAAAACCTACGGATTAATTAGCAGAGAACATATTTGACAAAATTCAGCATTCTTTCACTGGGAAAGAGAGAAAAGAACTTCCTTATTTATTTTATTTTATTTTATCTTATTTTATTTTATTTTTATATTTGAGAGAGAGTGAGAGAGATCACAGAGGGAGAGGGAGAGGAATAAGCAGACTCCCCATGAGCAGAGAGCCCAACACAGGGCTTGATCCCAAGATCCTGAGATCATGACCTGAGCCAAAGGCAGACACTTAACCAACTGAGCCACCTGGGTGCACCCTTATCTTAATAAAGCACATTGACCAAAAAAAAATCTATGAATAGCATCTTATTTAATAGTTAAAGACTAAATGCTTTTGCTATAATAGTGATGACAAGGCAAGAATGGCTTCTCTTTCTTTTGCCATCCCTAATCAATACTGTACTAATTACAGCCAATGCAATAACATAAGAAAAAAAAAAAAAAACATAAGGGCACACAGATTGGAAAGGAAGAAATAAAACTGTCCCTCTTCACAAATAATATGATTGCAAAAAATTTCGAAGAATCTACACTCCCCCCTCCCCCAAAAAAAGTCCTGGTGCCAATGCATGAATTATAAATCTTCTCACAAAATATAAGGTCAACATACAAAAATCACCTATTTCTCTACATATAAGCAATGAATGCTTAGAAAAGAAAATTTTAAAAACAATGCCATTTACTTTAGCTCCAAAAAATGAAATATGTAGGCATGAATCTAGCAAAGTAAGTAAAAGATCTATAGGCTGAAAACTATAAAATACTGGTGAGAGGAATCAAAAAAGGGACGAATGAATGGGAAGACAAACCATGTTCATGGACTGAAACATTCAGTTTAGGTAGGATGTCATTTTTTCCCAAAACGATCTATACATTTAACACATTCCCAGACAGGTTCACAGCAGGATTTTTTATAGACATGCAGATGTTATTCTAAAATATCTGTAGAAAGAAACCATAATAGATAAATATTTTTTAAAAGAACAAAGTTGGCAGGCTCTGTTCCCAGATTTTGACTTAAATTCTAAAGCCACAGTGATTAAGACAGCCCAGTGTTGGTGAAAGAAGAAACACGTCTGTCGGTGGAACAGAACTGAGAGTCCAGGATAAACCCACGCAAACACGGTCAGTTGATCTCTGACAAAGGAGCAAAGGTAATTCAGTGGGGGAATGGCTATCTTTTTGACAAATATTTCTGGAGCAATTGGACACCCATATGCAGAAAAAAAAAAAATGAGCTCAACCTATACATTACACATTATACAAAAATTAACTGAAAATAGATCATAGGCTCAAATGTAACATGAAAAATTACAACACTCCTAAAAGAAAACACAGGAGAAAATATAACTCTTTGGGCGAGGCAAAGAGCTCTCGAGTGGGACACCAAGAGCATGATCCAGAGGAAAAAGGAAACCGAACTTCATCAAAGTTAAGCATATCTACTCTTTGAAAGGCACAGTTAAGAGAAGGAAAGATGGGGCACTTGGGGCCTCAGTCGTTAAGCATCTGCTTCAGCTCAGCTCACAATCTCAGGGTCCTGGGATCCAGCCTCACATCCGGCTCCCCACTCTGCAGGAAGCCTGCTTCTCCCTCTCCCACTCCCCCTGCTTGTGTTCTCTCTCTCCCTCTCTCTCTCTCTCTCTCTCTGTCACATAAATAAATAAAATCTTTTTTAAAAAAAATAGAGAGAAGAAAAGATAAGTCACAGACTGGGGGGATATTTCAAATCATAAAGCTGATGAAGGACTTGTATCTGGAAGATATAAATAATTGTCTAACTCAACCATAGAAATATAAAAACTCGGGTTTTTTAATGGCAAAAGATTTCAACAGATACTTTTCCAAAGAAGATACAGAGATGAGAAGCAGCTGGGCAATGATGGTTTCTTGCTCTCTCACTGGAAGGGGCTGTCCAGAGCCACAGGCCATGGGTACGCACACCAGTGCAGCCTCTCTGCGTCCTGGCCCCAGCCTCTGTCTCTGCGCATCCGTGCTGGTCACGAAGCCCCTTGTAGCAGTCGTAAAGAGGAAGATCTACAGCCAGTCAAGCGTGCGGCACGCCGGCTAAGCAGACTCACTTAAATGACTGAAATGGAATTTTCTTCCTTGGCCTTTTCTCGGACAACCTGGATTTATGAGCTTTGGTAAAGAGCATCTTGGAGAAGGCCAGGTTTGTAAAACACGGTTCCCCTGTTGAAGGACGATGGCTGTCTAAACTCCTAACTCTCCCAACTTCACACTAGTGCGTCTTAGCCTGCACACACTGTAGATACAGATGCACCCTGGGAGAGAGCCCCTTGGTAGACCCCTGCAGCTGGTGCAGAGTCCCCCCTTCTCCCCTTCCCCCGGGATCTGCAGGCCTCCAGCCCACTGCAGCCTGAGGGCACAGGGACAATTTGCAGCAGACAAGGGGCCTAAGTCATACTCGCACCCACCACGACATCACCCTCATAAAACCCTGAGGCTCCAGGAAAGAAAAAGTCTACATTAGCAAGACAGAACTAGAGAACAGACTGCCCTGCCCCTGCCCAGCCAGGCAGGCGGTACCATCTGCAGGGGCTGGAACTGCATTTCCCAGAAGCCCCTTCCCCTGCCTGGCTCCAGACTGGATTCGGCCACAGGAGAATGTGTGCAAGTCACGGACGGCAGAAGTGACCCAGGTGACATCCGGGGCTGGGTCACAAGAGACGCGTCGCTCAGTCTTGCTCACTGGAACACTCATGCTTAGCCTTGAGCCGCCTCAAGCCGCCATGCTGTGAGCAAGCCAGGTCAGCTGGGGTAGCCCTGGTTTCTCATCCTCCCGGGCCAGGCTCCAAGAGTGGGTGGCCACGCCTCCTGATGATTCCAGTGCCCGGCTGTCCGGTCACCCCCAGCCCCCGAGTCCTCCCAGCTAAGGCCCAGACACTGAGGGTTAGAGACCAGCCATCCCCAGTTCCCCGTCCAACCCCTGACCCTCTGAATCCGTGGGCATAATAAGAGGACAGCTGAGTTCCAGGGTGATTTGTTACGCACAGTAGCACCTGAGACGCTACCTGTGACTGCCCGTGACTGTCCACCACGCACAAGAGAGCCAAAGCTCTGGGCAAGACTGAGAGGTCCAGAGAAGTCGTCCTTGCAGACATGTCTTGCTTTCTCGTGCTCGTAAGGACCCATTTTCCCAGTCTAAGCCAGATGCTACATGGCTTTCTTCTTCCCTGTTCTGAAAGACAAGCGCTAACGGCATTGGCCAGACTCAGGTAGTCACCGTCCCTTTGCAGGTGAGAGGCCGTGGTGAACCGTCGCAGGTAAAGGCTGCTCTGGACTGTGGTCACGGGCTGCTGGGCCACGAGAAGCCCCTTCTGGGAGTGGGTTTCCTCGAATTTCTGCTCGTTCCCATCCTTCTGCTCTGCGGGAGCCTCCGGGGGTCAGTTCTCTGATGACAACCCCGGGCAGCCACGGCGCGTCTCCCCGTAGTGCGGCAGGGGAAGGGGACGCCGCACACGGCCCCGAGGAGAGCTGCAGCGGGCGTCCGCCTCGAGAACGTTTGTTGCAGTAAACACACCGAGATACATTTCTTCAAGGGTGTTTGACAGACGATCTCAGGAGGCCATCTTCCCACATCGCTCTTCTAGCAAAAGCATGGTGTTTGCTCTCACTCTAGAAGGAGATTTCCTTACTCACTAATGGGAGTCCTGATGTGGGCGGGTTTCGCTGCGCGCTGGAGCTAACGTTGGCTTGTGAAGCCCCATTCCGTTGTGCGACAGGCTTCGCTGGCAACTAGAGATTTGCCACAGCGAGGAGACGGGACATCTGGGGAGTGGGAGAACCGCATGTTTCTACAGCCTTGGGGCTACCAGCAATTTGATAAGCAGAAGATATGGATAATTTAAGTGTTTAAGCATTTAATTACTAGCAAATGGGAGATGTTTTGTTTTATGTTCCGTAGCTTATTATTTCCTGAGTTTTCATGTAAAGCATCTGGGAGCAGGACCCAACTTTCTGAGTGTCTCTCCCCGAAGCCGTTGCTTTCTGAGAGCGAGCACGACGCGGCCTGGGGGTCCTGGGCCGAGCACAGCCTGACCCTCCGCCGCCAGCAGCTCGCCCCAGACCCACCTTGCGCAGCCACATTGGAGCACAGGAGGCCACCACCTGAAGGACGGTCTCTGGCGGCCGCCAACAGCCCCCACCCAGCACTAGGGGGGCCGCCAAGCCTCCGTGGAGACCCAGGGCAAGAACCAGGACCAGCCTTTCCCGGTCCGCCGAGACCGGTCTCAGTCTCCCTGGGCAGGGAGAGTTTCGGGGAACCTCGGACGCACGACCACGGATGGGACCTGAAGACACACCCGTGCCGGCATCCTACGGACAGCGTGGGAGCCCAGGCTGGCTCCTTCCCACCTCCCTGCCTGCTCCTCCTGGCAACGGCGTCTCCCTCCACCGGCGTCTGCTCCCCGCCTGCCTCCAGGAGACCCGCGGTGTAAGGATCTTGGATGATGGGTTTGTCCTCCTCTCCCCCTCACAGAGACATGGGTGTACAGCCGTTCAGACAAAGATACAGTTACAGGGGCCTTTGTTTGTTCAACAAAAACAAGAACTCGATGCACAAGTTTCTCTGAGATCGGCTTTTCTTTCCTAACAAACTCTGACACAACGGCTGCTGCTGCTTTCCTGTCTTGGTATCAAGGGCTCCGCCTCTGCGTCTGTGGCGTCCTGGGCCCTAGACACACGAGTTGTTGCCACGGCGTGGCCTTTGTGCATGAGGCTCCGATCGCTGTTGTAGAACACAAGTCCTTCTGGAATCATGGTCTCGTTGTATAAGGAGAACGTGTGTTTTTTCAGTACTACCATGAAATAGTATGATAAGCAATATTATGAAATAGTAGGGATGCAAGATGAGGCGATGTTCTAGAACTGTGAGGGGAGACGCGCACACGAACATGGTCACTAGGTTGAGACGGGCCGCCAAGCATGGAGGGAGCCGCAGAGCCACCAGCGCACCCCTGCCCAGTCACGCTTTCAACCTGACGCGAATCCTCCATGTGGGGGCGTGACAGTTCCATGTGGGAAGGCTCCAGACTCCACCTTAATGGGAGGCAGCTCTGTCTGCCGTCATTCCAGAACCTGAGTAAATCTACCAGCACCGGCCCGCTCTCCGCCAGCGTCCAGGGCTGGCTCTCGCCATGCGCCGTCAGCTTCCCTGCCCCACGCGTGGGAGCCGTGTGAGTGTCCTCCAGCGGCATCGACTCCAAACCTGCCCTGCCGGCCTCGCTGGACAACGAGCCCCCACTGGGCAGGTTCCATCTGGCCACTGTACACCTGATCTCACCCACGATTGCCACCTGATGTCTTCCAGAGTGGTACCCAGAGCTGGTCCTGCCACCTGGGGGACCACCCCATCCCACTACCTACCAGGCAGACGACAGGCAGTCTGAGCCAGGCACTGGGCGTGGGATGGTCAGACACAGACAGATTTGTCGTGCACCAGGAGCTGGAAAGGGGAGGCTGACGGCCCCTGAACAGAGAGGGACAGCCGTCCCAGCTGGGGCAGGCCTCCCAAGAGAGGGGAAGAAAGAAGGGCTAGACCATTTCCTGGGAAGTCTCCAGGTGGGAAAGGGCCAGCACACAAGGGGACTGCAGAGAGCAGCCCAGGGTAGCTGGAGCTCGACAGAACAGGCCAGGGCTGTGAGTGCGGGGCCGGACCCCAGCAAGGCAGGGCTGTTCAGCAAAAGTGACAGGATCCCTGAGCCCGCCGGGTGCCCCAGATCCTCAAGCAGACAGAGAATTCCCAGCATGGCCCATTTACTGCCACAGAGTGCCCAGGCCGCTGCAGGGGCGGGCCCCAGGCCTATGTGACCCCAGCAGCACCACCGTCCCAGCACCCTGCGGACCCACTCCAATTCAGACTGCATGTGTGCAACTTTAAGCACTGTGCTGACTTTTAAATCTGGCCAGCTCAGCAGAAAGGCAGGAAGCAGGGAGTGCGGATGCTGAGAACAAAGGTCACTGGGGAGACGAGGCTGGGTGGGCAGACACGCCCCACATCTGAGTCCTGCTCCCATCACTTACGGCTTTATGTCGAAGAGTGGTTTCGGGTTATTTACAGCAATGCCTAATCCTCCAAAAACCCCCGGAGAAGCAGCTAAGCAACAAATGATAGAGCAAATCTCCATGACTCAGGCCACGAGGGGAAAGCCTGGCCTTAATTCAGACCCCAGGCAATTGGCACGGGACACCAACCAGAAGCCAGTTCACAGCCCTTATTAACATGGCGGGCCAAGCTGCTCATTAGCGGCATGAATAGGAAATGTGAAATCCCATGGCTGTGTGTCAATTATTTTAAACTCTGCACAATTCTGGTGGTTAGGCTAAACCACAGAAGGGCTGGCGAAGGCAGTGTCCAGAGGGCTCCTCCCAATTTGGCAGGGTCCGGGGCCTCCCCCTCGCCTGTTCCGTGATCAACACCCCAGGACGGCCAAGGGGAGCTTTCCCTGGCACTCCCCATGCCACCCCCACGGGTTCCCTGACACCCGACACCTACGAGTCCCACTGATCCGTTCTCACTCCAAGAGGAACGCGCGTACTGCCCGGTTTCTGAAGGTTTGGCTTCCGTGGAGCGTAAGGCAGTGCCCCATCCCATCCGACAGTGTTTCCTTCACGTCTTCTGTGAGTTCCGTAAATATCTGGTAGCACTGTGAAAACAGTAATTCTGAATTGAAATCCAGACTGTGAAGGCAGGAAAACCTGAGTGAAATATTTATTCCAGCCAGATGCCCGCTTTCCCCAAAGCAGGAAAACACCAAAGGTGGCGTTTAGTTTGAATCTGAGATCATAAGACAAACTAAATGGCTTTCCCTCATTTTATGACTCGTGTTATTCCCACCGTAACAAACCCTACGTGAGCTAAGGTAGCAACACTAAACGGCACCCAGGCGGATACCAGAGCCACATGCGAAGACGTTGCGTCTTCCGATGGTGGGTGAGCGCGTCCGTCCAACTATGACACCAGATCCAGAGACCACTGGGCAGCGGGGGAGCCCAGGCCACTCCGAAACCCGTCAGCGTCAGTGGAAGGGGAGGGAGTGACCCACGTCTAACCCACTTCCTCCCACCAGAGCACCAAACATATCCCCAGATGCTCGGAGAAAGGGAAAGGAGCACCCCAACCCCAACCCCAGAACTCGCTCTGCAGGATCCGGCAGCTGTCCCCTGCCCCCACTGGCCAGTATGAGGTCTGGGGACAGTCCCATACGGCTTCCATTGGCCCCACACCAGAGGGAGGAAGCAGAGTCCCCAAGCCTGCCTACCCCGGTCAGGCCCCTCTCTCCTCCCTGAAACAGTCCTAACACCAGACACCCTAAAACTGCCCACCCCCACAGCAGGGCCTCTCTGCCCCATCTGCTTCCTGAGATTTTCCAGGCCCGAGGCCTCGAGATGCATCACAGGGAGGCCAATGTTCCCCTGGGGACGAAAGGATGGAAGTCATGTGCTTTCAAAGCGCGCCATCAGGAGCCCCAGCAGAGTGTTCCCGCCTCGTCCCCCGGCTGGGAGTGGGCCTCACACTGCCAACAGGGCTGTCCACACCCGACGCTGGGCGGTGACCGTGGAGCCACGGAAGGTTGTCTTGTTGCAGTGAGATGGAGTGGGGTGGAGGCAGGAAGAGCCACCCTCCCTTAGTCCTTGAGGAGGCACAGAGGTCTCTGCGGCTGTCTCCAGGGGCCTGTCTCCGGCGAGAGCGTGTGGACCCCTGCCTCAGGCAGCAGCACCTTCTTGCCCCATCTGGTGCCCGAGACCCGGCGGGTTCCCGAGGACGCTTTGGAAGGCCCGCCTAGGTAAAGCAGAGAACACAGGTCCCGGCCGCAGAAGCATGTGCTACGGGCAAACGCAGAGGGATGGGTTCGGAATGTGTGCGGTGCTGGGAAAACGGGGGCGGGACGCGCGGGTCACTCTTATTTCAGGATGAGCGGCACCAGGAATTGGAAGGAGGCAGGAGCCCAAGCCCAGCCATTCCCCTCCCCAGGCCTGGAGGGTACCCTGACTCCCTTGTGGGCTCAGGCTACTCGGCCCTCAGCCCCAGAGCTGCCAGAGGCCAACGGACCACAGGACTTGGGGGTTAGGATGCCAGACCTGGGGCCGCGGGTGGGTCTACGGGAAGTCACACGAGGCCAGCCGCTACTCTCGCCGTTGGCCTGACCCAGCTGGCAGCGACAGGAGGGGTGCACTCAAGCCTGCTCAAGTGTGACGTCACGCTCAAGCCCCTCCCCCAGCGAGGGACCACAGAGCCTGAGTTGGGCGGTTCTGGACGCGGGTGCCCTCGGGGACCCCACGGCAGGGCCCCAGGCACCCTCACTCCTCCTGAGAGCTGCCCACGTGCCCCTCGGGCTCTGTTCCACCTGCTCCGAGCCCTTGGTCTCATTTCTACCCAGATCTCTCCTCCCAGATCTCCCGGCTAAGGGACCAGTGCCTTAGTTTCTCTCCAAGCAGTCCCGTGAGATCTGGACAGTCTGATTGACTAGCTGGTCTACTGACCATGAGCCAGAGGCCCAAGGTCACTGGTCAGTCTGATGCTGGTGCCCTCGGCCAGGTGCCCTTGACCCTCGTCTGTGCCCAAGGGACCCAGTGTGGTGGCTGCTCCCAGCAGAAGCTGCGGAGAGGCGTTTTCCTTGGAAGTGAGGGGGGCCGATGGTTTCATGAGTCACCAGTGAACATGAAAGAAGAGAAAACAGGGTCTTCCCTTGGCTTCATCAGACATGCGGTGCCTAACGGGGCCTCCAGCCCTGCACACTTCCCCAACAGAGGAGCTTGTGGGGGCTGTCCAGGGAGGCATCCGGGATCCCGGCCGGTGCCACCGTCCACCCGCCCCAAGTCCTCCTGGGCCGCTCAGCATACAACCACTCATGAGACGCCTGAGAAGCCCCAGTCAGCTGCTGAGAGTCCAGCCGCTGCCCCCGAGTTGTCCCTGAGACCCCGCCGGGAGTCTGGGGCAGGAGTTCAACCCCTCCAGGCAGGCCGAGAGCAGGTCCTCATGGTGGTCCGAGCGGCCTGTGGGTCTGAGACAGCTGAGAAAGGCCAGACCACACAGGAAAATGAGCGCTTGGCTGCGAACCCTGCTTCTGTGGGACAGCCGCTGCTTTTCCAGAGAACGTGAGTGCCGTGTCCCCACAAGAGAGAGCCAATGGGCCTGGGGAAGAGATGGGCTGCTGGCCACACGCCCCAGGCACAAGGCCTTTATTACGAGAGAAAACACTTATCCCACCCATGGAGATGCTTCTCTACCTGGGAACGCCGGGCCACGACTCGCCCGGCCACACTGGTCCCGCGGGAGGAGGCGGCTGACATTCAGAGCGCCCCGTCTGCTGACTGTGCGGCAGCGGTCGCACTGTCCTGAGCCCCCAGCCCCGCGCTGGCTATGCATCTAGGTCCCCATTGGACCCCCACCCCGCTGCCCCCCACCCCCGCCGGTTCTCACAGACAGAGCCTAGGCCTCGGCCCCTCGTGCCCCACAGAGACCTTATGAACTCCCAGCCACCCACCCCAGGAGTGTAACATGCCTGGCTTCTGCTTAGCCCTCCCTGGGTCCCATCAGAGGTTCCGCTGTCCTGCCATGACCCTCCCCCAGCTCAGCTCCCCGTCTGCCCTTTCAGGTGCAGCAACCCCACACCCAGATGGAGCCAAACATCCCACCCCCAGAAGCACGCAGAGAAAACGGACCAGTGCCCCAAAACCCTGACCTGGGGAGGAAAATGGGGGGTCGTGGGGGACAGAATGACCAGCCAACAGCCTAGGAAAGGTTCATGTTTTCTTCCAAAAAACAATCCCCTTCTGAGACGTTATCTTGACACCCTGGTGGGGGTTTCTGCCATGCTATCCTACAGCCTCCGGAAACAGAAGGGATTGAGAAAGGGCAAAGGAGGAAATCTGCACCCCACTTAGGGACAGGAGCCACAATGGGGAGATCCCCAGACATGAGAACCAAAGGCCCAGCCCCCGAAAGTGGTGGTTCGGGAGATGCTAACACAGGCGGTTTGTGCCACCGCAGCCCCCAGTGGTACACACGGCCGGCCCAGCAGAGGACGGGGCTGTCCTTCTGGGGAGACGCACAGACCCCACACCCAAATGTGGGATGCCGCAGCGGGGCTTGCGCCCCCAGAGAAAGGGTCTGCAGACCCTCGGTGAGGACCCAGCCATCCACCTTCATGCCGATTGGGGGCCCGACACTCAGCAAGCCACCAGGCACCTGACTTCCCGTCCCTTTCCACTTGCCTCATCCCTTAACACCGGGGGGTCACCCAGAGACCAGAAGACATCTGGGAAAAAGCTTCCTACCTTAGGACGGGCAGAGGAATGGGGTGCGCAGAGGGCTGGGGGGACAGAAAACACAGGGCTCCGAGAGAAACTTTTTAAAAATTATAATTAATCACCTGATGTTGATAAGAAAAGATATCTCATCTACAGAAAAGAACAGGTTCCTATTTTTCAAATTTAGAGAATGATTTAAATTGTTCTGTAATTTAAAAGTGAGAAGGTACAGGAAGGAAAGCAGGAGGAAGATGAGATGGAATGTGATTTGTTCAGGAAATCAAATCTAGGACTAAAATCCATTCCAGAAAGTGGAAGCAGAAAAGGAAAAGAGAGAGGGAGGAGGACATTACCAAAGAACTAATCCAAGAAAATTTCCCAGAACGGGAGGTGCTGGATTGAATCAGTCCAGCAAAAGTCCATCATGGAACCTGAAAACCGACTTATTCTAAGAACAGGGAGTGATGAAACTTCCAGAAACAATATAAAAGGCCCAATTTTTTAAAGAAAGAAAGAAAGCTTCTCCTTGTGGTTAGAACTCAGGATTCCGTGTCTCAGCGGCGTCCCAATGGGCCCCTGGGCCGTGTCCCACGGTACCTGGCATCCCCAGGCCTTTTTATCTCACAGCTGAAAGTCTGCACCTTTGACCTCTCCCCACCCTCTGCCTCTGGCAGCTATGGGTCCCTCTCCTTTCCTGAGTTTTTCAGGTTTTTTTTAGATTCTGCGTGTCAGTGAGATCACACAGTTTGTCTTTCTGTCTGACTTACCCCACTGAGCATGACGCCTTCGAGGTCCATCCACGGACAACCTCACTCTTTTTTATTTTTTTAAAGATTTTATTTATTTATTTGACAGACAGAGATCACAAGTAGGCAGAGAGAGGGGGGGAAGCAGGCTCCCCGCTGAGCAGAGAGCCCAATGCGGGGCTCAATCCCAGGACCCTGAGATCATGACCTGAGCCGAAGGCAGAGGCTTAACCCACTGAGCCACCCAGGCGCTCCCAACCTCACTCTTAATGACGAGAGACAGCTGTGGTACCCATGTCTCTGGCGTGTGCGCACCCCAGACACAGGGGAGTAAGGGCCACCGGGCCCCTGCGTGCTGCGGGATACGGCAGTTAAAAATGATTTTGCAGACCCACGTTGGTTGATATGAAAATGTGCACAGTGTATTGCTAAGTGGGGAAAAGGCATATTCAGAGATTACTACCCTATGATTCTTCTTATCGAGGTTTACCAGAAAACCTGGAAGGATTCACGGCAGCGTCTGGAGAGGGGCCTCTGGGACGAGACTGCAGGTGCGTTTCCCTCGTCCTTGATACTCTCCTACCTTCCCAGCTTCTTTCCAAACTAAAATACAAGCGATTTCGGGGAATGTGTTCATTGGACTTTCTTTTTTTTTTCATTGAACTTTCTTGAGATGGTGTCCCTGATGCAGGCCACCCCCACGGACTCCCTGTGAGCGGCCAAGCACTCCGCATGGCCCGGGGGTTGTCCAGTCCTCAGGCGGCTGACAAACAGCTGGGCTACGAGCCCCTCCGCGCTGCGGGCAGCCAGAAGCCATCACACACAAGCGTCACCTGTGCCTTCCCTGAAGGTGGCTGGCAGAACGCTAAGTGCCCCAGCACCCCATGGACCTCCCCCAAGAATGTTCTGGAAAAGAGACCTTGCTGCCCAGAAGAGTCACCTTCCCAGGAGGCCCCTGGCTTCTTGGGACCTTGGCGCACCTGGTACCAGGTTTTTGGAAGCAGAGGGAGGGAGTGATAACTAACCCATTTTTTCACTTTTTAAAATTGTATGTTTTTTGTGTGTGTGCCGTTCCTAGGTTAGATCCCGAGCGCAGTCAAAATACGGGACCTCCTCACCACCCCAAACCCCCCCCAACGCTTCACCAGCCTCAGCCTCTGGCCATGGAGCTTAGAGGACGAGCGCCCTGGTCCCCTAATCTCGCTTTCCGGGGCATCATTGTGGCGCCTGGCATCTTTGGCCTGGTTCTCCGTGCGCACAGGGCACTGGTAATCCCACGCAGCAGATGTCCTGTCCCGCTGCTGACAGCCCCAGGCGTGCTCAGCCGCCGCGCGCTCACCCGTCCCCAGCGGGAGGCCGCAGCCGTTCCCGGTTCCTCCGGTTACAACCAAGCCGCTGTGAATGTTCGTGGACCGGTTTTCAAGTGAACCAACTTCTTCCTGCCCGTGGGTGCTTCTCCAGGCCCGGGGTTCCTGTGTCTGCTTGTAAAGGCGCGTGTACCGGGTCCTGGGCTCCCTCACGCTTCCCTGCGGGCCCAGCAGATGTGTCTTCTGGCTCTTTCTCGTTCTTCAGCGGTTCCGACAGGGGGACCTCCTGGCAGCTCCGACCGTGTTCACGCGCGCTCACGGCTGGCGACCAGACCCTCCCTGGCACCCGGTGTCTGCTCAGATCTCAGGCCCGCATGTTATATGGGGTGGTACGTTTTCTCATTCCGGACTTTGTTTATAGATTTGGAAGAGAAGTCTCCCCAGGAACGGGACCGGCCCAGATCGCCCCCGGCCGCGCTTGGCTCTCCTTGGTGCCGCCGCCCACGCAGGAGCGTGCGTGTTGGGGAAGCCTCCGTCTTCTGTCGTTTGTGATCTTGATGTCCCACCTCAGAAATCTTTACCCAACCCAAGGTCGCAAAGATTTTCTCCTGTTTTTAACTGGATCTTTTAAAACACTATTCCTGTGGGTGTTCAAAGTTAATTGGAGAGTTTGTCAGGATGGAGGACGTCGCGACAGCTATAACCGAGGGAAACCTATATTAATGTCAGATACGAGACCGTTGTTTCCGCAGCACATCAGGCTTTTGATTTAGGTATGGGACGTTCAGGGACCACGGGAGAGAACCTCTGGCCGGCTTTGAACCGAAGCAGCGGACAGAGGAAGCCGGGCCTGGTCTGTGGGAGCTGCTGCCGTCCGCGTCCAGACACTGCCCTCTGCTGCCCACCGAGCAAACAGCGCCGCGGTCCCCACAGCCCAGCGGTCTGCCCGCGGATCCTGGGGAGCCCACACCAGTGGGCCATGAGGCAGGGCTGTGATCCCAGCACCCAGTCCCAGGCAGGCTCTGCTTCGCCCTTGCGTCCTGCTCAGCGCCCCCCGTGGCCCCCCCTCCGAAAGCAGGAGCCCACGGATGGTTCCCTGTAAGGCTCCACGAGGGCAGGATGAACGCAAGCCTGCGTGAGTTAGCGCAAGGATGCCCAGCCCCCGGGAGCTCCTCCCCCAGGACCCAGCCCTGGAGAAAAGAGGAGTTTTCAATTCAAACAAGACTGAAGAAACCAGCAGCATCCGTTGACCCATTTACTGCATGTCTCGTAACTAAATCTGAAGAAACAACGCTAAATATGGGCAACATTTTGCGTAAAGACTCCCTATACTGATGTGTGACAGGAACGCCCAGAAACAGCAGAGGTGCCCTCTTATGTTGGGGGGGGCGGGTTACTAGCTGTCACTGAAGATAATGATACAAAAGATTTTGAAATAATCAAAACCAGGATACGATGTTGTATCTATAATTTAATCAAATGTGTAAAAATTACATACAAAAATAAGCTGACTGGTGACTCTAGGGAGGTGGGAGGGTGACATCTTTCCTCCTGTCTCCCAGTCACGGTGACGGTAATGGGATGCAGGTAAATGCCTCAGGGACGCGTGGCCCCCGGAAGGTCACAGCCCGGACTGAGCCTTTCACTACCAGCCCAGGGGGCCTCGCTCATTCCAGGGAGGGGTCGCAGGATTGTCCTCAGTGTCCCCAAGAGACTGAGGTGCCTCTGAGTTGTGGAAGGTGGTCGTCACCCAATACACACACAGGACAGCAATGGTGACCCTTGGGTCCCGAGGCTGACAAGGACCAGGGGTTCTCCCTGGCTCTGTGGATGCGGGTCAGGATGGCACACAGGGTCAGCAGGACCCATCGCTGGAGGCTCAGAGCTCGAGGCAGTCTCCCACCCACCTGGCACGGGCGCCCTGCCTGGGACCCCGGACGGGCCAGGAGGAGGTCGTGCCCCTCCACCCCCCACTCCACAGCTCCCCCTGTCCGGTGCGGAGTCCCAGAGCCAAGGGAGAGTTTCCGGGCTGCAGGCGTTCCAGCCCCATCTGGAGGGTCACACCTGTCCGCAGCCTGATGGGGGCAGAGGGGAGAACCACGGGCTTCACTGGGCTCCCCGAAAGCCCTGAAAACACTGGTGTGCTTTCAGTCTTGCTCAAGAGGCACCAAAAATACACTTGTGATTGAAGCCACTCTGTTAGAAAAGCACTCCCCTTCCGCGGGGAAGCCCACGGCCAGGCGGCTGGAACGGCTACTGTCTCGTAATTCGAGGGGCTCCCTTCCTCTTCACTCTCTGGGAGGAAAGGGCTCTTGCTTGGATCCAGGTGTAAACAATCCTGCAGGCTCGTGGGAGGCATGTGCAGCAGTGGGAGCCTCCAGGGTGTGTCTTTGGGCGTCGGGAACTTGGTCAGAGGGGTCGGTGACATTGGAGGGACCCCCACGTGGACAGTCAGGAACAGTGTCCCTCTCTTAATGTCAGCCCCTCCACAACCTCAAGCCCTCCCCCTTGCCGAGGAGACTAACAGGTTCCAGGGGGCAACGTGTGGGCATCCTTGGGACCTCCACTCCACCACGCGCAGGGCCGCTCTCCAGTCTGGTTGGGGAGGGAAGGAGGGGAGACAGAGCCTCCCTGGCGCGCTCACGGGGCGGGCTGTGAGCCCAGCCCGGGCAGAAGCCACAGATCAAGATGGCAGGTGGGGACCAGAGAGGAGAGACGTCGGGGGCTCTGCAGAGTCAGCGCCGGATCTTTCTGAGTGATCGGATGCTCGTCCGGGTCAGCCAGCCGCCCCTCAGTCAGGCCTGTTAGTGTTGAAAATGATTCCGAACGCACCACCTGCGGCCACGGGAGCCGATAGGGACGACCCTCAGCCACTGGACCAGGCAGAGGGCCAACCCAGAGTCTGCACAAGGACACGGTGGGCTCAGGGCCAGCCCCCAGGAGGGGTGAGCAGTGGCTGTCGGGGTCCCTGTCCAGGTCTTGGGTGGGCCCCGCGACACCACCACAGAACCCACACCTCTCTTAGCCACTGCCGCTCAGGGGACAGGCACCACGATCCACCACACACAAGGAAGAGCGGCCAGCCGGGAAGCCACCGTGACCCCCGCAATGGGACCGAGGACGACCGTTCCCAGCCTCCAACCCTCCCCGGACAGCAGATGAAAGGTTTACGTGGACAGACCAGCGAGAGGGAGAAAGTCGTCTCTACTGACAAGACAGTGTCCATCGTGACATAACCCAGTTGCGTGATGGGAGATGAGCCCAGCTCTCCTCCCGGGAACTGACTGACCCCAAAGAAGCAAATAGAGGGGAGAAGCTACAAAACTCAGAGGGTTTCACTTTGGCCATTCAAGCCCAAGGAAGAAAGTCTCTACGTGTGCAAATTTCTTAAAAGAATGTTTCTGACGTGTGTCAACTTTCCACAACTAATGAGTGCTGCAGATGGCGTGGCTGCTCTGACAAGGCCTCTAAGAGGCATGGAGGACCGGCCGCGGCTCTGCACAGTGGCCAGGCGCCTTCCCAGGAGGGGCTGAGCCAGAAACCCAGGCTGCCGGCAGAAGACACCACGGGCCGGCTGACTCGGGACAGCAGAGCTGTGGGGGCTAGAGCACCAGCGGCCTTCCAGCACTGAAACCGTCACGCAGAGAAACAGGCCAGAGGGACATCTGTGCAGGTGTGCACACACACGTGCAGAGAGAGACAGAGAGAGTGCGTACGGGATTGACTCAGGCAATCCTGGAAGCCGGCACGGCAAAGTCGACACCACAGACAAGCAGGTTACAGACCCAGGGACAGTGGAGGCTGCAGCCTGGGCTCAAAGTCCATCCGCTGGCAGAATTTCCTCTTCTTCAGAGGAAGTCAGTCTTTTTCTTAAGACCTTCAACTGATAGGATGCGGCCCACCACAAGATGGAAAGGAATCTACTTAATGTTTACTGACTTAAATGTTAATCTCATCCAAGAAACACCTTCACAGCAACAGCTAGACTATTACAGAGAATACATAGATCAGAACAAATATCCATGTACTGTGGCCTGGGACAGTGAGCACTGCAGAGGCCTGAGAGAGGGGACCCCGATAGCACAGCACCACGTGAACACACAGAGAGCTCACTCTTCCAAGCAAAACCCAAGAGGGACTGTCCGTACAGCTCCCAAGGAAGGGGGTGAAACAGGGAGACGCATCTCCAGGTAAAACAGACCTTCTGCAGGTGGCACACAGAGCAGGACCCAGGCAGCAGAGGGAGACAGCGTGATCCTTGGGGACTCAGCTCATGTTGCTAAACACACCAACACCTTCCCTAGGAATGTGTGAGTGTGATGCCCCTTGAGCCAGAATCCTAGAGAGATCTCATCTGTTTTCTTTCCTGGAATAAGCAATATGGTGTTTGAATTCACATGGAGAATTACTAATGTCTGTAAACAGCCAAGAATGTTTTCTTAACAGTGAGACGGGAAGCACGCTGATCCGATGTGAAAATCCCCGCCAGCCAGTGGGGTCCTGACCAGCGGGGCGCCTGGGGCTGGCCATGTGGTTACGGCCATGAAGGCAGACTGGGGACAGCAGAGACAGTCAGCAGGAGGTACTGGTGGGTTTGGCCATGAAAAAGAAAATCCAGACCCTGAGTCCCACCACACATAAAAACGGTCTCTACGGGATGAAGATGTAAAGTGTGGAAATACTGAAAGGTCAGAAACCAGTCTGTATCCCTGGGAGGGGACAGACCTTCCCCTAGAAGGAAGGTGTCCAGGAGCCACAAAGGAATTAGGGCTGTCCCGTGGGCTACAAGACTTTTCTTCTCTGTCACAGCAAATGTCCCTTCCATGGAAGGGTTCGCACACTGACAGAAACGTCCAACAACAGCATGAAGAGCATCCCCCGAGGAGACGTCGCCGCCAGTGACGAGACAAGGAGAAGCCCTCCCCACCCAGCAGGCAGGTGGTGCCCAGGGCCTGGAGGCTGACATCCGGCCAGCCCAGGTGACCGGGTATTTTGGGGGGTGGGGGGTGCTGAGCAGAGAAGAGACCGGTAGTCAGAGTCAGGGACCCCCAGACGAAACAGATCCAGCAGCCCCACTGGGCTGTCCCACCACCGTGCACGAGACAGGGACTGTCGCCATCCTTGGGCTCTACCCACGTCAGGGGACCATCTGGTGACCCAAGGAAAAATGTCCGGGTCCCTAAGGTGTTCACTGAGAGGGTCCCCGGCCCAGGAAAGGGGGGTGTTTCTGGAACCCATTTCCAAGGCCATCCCATCAAGAAAGAAGAAAAATGTCCCTGAGACTCCGTCTGGGCAGCGACGTGTGGGCTGTAATTCCTGACCGTCAGGTGCCCCCTCCAGCCAGTGTCAGCGGGGCCGTCCCCAACCGCTCTCCACACGGTCCTGTCAGCCAGCCAAGGGGAAAACGCTCCGACAGCAAGTTCCATCCCAAGAACCTGGCACTCTCCCAACACAAGGGGATTTTTTTTTTTTTTAAAGCTAAACCAGAGGATGAAGCCAACGTCTGCACATCTCGGATGATCTGCCACAGCCCGTCCTTCCCGTTAGCTAATTCCTTCTCCTTTCCCAGACGCCAAGAAGCTCAGGGCAGCAAACGCTCCTGGTCCTCCTCCAAAACAAAGCTGCTCTCGGCTAATGCTCGAACAGGTGCCGTCGCCGTACTCTTGATAAATGACATTGCACTAATAACACACTCATGACTGTCCTAAAGAGTGAAATTTCCTGGAGTCGCAGAGGGGAAGACAAACACTGCATTTGAACAGAGCGATTCCTGAAGACAGAATTGGGGTGTCCCCAACCCCTGGCTCCCGAGCAAGGTCGGCCCGCAGGCCTCCGTAGCTGAGCCTCCCTCCCCCCAGCCGCTCGCAGGCAGTTCTGGGCACAGGACACAGCCGTCCGCCAGTGATGCTCTGGGGAGCCCCACCTCGGATCCGGCTGGAATGTGGGGACGTAGCTCCCACAAGCCACACACGCCCTCGCATGCTTGAGTCTCCAAGACATTGTCTTCTCTGATTTAAGTCCTTCTGTTGCCAAACCAAAAACCACTCATAATATTCTATTTGCTTAATGTCCAATTAAGGCATTTTCAAATAAGCGAACTTGCGGTGAAAATGTAATTTCAAGTCATTCTTGTCACCAAGGGTCACCCTGCTTCATCCTGAACACCACATAAGGGACATCTCCAACTGGCCTCCTTTCCTGCAAATCTGAAACAGCCCCGGGCAGAGCCCCAGAGCGACCCTCCTCCCCACAGTGATACCACACCTGGAGGGGGTCCCATGGATGGTGTCAGAGCCTGGGCAGGGGGACAAAACAGCTGTCCCTGGCAAACAGAAGAAGGCCCCTCCAGACGCGGCACGAGTCTTCCTCAGCACGGCCACAGCCGGGGCACCCCCGGAGCAGCGACGAGATAGGAAGGCCCCCAGGACAGAGCTGAGGCCCTCTGGAGCCCTGTCCCCGTGGAGAGTCTGTTTGCTGCCGAGCTGCTCCCATGGGAGCCTTTTTCCCAACCGCCCACTGAGCGTAGCTCAGAAAGAACTCTCGGGCCCCGTCTGGAGCCTTCCAAGCCCGGGTATCTTTTTGAGAGAGAACATGAGCAGGGAGGGGGCAGAGAGAGAGGGAAAGGAAGAGAAGCAGACTCCCCACTGAGGGCAGAGCCCGACACGGGGCTTGATCTCACGACCCCAAGATCATGACCTGAGCTGAAACCAAAAGTCGGGGTCTCAACCGACGGAGCCACCAGGCGCCCCAAGCCGAGCTGTCTTCTGAGTGTGTCACTGGGCCTCTGACCTTTGCTGGCCCAGATGTAGACAGTGGCCTCCCCCCGCCCCCAGCCCCGTCCCTCTCCCCTGCTGTGAACCGGGCTCTGGTTTGCGGTAAACCCGTGCAGTTTACTGGTCAAAGCTCAAAGCCCAGAGTCGTTCTCAGGGTTCGGTACGTGAGCCCCACTCGGCCTCCCCCTGCCGCCCACGCCCAGCGCCCCTGCACGGCCTTACCTCCTGGTGTGAGAGCTGCCTTCGACGTGGGGTCAGCCTTGGGAAGTGTGTGTCCTTCTGCACGAGCGAGTGGAGTTACGCGGGAGACTTTCCGACGTCATCTGTCGGTTCCCTGGGCCTGGGGCCCACTCCAGGCGTCTGGCAGCACGCCGTCTCCACGAGACCGCTCGTCCAGCGGCTCTGCTGCTTCTGTCTCCCGGTATTGCCAAGGGTCTCCAGAGGTCCCAGAGGGTCTCCAGGAACGCCCACCTAAGGTCAGGTTTGCGACTAGACGTCTAATGGTCCCCAAGTGCAGAGAGATGAAAGCCTGCAGGTGAGTCAAAGCGGAAAACGGAGGGGTCGGTCCAGCCCTTCTTAGGCAATGTGGAGATGTCACGAGAGTGGGCGCAAGGGCCACATCAAGGCCCTCAATGCCCCGTCCCAGCTGGGCTTGTTCTAGGCAGGGAGCAGGAGCCCCACAGCAGGCCCAGCGTCAGAATCCCTGGACCCAGGCCGGCGGAACGGGGGTTACCTCCTTCTGCCTGAGCTCCGGGCTGCTCTGGGCCGTTCGGGATCTTCCAGGCTGGTGTCTGCCCCCAGCCAGGACCGTGGACCTCCTTTGTGGAAAGCTTGTGTCGACAGATGCTCCCTGTCTGGGGTGATGTTGATGCCCGGCCAGGGGCTGCCCTTGTAGCTGGGAGCACAGGACAGACTGCAGGCCTGCCTACTGGGCATTCAGCTCGGCCTGGGGGCTCTGATGGGGGGCCACATTGCTGTCCCCAGGTCCCAAGTGGGGGACCCACAGCCAGCCCTGGGCTGAAACGGACATGGAAGCGCGGCCTGGTGAAACTGACCAGTCAGTGGCCAATGGCCCAGGGACGTGGCTGCTGGGGGGACTTGAGAAGAGCCCACAGCTCTGCCCCTCACTCTGGAGTGGCTGCAGTAGAACCCATCCCCTGCACTTGGCACTGGGTCCGGCAAGGCCTGGGGACCAGTGCCCCAGAGAGGGACTGAGAAGAAGGGGCTGAGGCCAGACCTCTGCCCCAGGACGCAGTCCAGGGCGCCCGCCCCCAGGTGAAGGACTCTGAGGACCCAATGGGGTACGTGCACAAAGACTCTGTAAATTCCCAAGAATTAAACAAATGCTGGGGTTATTATTATTATTATTATTACTTCTCAAATTAACCACCCATACTCCGTAATTGCGAAGTGCTTCTGAGCGGAGCAGACCGGGACACCAGTGCTCATCAGAAGTGCCAGGCGACGCCACATCGTTCTGCTGACCTCGGCATTCATTCTCGCCTTTTCTCTCCTCGTTAAATCCTATTCCTGGAGCTGTTATTAGCTCCCCCGCCTCTCCCCTGCTTAGATAACGACCCAGGGTCACTCACGTTGGTGTTTCCCATTTTCATTCCCCCAGCAGCCCGAGGCACCCCCACTTTGGCAGAATCTGTGTTGGCCGCTGGTGCTGATGGACGAGGCAAGCTTCACAAAACCGTCCCCGGACGTGTGCACGGAGTGTGCTTCTCACACCAATTATTGAAAGCTTGCAGTTTTCAGGGGGGAAAAAATTCACTTTCACAAATAATAAGGTTGGGATTTGATCTTCCCGGCAGTGAAGAACAGAGAACACTAACGACTCCCATTCTACCAGCCAAATTCTTATCTTGAAGGTTGAGGGAGGACGAGGAGTGACTTTCTGACAGCCGGCGGGAGGCCCTCCTCCAGGTGGTTTCTTTTGACCTGGGTGGAGGCCACCTCGTTAGCCTGTGGGCAAACACCCAAGCGAGCCTCGAACTTAAGCATCTGCCCCCACACGCGGATTTGCTGACTTGTCCTAGAACGCCCAACTGGGTGCCGGACAGGCCAAATGCTGCTGTGCAGGGTTTGTAAGTGGGTTTGAGTTCGAGGCGGGTCAAGAGCAAACACAGAAGCCATGTCAACCGTGACAGGACTCGGAGAGACATTGCTCCAAGAGGCAGACAAATGGCCCAGAAGCGCATGAGAAGATGCCCTGCATCCCCGATCATCAGGGAAACGCCAACCAAAACCACAGTGAGATGTCGCCTCACATCCATCGGGTTGGCCGTTACCAAAACGGCAGCGACAACCAGAAAACAAGGGCTGGTGAGGATGTGGAGATCCCGAAGCCTGAGGACGCAGACGCGGGGATGTCAATGGTGCAGCAGAAGGACTGTGGTGGTTCCCCAAAACACTAGAAACAGAGCCATATACACATTCCTAATCTCACCTGGGAGCACGCACCCCCAAGACCCAAGAGCAGGGACTCCAACACGTATCTGCACCCCCGTTTTCACAGCAGCATGGCTCAGGGGCATGGGACAGGGACCCGAGCGCCCAGCACAGATGAGGGGATGAAAGGACGAGTGTTCTATAGCCTTGAGAGGAGGGACAGGCTGGCACCTGCCACCACATGGAGAGGCCAGAAGGGCCTAATGCCGACTGAGAGAAGCCGGCACCGAAGGACCAGGAGCACGTGCCGCCACCGTTGTGAGGTGCCGGGAGCCGTCACAGTCTCGGAGACAGAGAGGAGCTGGTGGGCGCCAGGGCAGACGCAGGGACGGGGGCAGAGCTTCGTCCGGGAGGGTGAGAGAGGACTGGGATGGAGGCTGGGGCTGGCTGCGGGACTCGGGGACATGCTGGTCGCCGTGGAGCTGTTCATGTGACATGGCTAACATCGGGGCTCCTGGGTGGCTCAGCCGGTTAAGCGTCCAACTCCAGGTTTCGGCTCAGGTCATGATCTCAGGGTCTTGAGTTCGAGCCCTGCATTAGGCTCTGTGCTCAGCATGGAGTCTGCTCGAGATTACTCATGCTTCCACACGCGGGCGTGCGCGCTCCCTCTCTATCTCTCAAATAAATAAATAAATCTTTAAAAATGGTTGAAGAAGTGTGCCTGGGTGGCTCGGCTGGTTAGGCGACTGCCTTTGGCTCGGGTTGTGATCTTGTGATCCTGGGATCCTGGGATCGAGTCCCACGTTGGGGACGGCACCACGTTTTGAGATCATAGCCGAAGACACGGACAGCTTCTGTCGGGCTCAGCCGGTGTTGTGTCCCTTAATGCCACAGAGCAGAGCTGAGCCTGGCAGCCCCAGTCCAGGCCGCTCTGCCCTTTCAGACAGAAGAAAGCACCCGTTTCACAGTCCTCTTCTGAAAAGGTCTCCACCTAAGGGTGGTGAATAGGTTCTGCCCCAGCCAGAACTGAGGGGGACCCCCGTTTGGACTCTTGAAATAATGGAAAGAACAGACAGAGACAGCTAACAGCCTTCTGAACAGGCCTTTGCATCTCAAGTCCGGGCAGAGGGACTGAATTCCCAGTAAAGCAGAGCTGCTGCCACGGGAGGCTGGGGGACAAGACGACTCGAGGTTTCTTGAGGACAAATGGGGATACGAGACACACACATCTGTAATAATAACCACAGCCCACTTTGCCCTAATCCTACATTAACGGAATAAAAATGATTTAAGGGGAGTAGGAGAGGACACTGTAGAAAGGATGAACTTGCCAACTGGGAGGCAGTGCTCCTTCTGTGGCCATCTGATCTCTGGCTGGCCCTTCGAGGTGGCCCAGGTCTCCCAGCACGCACAGCAGTGGCCTGCCCCCCCATCCTGAAGTTCTCCCAGCATGCACAATGGTGGTCGCCCCCCCAACCCTGGGATTCTCCCAGCATGCACAGCGGTGGCTGGACTCTCCCCAGAGGCGGACTTGCAGGCCGACTGCCAGAGGCTTCTGTAAAGAGGGGCGAGGTCTAAGTGCCCCGCTACAGTGCGTCACACGACAACATAGCCTCACGTAACTCTCACATCTAGATTCAAATTCGTTAAAATCAGGTAAAACTTAAAATTCAGCTCTTTAGCCACACTAGCCACATTTCAAAGGTTCCATAGCACCGCGTAGCCAGTGGCCACCGGACTGGACAGTGCAAACCTAACTTTCCATCTTGGCAGGCAGTTCTGCTCACAGAGTTCTCTTATGGGTGAAACCATGATTCTGACCTCAGGGCCACAGCCCCCCAGTCTGGGTAGGGAGGTCACACCGAGGACAGATCGCTCCCCACCTATACAGTGGCCCCAAAGCAGTGTGCAGCTCCAGAAGCAAGAGAAACTCCAGAGGGCTCCCTCTCTGCCACGTGCTTGGGGATGTTTCCAGAACATCCACCAGTGCGTAAGCAGCCGATGACCTCAGAGTCATGTTGGTGTCCTGGAAAACGGAGGCAGCTGGCTCAAGAGAGTGGCATTGGTCTTGCCTGCCCGGGGTCAAGCTCAGAGCCACAAATCCACGTTTACTGATGAAAGATCTAGTATCACCCATCAGAACCATGGGGTTCAATTTATGCTCTGAAGCCCTCCTAACTGCTTTTACTGTTGTGCCAGAAAGTTTTCCTTTCGCATTCTATTGAAAGTTCTAAAAAGCTATATTTAAGACCCAACCTTGCCATTATGTTGAGCAGACTGAGTTAATCAACACTGGGTCTGACTCTGTTCAACAGAAGAAATTGAACTTCTGTTAATTCAACTATTTTAAAAGTCAGAACTGATAGGAACGCCTGGGTGGCTCAGTTGGTTGAGCGGCTGCCGTCAGCTCAGGTCATGATCCCAGCGGCCTGGGATCGAGTCCCACATCGGGCTCCTTGCTTGGCAGGGAGCCTGCTTCTCCCTCTGCCTCTGCCTGTGCTCGCTCTCTCTCTCTCTGACAAATAAATAAAATCTTTAAAAAAAAAAAAAAGTCAGAACCGATAAACACTTAAATACTGTCCAAAATGAGCATATTTAATTTATGGCAATAAACACGTGAGCTCACTACCTGCAAAGTCCCCTGCTGGGGGGTGGTAAGGAAGGGAAGTGGGTGGGCCGCCGCGAGACCCGGGGAGGCTTGGAGGGTGTAGGAGCGTGAACCAGAAGAGCACGGAGGGGCACATGCTTCCTCACGTGCACGTTCACGGAGTCGCCTGAGAGCAGCACCAAGAACACGGCCCCTCTCATGAACGTAGGTGCCCGTGCAGTCATGTGGGTGAGACGTGGAGGGAAGCCCAGGGTGGCGGTGGTCTGCACAGACTTCTGTGGGGCCTGAGGGTCTATAGGACACAGGGTGCCAGGCACTTGCCACAGCTTGGCTGTGTCCACGATACTGCTTCTCTCTGCCCCCAGACGCGACGTGGAGAGCATCTTTCAAAGGTAAAACTGAGCCTTAAGCCTGAAATCGAAGTCCGTTCCCTGGCATCAAGTTCCAACGCACTCAGACTCTCACATCGTGAATAAGCACACGTCGGTTTAGATCGGAGGCCTGAGTGGCTCCAACCGGGGAGGCCGTCCAGTCTGGGGCAGCGATGGAGGTGGGAAGGGCAGGCCTGCCCAGGCACAGGTCTCACACCCATCTGCCTGTGGGGTCAGAGCCAGGAAGCAGCCAGGGAGGCTGAGGCTCTGGAATGCTGAGCTATTCAGCCTAGGTGACAGGGCCCTCAGACCCCGCCCTGCAGCATGACACGTTCCCCAGGCTGCTGGAGCTTCCTCCAAAGGCAGGGGCAGGTCAGCTCGCCCCACCGGGATCTGGGGTGTGGTCTGGAGCTGCCAACACAGAATAGATCCCACAAGTTCTACTCAGTATTTTTCTTTAAATTCCCACACGTCACTCTGTCTGTAGGACACTCGTTTGTTTCACCACGGAACACAATGTTTGATTAGCTGCCACAGGGTCAGACGGCGCACGCTTCTGACCCCCAGGTACGCCATATGCTTCCAGGACACCTGCAAGGCCGGGAAGCCGTCCCACGCGAGCAGGGGAGACCGAAGTCCGCACGTGCAGGAGGACGCTCAGCCGAAGACACAGCCTTTCTTCCGCGCACGCCTGTGGCATCGGCGTGAGCTGAGGACAGGGCCCTCGTGCTCGCTCAGGCCTCCCGGGTCTGGAAGCAGAGGCCGCTGCGGTCCCATGGGCTGCTGGGCACGTGGTGGACGTGCCCGACCTCAGCCTTGCCCTGTGCGTCCAGCTAACAACAGGGACAGGGCACCGGTCCAAGCCAGCGTCTCAGTGCTCGCTATTATGCAAAGCCACCCAAATTATTCATGCATTGTTACTTATATAATTTGTGGAGACTCATTTTTTTCCATTTTCACCCAAATCTTTTCTCCACGACTCTGATATATTGGTCTAAAAGGGCAAGTGTTGAAATGTTGAGCATGAAATGAACTCCAAATTAAAAAGAAATGAATCTTCAGGCCTAGCGGTAGAAGTTTCTGGAAACCTATTTGAAATCTGTGTATTTGGGATATTAGACAATTGGGAGATGTGAGAAAGATGGCGAAACTGAGTGAGTCACCTCACGGTCCCTAAAATTGTCTTCTTCCTAGGAACCCTGCTGACACCACAGGTGACCTCTCAGGCACCAGCAGCTCGCTCCTTCCGCGGCTGGTCAAAGCCCCTCACCTGCCGCCTGCAGGCAGAGGCAGCGGGGGGGCCGGTGGGTGAGCAGGCCGCAGCGTGCGTGGGGACGGCTCCCGTCCTGCCACGTGTTCTGGCACCTCCTGTGCACCCAGCATGGGGGAGACCGGGGCCCCAGGGTTCATAGGCGGGGGCTCACTTAGGGGTTCGCCCACATTCACTGCCGTGGAATGGGGGAAGTGAAGACCCACCCTGGCCCTCCGGTTGCTCACGGTCTGGCAGGAAACACGATCTAATGCTTCAGTTGTCCAGATGCCCTCCCCGAAGCCCAGCATCTCCCCTGATGCCCGCCCCCCGGCTGACCACTGGGGAAACTCAGAGGCCATGTGCCCTGGTGGCCACCGCAGCTGGTGTCCTGTGTCCCTGTGGAGATAAGTCTCAGAGGCCCACTCTAGCCATCTGTGCAGTCTCCTGTGGCCCTGGAAACCAGAAGCCCAGGGTCCTACAGGTTCATGGGGGCCCCGGCCCCAGCTCTCCCGGCCCACTGACCATCAGCAACCCGGTGTCATCGCCGTCCCTGCCAGACACCAGGTTCCCCTTTCGTCGGCTGCCTTCAGTCCTTCCTGCTGGTGATGGGAATGGAAGCGGCAGAGGCCCCCAGTGCTCTTCTTCAGGAGGGAAGGGCTCCAAGTCCTGACCGCTGTCCTCCGGAAAGGCTCCCAGCCTTCGCACACAGGTGACTCGCTGCCATAGGACCCAGAGACTCAGGATGCAGGGCGCTCCTCCCACCCCCACCTTGCTCCATTTGTCTGATGAGGAGGGCAGGTGAGGTTCCCAGAGGTGACACCTGTCAGCAACCAGGAAGGGCGAGAGCAAGCCCTACCCTCAGGCAGCTCCCTGGCAGGAAGCCAGCCACGCGGTCAAGCAGGTCCCGTCCCAGGAGACTGGCTGGTGGGCCACCCTTGCTGGGGACCTTTATCTTGGGCAAAGAACGACCCACACGTGGCGGCAGGGTCCTCTGACACGGAGATGGAACAATCTAGAAACGGGCCTCGGAAAGGGGGGCTTGGCTTCTAGCAGTTCCAACGATGCCCTCAGGCCAGGCCCCTGACAGCACTGTGGGGAGACCCAGAGGGTCTGTCCCACCCATCCCAACCCACCCCCTGACCACCTCCCTTCCTGTCCACTGGCCATCACCCACTAACCGCTGACCACCTGCCCCCTGCCCCGACCATCTCCCCTTCTGCCCCTGACCATCACCTCTACCCCTTGACCCCCTCCCCCAGGTGAAAGCGGAGGAGCATGGGACCCTAACTCCCCAAGCACCTGCCTCGCCAGAAGGAAACACGTTACCTGGTTACCCTACATTCTTTGATGTGTCTCCTCTGTCCTAGAAAGCGGCTTTTTTCCTCTCAGGTGCTGGAAATCTAACTAAAACACAAACCAAGTGCAATTTTTCCTAAAAAAATGATGGTTCAGTGGCTGGTCACACTCAAAATCCCCAGATCATCCCCAGGGCTTCTCGTTCGCAGGGGTGGGCCCGGCCACTGCAGCTACACACCCGGGCACCCACGACAGCCTGGAGGGAGGTGCCTGCATCCCAATTTGTCAGACTCGCCTCTCGCCATTTCCTGGGGTTGGTTCCGTGACACAGAAACGGGAGGAAGTCCTAAACCTGCAGTCACGGACTCTGAGGCGCAGCGAGGGTGGTGTGACCTCGGGGCTCCTTGGGTAAAGAGAGGCAGCCGAGGGGTGTCTGAGAGTGTGCCCCAGGTCCACCCCGGCGGGAAGACTCGGGAGAAATGGGCGTCGTCCTTGTTTTCCTTCCCAGGGATGACAGGCAGGGCCTGCGGGCTCCGGACGGAGACAACGCCAGCAGGGGGAACGGGGAGAGCCTGGAAAACGGAGCCGAGGGCCAGGATGGATTCCAACAAACCTGTCTCCTTCCACCGCTCTCCGGTGGTTCTTACGCCAGCGGAAGGCGGGCAAATCCGGGTTGCCTTGGCCGGGCCGAGCCAGCCCACAGACAAGGGACGGGAGCACCACCCAGTGGCAGGGACCCTGTGGCTCATCCCTCTCCGGGGCAGCCGTGCTCAAGCACACTGCGAATGTCCTGCTTGGACTCAGGGCCCCTCACGTCTGCTCTTTGGTTCATTTGAGGGCCTGGGAGGCCCTCGCCCCCAGCCGCAGCCCCCACCCCCACATCCAGCTGGGACAGCACAAGCCAGGGGGTGGCGCAGGCCGTCAGGGCTCCCCCTTTCTGCGCCAAAGGAACGCACCCACCCCAGCCCAGGAATCATCACTCCCGACAGTGGGGGGCTCTCCGGTGAGGGGCTCTCTTCCCTTTGGAAGAGGCTGGGGCCAAGCCCCTATCATGATCTGGTCATCCCGGGGCAGGTCTCCTCGGCCAGCCCTGCTCCTCTCTGCCCCAGAAGGACACAGTAGTAGACCCCAGCTGGTCAGACCCACACCCTCGCACAAGGTCGTAGGGAAACTGAGCCAGAGAGGGTACCCGCCTCACACCTCCGGCTGCCACTGCCTTGTGGGGAGAAAAGGCTGCCTGCCTGGTTTTGCATGTGCTCTTTCTTTGGGGGACAGCCCCAGGCCCAATGACAGATGCGAGGCTTTATCTCCCACGGGCTGTGGGTATGACCCCAATCCCAGGCCTCCAGACCTGCCTGGTCACCCCAGCGCCCAGCAGCTCCTTCATCCAGCAGCGGTGGGTCTCAGCATGAAGCCTTCAGCAGAGGCCCCGTGTGTCGCTAGAGCTGGGGCCTTGGTCCATGTCACTGTCCCCTCCCTACCAACCCCAGGGTCAGCGATGAGGGACTCCCTCCCCAGGTGGCCTTGAGGACCCAAGAAAGTAGGGGGCAAAGCCTTCAGAGAGGGCCTGGCTGGGAAGCACATTCCCCTCCTGACTCCCCAGGAGCAGGGGTGCTGGGCTGGCCCCCTGTGGTTACTTCTGGGTGAGAGTCTGGGTCCCAGGGTAGCTGATTCTGGGCTGGGAACCTGGGTCCCAGGCCCAAGCGTGGAGCTGAAGGAGGTTAGAAGTGGGTCCCCTGCCTCTAGGGCTGGGAGAAGGAGGAGCCTGTAGACCGGATGCCCACCCTCTCTCCCCACTGACCCACGCCCTCCCCAGAGGAGCCGAAGGAGGTGGGGTTCAGCCTGGAGGGGAGGGGAGGGCTGGAGGCCTCAGACTCAGGTCCCACTGCCCTGTGACCTTGGGAAGGCATGTCTTCCCTCTGTGCCGACTCTTGGCCTGTGAGGCGATCTTAGGAGTCCCTGTAAAAAAAGTTTGCTCGAAAGGAAATGAGGTCCATTGTGGTCTCAGATGTTTCTAGAACTCTAGAATGATCTAAACTATGAATGTGATCTAGACTATGATCTAGACTATGAATGTTTCGTTTCTGACATGACGCATGGTCGTTTAAGGTCATGTGAGATTTGATATCGTTTCTGGAGCTGAACTCTACCGCGGCCACGTCCTCGGTAAACAGCCAGGCCGTGCGATGCAACCTCCGGCCGGGACCGGCAGCCCTGAGCTCCCAGGCTGCCAGGTCAGGGGCTTGATTTCCACTAAGGGAGTCTGTCGGCTTCTCAGCACCACAAAATGCCTCCCCGGGGTGTCCCGGGACTGTACCCCCACTGCTCCGTGGACTCTGGAGAGTGGAGGGCTCATCCCAGGGGAGGTGGTCTCCAGCACCGAGCTGGGCCCCAAGGGCCCAAGCACCGAGCACATCAGAAACACGACCATCACCCAAAGTCCTGCCATCGTGGGTTCCGAAGGTGAACACAGAACCCCTGGAGAGGGACCCACCTCCGTTCCACGCAGCGGCCTCCTCTGGGGCGAGTAGGAGCCGGGCTGGACAATGGCTGGCCGGTAGAGGCGTGCACGGGGATATGAGCAGCCTGAGGGACAGAGGGGTAGCTGCGAGGGGCCAGCGCTCTGCTGAGAAAACTGTCAGGGAAAGTCGTGGTCCTCAGCTCCTCGCTGCCCCGGAGGGAGGCTGCACTGCTTCCCAGTCGTCCACACTCTCCCACCGGCCCAATGCCCACCTGCGGAGGCCAGAAAGAGGGCCTGAAATCTCACAGGTGCACCGCAGGCAAGGGTGTCCCCAGTCCTCCTGGGAGCCCAGCTCAGCCCCCGGGGACAGCATCCCAGGGCCTGGCCATCCCCGCCCTCTGCACTTTGGCCATAGGAGCCCGGCAGCTCCTTCTCAGGCCGCTGGTGGAGACTCTGCCCCAGAGGATCCCGGCCGGGGCACACCTGTGTCTGGCACACCCTGCAGGCCAGCCAGTGGCCAGAGCTCCCCCAGGGACACTGAACGCACACCCCTTATCCAACGTTTCCTTGGCACATACTTTCTAGCCGCCTGTGGCTAGTCTTTTTATGCTCTTAAGAGCGTGCTTCACAGAGCACATGTTTCTTGATTGTGATGAAGTCCAACTTACACGTTTTTCTTTCACGGATTGTGCCTTCAGTGACGTCTCTAAAATCTCACCTGCGGGGCCCCTGGCCGGCTCCACAGGCGAGCAGCACTCTCCAACTCGGGATCCTGAGTTCCAGTCTCGGCACACACTAGGTGGAGAGACTGCTTTAAAACTAAGCTCCCTGCCAACCCGAGGTCACCTGCCCTTTCTCCTGTTGTATTTCCCAGTGTTGCTGTTTCACGTCTTACATTTTGGTCTGTGATGCACTTTGGGTCAGCTTCCGTGAAGGTGCGCGGTCTGGCTCTCGACTCCTCATCTCGCACGTGTCCCAGCACCATCTGCTGAAGACGCCGTCTTCGCTCCACTGTGCCGCCTTCGCTCCTGTCGAACGTCAGTCTCTGCACTCACTGGGTCTGTTTCTCTGATGCACTGGCCCGTCTGTCTACTTTTTCACCAACGCCACACCGTCCTGACTACCGCACTTCGCAGGGAGCCTTGAGGCCGGGTAACGCCAGTCTCCCAACTTGTGCTTCCCCTTCAGCGTCCGTGTGATTCTGAGCCCGTGTGTCCTCTCCATCCACACGTCAGCATCGGGTCATCGATAGCCGCAGCACAGCTTGCTGGGATCTTGATTGGGACGGTTTGAATCTCTGGTCTCCCCATCCATGAACACGGGATTCCTCTCCATTCACTTGGTTCTTTGATTTTGGCATCAGAGTTTTGGTTTCTCAGATGGATCCTGACATATTTTGTTAGATTTCTACCTAAGTATTTCTCTTTTTTTCTTTCCTTTTTTGGCGCTAATGTAAATAGTGTTTTATCTTTAATCTTGAATCCTGTTTGCTCCCGGATAGGACAGCAAGAATGACTCTTGTGCATTCCCCTTGTATCCTGAAATGTTGCCAACATTATGTATCAGCTCGGGAGTCTCTGTGTCAATTTTTTGGACAACCTTGCCATCTGTGACCAAAGACAATTTTGTTTCTTCCTTCCCAATCTGTATGCCTTTGTCTCCTTTTCTTGGCTTACTGCTTCCACTAGGACTCCCAGTGTGATGCTGAAGCGGTGGTCAGAGGGGATGTCCTTCTAGTTCCCGACTCTGGGAAAGCACCCAGATTCTCACAGTTGAGCGTGATGTAGCTGTGGGGTCTGTGGGTGTCCTTTAACAAGAGAGGAAGTTCCACTTATTAAACATTCACTAATAGTTAATATGAAAAGTTCCTGTCTTGTAAATCAATTTAAAAGTTATCTTCCAGAGTTAGTGGTGGAGGCAATTTTCAGGAAGCATCTCTCCCCAGTTGCTGCCCTGAAGATGCCCCTGTTCTGACCTCTTGTCTCCAAACTCCTCACTCCAGGCAGACCCGCCAACTCTGGCCCATAGGACCCTCCCCAGCCCTTCCATCAACACAGGCCCTCAGCTGTTTCTTCACAACACCCCTCACCCTCACTGCTCCCCTCTCCCTGGCCGCCCCCCTCCCTCACTGCCCTCCCTCGCCGCCCCCCTCCCTTGCCCCCCCTCACCCACACCGCCCGCCCTCTCCTTCACTGCCCCCCCCCCGGCCCTCACTCTCATCCCCTCTGCCTCGTGAGCCTTTCCTTTAATCTGGAAAAGTCACCAGTCCATTGATGAAGCAAGTTGGATTTATTCAAACCATCTTTCTTTTAAAGGAAAACCTGCCTAAGTTACATTTTTAAAATAAATTCTATATGGAAAGCAGAGCTATTTGTGGGGCTACTTCGAGTGCTAAGGAGCTGTGTCTGGCCAGGACTCAGGGACACCGCTGTCCCAGGGGAGCCCCATGCCCACTGGGGTCTCAAGGCAATGGAAGGTGGGGCTCCTGGCAGCCCCAGCAGCAACTCTAAGGGGTCCTCAGGACACCCCTTCCCCAGATTCCCCCAACCCGCTTCCTTCCAGGGACCTGGGGAGGCCAGCAGGCACGTAGGTGGTGGGCTGGCGGCAGGGATGTGGGTTCTCAGGACACCGACCTCCATCTTCCCTGCTTTGTGGGTGCCCTTGTGCTCTCTCTGCCTCAGATCTGGGAGACGCCTGCTTCCTGTCAGGGGAGACTGTTATTTATTTTTTTTTAAGATTTTATTTATTTATTTGACAGACAGAGATCACAAGCAGGCAGAGAGGCAGGCAGAGAGAGAGGGAGAAGCAGGCTCCCCACTGAGCAGAGAGCCCGATGCGGGGCTCAATCCCAGGACCCTAAGATCATGACCTGAGCCGAAGGCAGAGGCTTAACTCACTGAGCCAACCCAGGCGCCCCAAGACTGCTATTTAGGAACCAAAATTCAGGCAGAGATGCTCATACCATTCAAGCATCACTGCCTCTGGGTCGTTCTGAGGACAGAGTTGGGAAGCGTGTGTGAGCGTGAGCGTGTAAGGCCACTGGCACGCTGACATGACTCGGCGAACAGGTCTCCATTCAACTCCTTTGGTTTACATTTGTGTGTCTCATGTCAAAAACCCTCGTTGCTATCAACATCCCTGAGTGGCTCATTCGCTTTGTCCCCCGAGAAGGCACTGGGTTCCGGCTGTACTCCCTGCAGGGCTGACCAGCAACAGGGCTGGTGTCCCAGCCTTCTGGGCAAGGGAATGGCCGGCATTACTGGCTTCTGGGTGGTTGGGGGCAGAACCATCCCCCAGTGGCCGTCCAGGAAGATACACCCAGTCCGTGGTTCTGCCCTGGTGACCTGGGACAGCCCAGGTCTCACCACAGACAACGCTGCCTGCCTGGGAACTGGGCCTGATTATGTCCGACCTTCTCAGCCTAATTCCCAAGCTTTAACCAGGACAGCACAGCTCATACCTTCTCCTTCTGGAGTCTAGGATTGATTTTTAAAATTTAAATAAGAATAAATTAAAGACTGCCTCTCCTCCCAGGATGTGTATCACATTTATCGAAACATCAAACTCACAGGGCACCTGGGGCTCAGAGGGCTAAGCGTCTGCTCCTGGCCCAGGTCAAGATCTCAGGGTCCTGGATCGAGTCCCGCATCGGGCTCCCTGCTCAGCGGGGAGCCTGCTTCTCCCTCTCCCTCTGTGCCCTCTCCCTCACTGTCCCTCAAATAAATAATCGACAAAACAACCTCACACTCACAAGCACTTTGCAAGACATTGCCACGGGGCCTGTCAGCAGAGGTTGTGTTTCAAGAGCCATACTCTCGGAACTGGGGACTGGAGGACATGCCATGCCTCCCGACAGGCCAGCCGCAAGCTCTGGCCACGGAGACCCATGATGAAGGGGGTCCCCGTTCTGCTTTGCTGCAGTGGTTGGGCACAGGGCGGCTCTTAGAGACCGCAGATAACGGGTTCACCTCCACCGGGCCCGTCCCCGCAGCGCCCTCCTGTTTGCCTCAGCTTGGCCAGCAGAGGGCAGCAGCTGCCAGGGCACAGGGCCGGGCCCTGGGTCACCAGTGGCCGCGGGCGCCAGGACAGCCTGGCGCATCTGCCTGCGTTTTCCCCTGACATCTGAAAGGCTGGGCGCAGAACGGAATTCCTCTCCCTTCTAAACTTCAAGGACAAAGACAGGTCACAGATATTTTGACGCACGTGACAGTTTCCAGAGCTTTAAACCTCCAGGTGGCCCCTGGGGGCAGGCAGAGCTGCGACTCGGGTCCTATCTTTCTGGGAACAAGAAACAAACAGGCTGGGGACCACGCGAGGTCCTTGGGCTGGGAGAGCAGAGGGGGATCTGGAACTTTGTGGCGGAGCCCGAGTGCCCGCCGAGGCCCCCCGCCCAGCACCTGCTCAGGCTGAGCACGCCGGCCACCAAGCTCCCGAAACGGGGATCGCCTGGGGCACGCGCTCACCCCAGCTGTGGGATCCCCACGTTCACGACCACGGGGCTCAGACCCGACACGCTCTCCCGCAGGCGAGCGTCTGTCAGTCTGGGGGAAGGGGAGGGGGAGGGGCGCTTTCTTGCATTTTGTGCTTCCGTGGACTCTGGAGCTCCACGTGTTCGAGTTTTTGGGTCGTGAGGTCCACAGCATGCCCCGAAATGAACCAGTCTGGGTGACGACGTGACCATGCCAGGCTCACCGCAGGCACGGAGCGCTCTGCAGAACAGACCTGACTGAGGACACGAGGCACAGAACAAAGGTGCTCATTCTGAGCGGGGCCTGTCCCCGCAGCATCTAAGCCGACGGATCCATCAAGCTGACGTCTTCCCCCACGGGGAGAAGGAACACGCCTACTGTCAAGGAGCCTTTGAAGCACAAAGGTCTTTTTTCAGTATTCGGAATGCCTACGTTGCTGAGATAAATGGGGGAAGATGTGACATTTATTGTACATAATTTAAACTGAAATCTGCTCCCAGTGAAGGAGAGTTACCAGGTATTCTGAACCGTGGGCCTTCCGTCCTGATCTCGCTGACATGAGGGCACAACCTGCTTCAGAGCTGCCTTCGTTTTTATAATTTGGAGGAAAAAACCATACTGTGGAGTATCGTGAAGCTAACATTTTTATTTTTTGAAATGAAGTCATGCCCATCTGTGAATTATTTCTTAAAAGAAAAAAAAAACACTTAAATTGGGCAAGTGTTTTCCCACTTTTGAAACACCTGCTTTAAAGATAAGAAGCACCACATGGTTGACAGTGACCCAAACCACAAGAGACACGCAGGTGCAGGGGACTGTTGGTTTGGGGAGAAAGATTTTGTCAGACGGCATGTGCAGACTTCGCGGAGGCCCAGCTGCTCCTGGGCACACGGGGACATGGGAGCTGGTCACCTGCCCGCCCACGGTCTCCCTCTGCTGCTGCAAGGACACAAAGCGTACAGAAGCCCGCTGGTTCTGCGCAGGGCCACAGTGGGAAGTCCCTCCACCACCCAGAAGCCCGGATGTGGACATAGAGGGGACCATGTGCGCCTCGTGGGCAGTGCAAGGCCCATCGCTCTGGGCCGCTCTGCCTCCTCCCCTCCCACATCGGAAACAAGGTGCTATTGCAGGAGCAGCGGCGGCCAGCACGGTGTGGTCGCCCCCGCCCCGGGCTCCCTGGAGCTCAGGAGGACGCGGTGGGCAGCACAGGCTGGGCTGATCCTACCCAGCAGCTTTTCTGACCCAGTTCCCAGCCTCTGCTCGTGGAATGTCCCAAACCCACCGGACGCCAGGGGCACCGAGGCCGTGGGAGTTAGTCACCCATCCCATGGCACACAAGGGCGGGGGGGGGGCAGGTGGGGTCGGGTGGCCTAGGGTTCCCACGGAGCTGCTCAGATGTCCCTGGGAAAGGCCCATGGCTGGGAGCTCCCTCAGGCCGGCCAGCTTCCCAGCAGAGGTGCAGGGATGGAGGTGGGCAGACAGGGCACAGCCGGTCGCTCCCACAAGGGCTCCTCAGGGCCATGTCTGCCCTGAAGCTCCAGGAGGGCAGTCGCTGGGTCCCACGGCCACAGCCAGCCTGCTTTTCGCCGTCTCCTCCCGAGGGCCACCGCTCAAGAAACCCCACACTTTCACCCGGACTCAGGGCCTCAGCCTTGGCTTTTTAGGGACCCGGCCAGCCTGTGGGCTGCCCATGTCTACAGCTCTGTAGCTCATCAAATTCGGGTCGGGGGCACCTGGGTGGCTCAGTGGCTTAAGCCTCTGCCTTCGGCTCAGGTCATGATCTCAGGGTCCCAGGATCGAGCCCCATATCGGGCTCTCTGCTCAGCAGGGAACCTGCTTCCCCCCCTCTCTGCCTACTTATGATCTCCGTCAAATAAATGAATAAAATCTTAAAAAAAAAAAAATTCAGGTCCAAACGTCTCAGCCTCGCAATGAAGGAAGTGGGAGTGAGGGGCAGTTTTCTTTTGCTGCCAGAATGAATGGCCACCAATGTAATGGCTGAAAACCACACCTGTGTAGTACCTCCTGCCTCTGGAGGCTGAATGTCACACCAGGGGCGGGTCAGCGGCCCTCTGCCTGGGCTGGACCGTGGCTAGAGTGCTGGGAATACAAGCACTTCCAAGCCCTTTCAAACAGTTGGCCAAATTTTGGTTGTAGGGCTCAGGTCCCCTTTGCCCGCGGTCTCACAGCCAATACTGGTCTTTCCCCCTACAAGCTGTTTGCATTTCTTCTAGCACTTTCCATGTGGTCACTGCCAGCAAGGGCCAGCCGAGTCCCTCACAGGCTCGCAAGCCCTCTGACTTGCCCTTCTCTGTCTCTCTGACTCCCGCTGGAGAAAGCTCTCTGCCTTTTTAAAGTACTCATGTGATTCGATGGGGCCCACACAGATAATCCTGGATAATCTTCCTATGGGCATCCTGTAACATTAATTCCTTCTGCAAAGTCCTCTTGCCCTGTAACGTAACGCAGTCCTGATGTAGTCCTTCGTCTGTTCCTTCCTCCCCTTCGTCATTTGGGGAAAAATTCAGGGAAGAGTAAAGAAAAAAGATGGGATGAAGTTTAATTCCTCACGGAGCTCCAGCAGGACGGGCGCAGCAGGACGTGGAGTCAAGGATGTTTATAGCAGCTTTAGTCGTAATTTCCAAAACTTGGAAACGACCAAGGTGTCTTTCAGTAGGTGAATGGTCAAATACACTGTGGTCCGTCTAGACTATGGAGTATTATTAATGATAAAAAGAAGTTATTTATCCAGCCATGAAAACACAGGGAGAACCTTAAATGCATGCTATGAAATGAAAAATAAAAGCCAATTATAAAACATTCTGCAAAAGGTAAAATCATGTAGACGGTAAAAAGATGAGTGTCTGCGGGGTGAGTGGGGGAGAGGAACAGGCTAAACACAGGGATTGTTAGGGCAGAGAAACTACTCCGTATGACAGCATAACGACGGACACATGCATTGGACATTTGTCCAAGCCCGGCGCATGTGCAGCGTGAAGAGTGAACCCTCACGGACCGCAAGCATGAAGGACACCCCAGCGCAGGCTCGTCTCTGGTCACTTACGTACCATTCCAATGAGTGTGTTGACAGTGGGGGGTGCGGTGCGTGTGCTGGGACGGGGCATGTGGAAAATCTCTGTACCTTCCGTCCTGTTTTCTTTGTAAACCTGACAAACCTGCCCTAAAAAAATCAAGTCTTTCAAAAACAGAATCAGAGACACAATTCCAGGCACTGCATTCTGCCAGCAACACAGCCGTGCATCGAGTGAAGAAGGTGAAGGCCCCGTGGGACATACACATGGGGGCTTCCTCCAGCCACGCCCTCCAGCCCACGTGGCCCCCAAGCAGCCCACAAAAGGGGGACCAGGACTCCCTGCACTTGAACAAGTCTCTAAGCCCCATGCATTTTAGAATGGAACACGGTGCTCCCTGCCAACAGGGCACGTCTGTGATCGCTCTGAGTAGCTGCTGCCTCTGAACTCGAAAACAATCCACATGCAGTGTTCTGAACGGTAGGTAGGTAGTCGCTGAAATCTAAGTAAATCAAAGAAATTTTTTAAAATAAAGGTGTTCATGGAAGAACAATGAACAGGGCAGCTTCCTCTGGGATTTCCTTCAAACTATTAAGATATATAGTCCGCACTAGGCTTGGGGGAAATTTAGATATATGTTAGACTTAAAAACCAGTGTATTGAGACATAACTCACGTTAAATAAGATGGACCCACTTTCAGACTCGAGTTTGGTGGGTGGTCCAACAGCCGCATACACCCGCGGAACCCTTTCTCCAACAAGATACCGAACGTCCCCATCACCCCAGAAAGCCCCTCTGCTTTCTCCCGGTCAGTCCCCTCCCTGCCCCACAGCCATGCTCGCCCCTATCACTGGGGACCACTTAGCCTCTTCCAGACTTCAGGGTTCTCCAGAAAAACAGAGCCAACCGCATCTATGTGCCTATATTAAGACTCATTTTGAGGGACTGGCTCCCAGGACTGCGGGTGTCGGCAAGTGTGATGTCTGCATGGCGGGCCGCGAAAGCACGCGGCAGTTGGCCATGCGGCCTTGAGGCAGAATTGGATGAACGCCCCCACCCCTGCCGCTGTCAAGGGTACTCTCCGTTCATCAGACCCAACTGACTATAGGTGTTAATCGTATCTGCCAAGTACTTTCACGGCAACAGCTCTATTCACGTTCAATTAAATAACTAGGTGCTACGCCCCAGTCGCACAGACCCAAGACCGTCACTCTGACAATACACGTGGAATCATGCACCGTGTGTGGTTTTGCGCCCGACTCCTCTCATTCAGCATGAAGTCCCGGAGTCATGGACACAAACAGTCACCCCTGTCTGCACCGGCACCCGTTCCTTTTTATCACAGAATCGCATCTCTTGCACGAATACAGCAGGCTAGATTCTAACACACGCCAGGCATTTCACACTTCGGCCCTGAGATCCAAAAATAAGAAAATAAGAAAACTGCCAAACGCCAATTAGAACCCGGAGTGACTCACTGAGATATTTAAACCTCTTTAGGTCATAAAACAGAACAGCTAAGAGTCTCTTGCCGGCCAGCTGACGCATGGGGGGACACAAGGCAGGCAGCACAGTGCTCTCCGGAATACGGCGCCTCCGTGTGGCTTCTGCTGCTTTTTAATTTTAATTTAACGAAAGCTCATTAATAAAGAATACAGCCTAAACTTAAGCCAAACGTGGTGCTATTGCTTCAAAAGACATACCTGTAACGCACACCAGAGCACCCGTTTGTGGGGGAGCCTGATAGCTAGTCTTTCAACCGCTCGGGGGCAGACTGGCTAACTCTACACGTAGAAAGGGATATTACAGCCCCGTTTCTCTGCTCATCTTCACAGCAAAGTGTGGTTACCGTTTCCAAGCCCCTCCTCTCCCTTTCTCTGAAACCCTCTCACAACAGATTTGCACAGTGCACTGCACAGCAACCGCTCTTGTTAAGGTCAGCCATGGCATCCCAACTGTTACACCACACAGGCCATCCTCAGCATTCATCACGCAGCATTGGGGAACCGGCCACTCCTGTCCCCGTCTTCACCCAGCTAGGGACTCCGTGGGCTTCTGGCTCTCTGGAAGCCCACCTCATGGTCATTCCTCCTCGGCCTCCCTTGTAGTTCTGTAGTGGTCCCTTCCCCATCCACCTTCCCTTCTGGGGTGAGCTCGCCAGTCTCTCCTGGTTTGAAACGCCTGTAGATACTCTCATTCTCTGAATTTACGCCTCCAGGTGGCAACTCCTCCGTGTGTGCCAGACTTCTGTGTGCCTCTGCCTTTGCAGCAGCTCTGCAGTTCTCAGCCAGCCTGGGCTCCCGCTCAGCGGCCCCCTCTGCAGCCCCTCCCATCTCTGAGTCAAGAAACTCCTTTCCACCAGGTGCACAGCCCGACCGAGGGCAGCCATTCCTGAGCGCCTTCCTTCTCTCGCACTACATCTACCGCACCTGTAAATCCCAGGGCCTGTGCTTTTCAGGTGCTCATCTCTGAAATCTGACCTATTCTCACCCCCCACCGGCACATTCATGACCACCCAGCCCTCATCCTCTTGCCCAGATGACCCAACGACCTGGTCAGGAGGCTCCCTGATCTGACTCTTCGTGCGCCCACCCCCGTGTCTTCTCGGCAGAGCGGCCACACTGACCCCGTTAAAGTCCAGTCATCACCGCCGCCCTCTGCTCGCCACCCCGTGGCCTCCCGTCTCGTGTGGAGCCCATCCCCTCCCAGGCACAACCTTCTGCACGTGGCCCCACGGGTCACTCCCTCCTCTTCCCGAGGTCTTCTCCCACCACCTACTGCTACGCTCCCATCCCTCCTCCCCCGCTTCACTTTCCTCTCCAGCCCACCTGACTCACTACACACCTTGGTTCTTCTCTCTGTCGCCGTCGGTCCCCCGGAGACGTGGAAGCTCCACGAGCACAGGGCTGGTTCGCTCCGTGGACGTCCGCGTCCTGGAGACCGTGCGCAGCGCGGGGCCCGCAGCGGGAGCGGCCAGTTGGTACGTGCGGGGTGGGAAATGCTCCCGATGGGGAACGGTCGGCTTCCAGTGGTGTGATGCGGTCACTGCCACATTCACCGTGTCACGGGAAGAAGGTGCGGTTTCAGACAATCCGTCCACACGCCCAGAGCGAGACGCCCACGAAAGAAGGAACAATGAGTCCCGTCGTGCCGAGACGCCAAAAGTGCCCTAAGGCGGCGTCCCGGGGGCGCAAAGAACCGCGGCACTAACACCCTGGCGGACCGCGTGGGCTCTGAGCGGCGCTGCGGCCCAACGGGGACTCGGAACCGCGAGGGCTCTGCCCGAGCTGGAGGGGCACCCACCGTCCCGCCAGCAGGCGCACCGGGAGCACGCGCGCAGGTGCGGCGCGCGCAGGTGCGGCGCGCGCAGGTGCGGCGCGCGCAGGTGCGGCGCGCGCAGGTGCGGCCGGGGCCCGGGCCCGGGGTTCCGCCCGCCACCCTCCGAGTGCGCCCTCCATTGGCTGCTCCGCCCACGAGCCGCGTTCCCATTGGCCCCGGATTAGACTGGGGGCGGGCCCGGCTCGCGCTGGGGCGGGGGCTGCCTCCAGCCCTCCAGGACTCTGCGACAGAGGCGGGCGGTGAGCGGCAGCCTAGCGACGGGCCTCCAAGGACGCGCCCGCCCCGACCCCCTGTAACCCAGCCGCTCTGGACGCCCGGGTCCGGTTCGGAGTGGCGCCGGCACGGGCTGGGGGGCGTGGCGCAGCAGGAGGCGGCTTGCGCAGGCGCGGTCGGCACGCCCGCAGCCCCCGGCAGCCCCCGCGGCCGCGCCCCTCCCCGCCCCGCCCACGCAGGGGAGCCTCCCGGCGGCCCCGCCCCCGCCCGGGCCTGCGGAGGAGGCGGAGGGGGATGACGTCATCGAGCGGGGCGACGGGCATTGGGCGCCATTTTGAAAAGGGGAAAAAAATCCCTCCCCGGCAGCCGCGGCGGCGGCGGCGGCGGCGGCGGCCGGGCTGAGGTGCTCGGGCGGCAGTAGCGCGGCGGCCGCCTCCTTCGTGCGCCGCCGCCTCGGCGCCCGCCTGCCCGCCCGCCCGCCGGCCGGCCATGGCAGGTGAGCGCCCGCGCGGGGCGAGGCGGGCGCTGGGCTGCGGGCGGGGGGCGCGGGCGTGGGCGCGGGCGCGGCGGGCGCGGGGCCCTGACGCGCCCGGTGTGTGTCCGCAGGGGCCGGAGGCGGCGGCTGCCCCGCGGGCGGCAACGACTTGCAGTGGTGCTTCTCGCAGGTCAAGGGGGCCGTCGACGAGGACGTGGCGGAAGGTAAGGCCGCGCACCTGGGCGGGGGCGGCGCGCTCCCCTCCTCCCGGCCGCGGCCCCGGGAAGCCTGCAGCCCGGGCCGGCGCGGCGTCCGCTCGCGGGGAGGGCGCGGGGCCCGGCCGCCGGCCCGGGGGCGGCCCGAGGGTTATGTAAGGGAGCCAAGGTCACCGGGCCTGCGGCGGGCTCTGCTGGCGGCGCGTCCCGGCTCCTCCCCGCGCGGGTGGCCGCCGCCTGCGTTCGGCCGGGCTGCGGGCGGAGCGGCGGGCGGAGCGGCGGGCGGAGCGGCGGGAAGCGGGGCTCGGGGCTCGGGGCGGGCGGCGGGAGTGGCGGGCCGCCGGGCCGGGTGCGGCGCTCTCTGCGGCTCCGACGGCCGCCGCTCGGCTCGCGGGGCGGGCGCTGCCCTCGGGCCTCCGACGCGCGACGCCTTCCGAGCTCGCGGACCCCGCGCGCTGCTTCCCCGGACCGCAGCCCTGCGGGACCCGGGGCCGGCGTGTCGGCGGGAGCGGCCCGTGAGGCCCCGTCTGCCGTGCTCCCGCGCGCCGGGTCCCTGGAGCGCTCAGCGGCGTCCCCGCCGCCCCTGGCAGGGCGACCCCCGCAGATCCCCCGAGACGGAGCGCGCGCAGATCGGTAAACACGCAGCGGCGTCGGAGCGGCTGGTGCGAGCGGAGGTTTGGGCGCAAACACGGGGTTACCCCCGCGCTCGTGCGAGCTGCGCGTTCGCGCTGCGTCCGCTGTCCCCGGGAGAGCCCGTCCCGCCGGCGGTGCCCCCTCTCCGCGCACGCCTGGGCGCACGGACGCACGGACGGACCGACGAAGTGCCGCGTGCCGGGGCGGGCGTGGCGCTCCGAGCGCGGGGTCCGCGCCGACGTGACTGTTCGCCGAGTGGAGCCGATGGGAACTCTCTGCGCTTGTCCGTCCCGACCTCGCGGTTTTGCACGGACGTGCAAGTTTGCTGTTTCTGGAAGGTTTCTTTGTGGTCGTTACTCGGGCGTCTTCCGGCGGCTGCATGCGCGAGCGTTCTCTGTCATCCACCGGGGCTCCGGCCGCGGTGCTCAGGCGGGGCGCGCGCCCGGACGCCCCTCGTGTCCGTCGCCGGGTTGCGGCCGCGTCCGTGCAGTTGCGTCGTTGCCGGAGAAGTCGTGGGTAGAGGACACGGAACGGCAGCAGCCCGGGGTGGTGGGGACAAGCGGAGCGGAGAAGCCGGTACCGAGCTCGGCCGTGGTGGGGAAACGTTGGCGGGAGGTGGAAGGTGCGGTGATCTGAAGGAGCTTCTCGTGCGCTGGCGTGTGCTTCCGTGTCTTGGTGGAGGTTTGCGGCTCGCGATGCGTTTGCCCGGGTCTGAGCTCTCCGTGGAGGAGCGCCCCTGGACCCGCGCACAGTGGACGTCTTTCTGCCTCCCGAGACCATGGCTGAGGCGCAGGCGGGGGCCCCGTCCGCACTTGGCGAGGGCAGCACCTGGTGGCGCCAGGCAGTTCCGGACTCAGTGCTAAGGCCGTGCGTGCAGTGGGCTGAGGCTTGTGATTTCTTTGTTGTTTTTGAAACTGATAGTTTGGGGGACTCGAATCATAACCGTGCGGAGCCGTGGAAACGTGACGGCTTTTTCTTTTCCAAGAGCGGGGTTTTGCTTACGCAGGGGCCAGGTTAGCATAGCACCGTCAGGATTTCTCGTTGCTTGCAAGTAGGATTGGAGCTGGGCTTGGAGGGAACCTGGTTGTTTTCCTGCTGGTGACAAGGTGCGGGAGAGACCGTCCCTGCTCCTCCCCCGGCAGCTTGCTGCTAGCGGCTGTAGTCCCCACCCTCCGCAGCTGCGCAAGGTGAACTTCTCTGCCCAGGAAAGCAAGAATCGAGACTAAAAACCGGGCGAGGCTTCCAAAAGGAAGTGAAAAGGGAAGTGGTTTGTTAGCTTGTGCCTTCAAATCCTTATGCTCCAGGCAGTGAGCGCTGTGCGGAAGCTGTTGGGTGTCCGTGCAGATCTCCGTGTGTGCTGCTCAGTCACCACTGCCCAGTCCCTAAGCCCTACGCCCTTTCCTTGGGCGACTTGCACTGAACAGATGATGTTTACAGATGCCATATGATACTGTAGTCCTTTGCTAGTGTGTCTCATCCAGCTGGAAGGCTGAGTGCCCCCCCACACACACACACCTTGTAGAGGACCCAGTCTGCAGTGCTGCTACCAACAGACAGCGAGTGCTCACTGCTGCAGACGTGGCTCTGTTACCTGCATCTGTTAGTTCCCGGTCACACGGCCCTAGGAGGGAGGGACTGTTCTTCCCAGTTCTAGATGCAGAAGCCCAGGCACAGAGGGCCATTAACTTGGTCAGCAGCCGCTGTAAGGTCAGAGCCAAGGTTTGAAGCCAGCCTGGCTGGCTCCGGAGGCAGCACTGCTGCGGCCCTCGAGGTGGGATGTGGCTGCCAGCCTGGGGATGGCTCCTTTGAGAGTGCATGAGAGCGCTCACTGGCCAGAGTTGTAGGAAAGCAAATGAAAATGAGATGCCTTGAGAGCAGGTGTCTCTCCCAGGTTAGGAACAAGGGTTAAAGCATGGCCATCAAAGAGCAGATGTCACAAAGATGGTTTGACGGGGAGAGCCTGGAACCCCTGTGCACCCAGCCGACGAGGCAGTAATTCTGTGAGTTACTTAAAGCGTGATTGTACTCACTTCTTCCAGGAAAGCTTTGGGTCCTGCTGCCTCTGCCCATGGATTGTTTTTCCAGAAAAGCTGTGGGGAGGGCTGGAGGAGGGCTTTGTAACCACCTATGACCTGGTTTTATAGCTTTTTGTGTAGCCTGATGACCGCTGGTTCGTCATCAGTAATTTTACATGTCTTGACTTTTTACTTGATGGTTTTGTTTTAATCTGTTTCTTAATCCGTGATCTGGTCTACGGTCTTGAATTTGACATTAATCTTTTTCTAAAAGGATAATACTAAATGTTAATCTGTAACTCCAGCTTAAGTCTGGGGAGTTGTATAAATTCTATGGGTATCTCAGTGATATGGTCCAGCTTTTCTAAAAGGGTTTATGTAGATATATTATTAAAGGAAAACCTTGAAGTTGGAGAAAGAAACAAAAACTAAGGGCATTTGGGTATCAATATTAAGCAGATACTGTGTTTCATAAATTTGAGCTACATCTGATTTCAGAAATGTTAACATGTAAGAACCTGTGCTCCCTACAATCTGTGAAATCCAGTATTTGTGAATGCAAAAATCATATTATTTTTAGTGTTGTGGGTTTCTTTTCTTTTCTTTTTTTTTTTCCTGTATATAGCAAGTGAACACTCAGTAGTATTTATCATTGATTTTTTTTTTTTTTTTTAATTGTGATGGGACCTGTGTCTGGCTGTTTGAAGTATTCTAATCTGATACATTGTCTACATTCCATTGTAGGGTTCCCATTTACTTTGTATTTGTATCTGTGCCATCCTAAAAGTTCTCCAGGAAAGCATCTTGTGGGGGGAAGCCATGAAACAAGAAAACGATCTACTTACTAACATTCTTGCTGTTTAATTTAGAAGAGAGTTTCATGGGGAGATTGTCCTTGTGGTTTTCTTAAGGTTAAGGCATTTCACATACTTAGGAGCACAGCTACATTGTAATGCTTCTGAAATCAGGCTGCATGTTCAAGAACCTGGGCTAACTGTAGTTATATAATCAGATGTAAGTATGAGATTTACGGTAATATTAAACCGTACTCCTCATTTTTTTTTTTTATTCCTTGATTTTAAAGGTCTTGTTTTGGGATGCCTGGGTGGCTCAGTTGGTTAAGCGTCTGCCTTTGACTAAGGTCATGATCCCAGGGTCCAGGATTGAGCCCCACATGGGGCTCCCTGCTCAGTGGGGAGGCTACTTCTCCCTCTCTCTCTCTCTCTGCCTGCTGCTCTCCCTGCTTGTTCTCTCTCTAAAATAAATAAAACCTTAGGGGGGAAAAAAGTTTTGTTGGGAAATTCTGGGTTTAGTTCATGTCTCCCATTTATCAGGTGTGAAGGCCTGTTCTGAACCTCAGCTCAATTATCTAGAATAGATATCAAAAGATTTTTGTCAGGGAGCCTCTGGGTGGCTCAGCTGATTGGGCATCTGCTTTCAGCTCAGGTCATGGCCTCAGAGTCCAGGGATGGAGCCCTGGTTGAGTCCAGCTCCCTGCTCAGCATGGAGTCTGCTCCCTCTGCCTCCCATGCGAGTTCTCTCTCTCAAATAAAGACATAAAGTCTTTAATTTTTTTAAAAAAATTTATTTTTGTCAAGATTAAACAATCTGCAGTGCTTTTGTTTCCTGTAAAGTTTGAGTGCTAGGTATGACTGTTAATTAATTCTCATGTATTTTAGGGTGTTTGGGTTTGGTTGTAGCTATTCTTAGACCTAAAAATCACAGTTTCTTGATTTTTTTTTCCCCTGATTTCCCCCCAGTCTCTTCATTCTTCTTAGATCCCTTCAGTTAGGCCTAACCACTTGGCTCTTGTATTATTACTCAGGGTTCCTTTCTTGCTAGTACTTCTTTCCTCATACTCTGTGACCCTTGCTCTTGTTTCTTTCCCAGCCAAGAATTTTCTTCGTGTTTCCTGCCTACCTTCCACACCCTACCAGTCCTTCCACCGTCTGCTTTCTCTCCCCAGTTTTAGTGCATGGGTTAGTCTTGTCTCTTTAACTTGTTACTCAGGATATGGAAAGGCAAATCCCATTTCGATTGTCTTACTAGCTTTGTGTTAACTTGAGAGGTTACTTACCATGTGGTTTTTCATCTGTACAGCCGGGGTACTGTTCCCTATGGCGGTGACAGGTTGTTAGGAAGATTCCACACAAATGCAGGGAAAGCTCTGGTAAACAGGCACACGCGGTAACTGGTAACTGTGGGAATGTTGTCCTAAGAGACACTTTTGCACGGAAGAACTTACTCTGTGTTGCTTCCAGGAGCCAACTAAAGAAAAGGAAGGGTGTTACAGGGCGCTGCTTTCAGCTTAGCTCATCTGAAAGTTCACAACTATGTCCTCAAGGGCAGCTGGTGTGGGTGTTGGATTAGAGGAACCCTGTTCCTGCCTCGAGAAACCCTCTGGTGAGACAGACACCCTCCTGAGAGCAGAGGGAGTAGAGGGAACGTGCTTGAAGCGCCTCGCACGCAGACTTGGGTGGGAAGTGAAGGTGAGGAAATCCGGGTGTGGCAGGGTGTGCAAAGGGAAGAGGTGAAGAATGTTCCAGATGGAGGAGGCTTGGAGAGGAGATTGGAGAGAGCATGGTGCATTCTGGGAAACAGAATGTTTGGCCGGTCTTTCAGCAGAGAGGGTAGTGGCCCTGTTGAGTTGAGGGGCTGAGTGGCCAAAGTGCCCAGTAACAGCCTTGGATCACCATGCTGAGGACTTCTGATTGTACCTTCAAGTGATCCTGAGTGCAGGCCTTTAAGATTCCAAGCAGAAGAGTGATACCAGTTTTACCTTTTTTTAGGGAGGTCACTCTGGCCCTCGGAGAATGGTTGGTGAAGGGGGAAGAATGGAGGCCAGCAGGAAGTTACTGCAGGAATAAAAGCTGGAAATGGGGCTTACTCGAAGTCAGAGGTCTCCAGGGGTGTTTTTGTGAAGGGCCAAGTAGTCAGTATTTTAGACTTTGCAGGCCAGGCAGTCTCGTGCTGCTACTGAGCTCAGCTCTGCCTGGGTGGCCGGCGGACGCCGCGGAGGCTGGCCCGCAGCACTGTGCCGACAGCGGAGCCCGGTGCCCTCGGCCCGCCCCGGTGCGCAAACTGCTTCTTGAGCCTTTGGCCCCGGGAGGATCAGAGCGCTTTTGTTTGTGTGGGTTTTGTCTGTCGCTGTTTCCTGTATTTGAATTAAAACGGAGGAAGTTAAGGTATTTATTATTTCACTTTAAAGTAGTAACGAGTCTGATACATGGGAACAAGACATCTTCCATGAAAAACAACTTTCTCAAACAAGCAAAAGACCTAGTGAGAAGACGGGCCTTGTTTCACACTCTGTGGACCCTCAGGCGGGGTCGGCAGACGGCGGCGGGGAGTGGGGTCTCTCGCAGCCACCTCGCTGAGGTCTGCGGGGAAAATCTGGCCTCTCGCCCAGGGTCGGCAGGAAGAGGAAGGAGTGAACAGCCGTTCCATGGAGGCCGGTCCGTAGCAGCGCGGCCCAGCCCGGCGGATGACGGCGTCCCGGGTTCGGTGGTGCGCTGGGACCGCCGCTGTCGTGAGCTCGAGCCGCGCGCGCCGGAGCCCGCTGTCTCCCTCCCGTGCTGAGCCGGTTCTCGCTCGCGGGCTCCCAGCTCCGGCGCCGGGCTGTTCGCGTCTCCGTGCCGGGCGTCTCGCCGCAGAAGGTCGGAGCGGGTCGCGCGTTACCGCCACACGGGCTTCGTCGCAGAGTCGTCTGTCGGGAGCGGTCGGGGCGGCGGAGCAGACACAAGCGCCCCGCAGTCCAGGTCCTCCTGCAAGCGGGCACGCGAAGGTCGGCAGCCCGCGCGGGCCGGAGCATCTGCGAGGCCCGTCGGAGCCGCTGCCGCTGGTGCGTTGTCCTGCGGAGGAAACGCGCGCTCCGCTCGGGCAGCGCCCGGCCCGACCCCAGCACGTGCTTCTCCTCCAGCCCAGCTCGGCGCTTGCAGGCGGAGCGGCGGCCGTTTCACCGCAGCGATCGTCGGGACACGCGCGCCCGGCCAAACTGATGCGTCCGGCTGTGCATCCGCACGGTCCTAGGTGAGACTGGCGCGCCTGCGTGCGTGTGTCCGTGTGCGCGTGTCCGTGCGCGCGTGCGTGCGTGTGTCCGTGCGCGCGTGTCCGTATGCGCGTGCCTGCGTGCGTGCGTCCGTGTGCGCGTGCCTGCGTGCGCCGCCCGGCCGTGCTGCTGCTGCCGTGCTGGGAGCGAAGGGCTCGCACTTTCCCCCGCCCGTGCCCTTGTTCGTCCGTGCGGCCGGCGGCGCGTCACTAGGAAGGTAATTTTGACCTCTGGGACCTCTGGAAGGTTCTCGGGGACGCGGGGGTCCGCAGAGCCCGCTGAGCAGTGGGACAAGAGGGCAGATTTCAGGACCAGCAGTCCTTCCTCATCCTCTCTGGATTTACGTTTCTGTCTCAGTGTAAAACCAGAGAGCTCAGTATGCATGTGTGTTTTTAACATTTATGTGTTTATTTGACAGAAATCAAGTAGGCAAAGAGGCAGGCAAAGGGGGAAGCAGGCTCCCCGCTGAGCAGAGAGCCCGATGCGGGGCTCGATCCCACGACCCTGAGACCATGACCTGAGCCGAAGGCAGAGGCTTAACCCACTGAGCCCCGAGTTCAGTATTTAAAGAAAAGCACATGATGCGGGCGTATAAAGAGTAAAAGCGAAGTGTCCTCTTCACCGCTCTCCAGGAATCCTCCCCAGAAGTAACTGTTCTTAACAGTGTGTGTGTATTTTTAGACCATTGCTTACCCGTCTAATTATTCGTTTTTATTTGAAAACTTGCTGTATGTAAGCAGTTTTATTTTTGTCTCACACAGCGTGGATCCTGGGGTAAATACTGTCTTGCAGCTGCCTTGAGGTTTCACAGTGACCCAGGCTTTCTGCTCAGCTGTGTGTGTACGTGACCCTTGACTGTTGGAGCCACCCCTTGAGATAGAAGCTGCTTTTGTTGGATAAAGAGAAAGTGGACCTTCGGGAAGATTAAGTCGCTTCGCCCAAGGGCACAGAGCTCGTGGGCGCTGGCGTCAGGATGCATCCGGTCAGGTGCTGGGAGTCCAGGGCCCGCGCTGAAAGAGTTCTCACCGCGCTGTCCTGCTGCATAGCTCCGGGTGGTCCCTTTGGTGGCTGCGTGCTGTCACGTGTTACGGATTATCTCATCTAACTAGTCTCACTGGTGGTTTCCAGGTTTTGCGGTCACTAAAGACGCCACGGTAAATAGTCTGCTCACCCACCCGCCCAGGCAGGCGTTTACGTGGCTGGATTCCTAGGAGTGGACGCACTGGCAAAGCCGGTCATTTACCTCTCGGGGCTGCCAAATTGCCCTCCCAAAGGCCATAACAACCTACTCCTTCCGCGAAGCTTCCTTACCCCACCCACTGGCTGAGGACATCAGGCTTTTCCAGTTAGCAGTCTTTGCAGCAGATCTAGTGCTGTAATTCGTGCTTCCTTACCAGTTAGCGCTTTTATTGACGATTCGTTTCTGCTGTGAGTTGTTAGAGCACATCATTACTCCAGTTTTCTCCTGAGCTTTTTAAAAATTAACTTTTAAAAGCTTTTTATACAATATGAATATTAACCTCTAAGTATTTTTTATTATAAACCTTGAATTTTAATTCTTCTGCCCCATAGTTCATATGCTCTCCTGCCCAGAGTTCGGTTAAGTGTGCTAAACGTGTATCTTTTACAAAGGGATTTTTTTTGTTGTTGCTGTTGCTGTTGCTGCTGTTGGAAATCAAGGAAAAAGTCAGATCTGTCTGTGAGTCAGTCATGGCGTAGACGGGGGACGGTGAGTGGGACAGGGAGGGCGGCTCATTTGCTGAATGTAAGTAGAAGCTGGAGTTGGGAGCTCAGAGGCAGGGACCAGCCCTGGAAACAGTAGCCCTGGACAGGACTTCGGGCTCAGAGCATGGAACACACTGTGGCCTGTTCGATCTCCATCCATCAGAAAACCACAACTAAAATGGGGATGCGGGGGTGTAAGTGCATTTATCTTTTCCTATGTTTTGTGCAGTGCTGAGCACAGTGTGGGCGTACGGGACACGTCTTAATGCATTGTGAGTTCTCAGTGAGTCCTTATTCTTGCCCCAAAGGTAGCAAGTTCCCAGATGATAATTGGGAAATTTGGGGTGAAAAGAGCAGATGAGAGGTCTTCATCTTTAGCCTTATCTGTTAGCATGTAATTCATTTTTTAAAAGGGGCACATGAAAGAGTTAATATAAATCATCCAAGAAATGGTATTGAGCAAAAAAAGTTTAGAGGAGTGGTGAGACGTGACTTTTGGTTGACATTTCTGGGGAGTGTCGCTCGTCTTCTGGAGGGCAGTTCAGCATTTGTGTCCGTCACACTCAGAGCCAGGCTACAGCCCCGTGATTCTGCGTGCCGGAGCTCGCAGCGCTGCCGGGCCGCGTGTTTACAGAGTCGCGCTGTGCGGCAGGCAGACATCCGGAGACGCTGGGATGCCCAAAGGTGGTGAAGTGATTAAAAGTATTCTGGTAACGCCGTATTGTGCATTAACGGGGTCCGTGCCTGTCAGAGAGCAGTCTGGGGCACGAGGTTAAAAACAGGAGCTTGGGGTGCCTGGGGGGCTCAGTTGGTGAAGCCACTGCCTTCAACTCAGGTCATGATCCTGGAGTCCCAGGATGGAGTCCTGCATCCGGCTCCCCGCTCAGCAGGCAGCCTGCTTCTCCCTCAGGTCCTCCCACCTCTCATGGTTTGTGTGTGTGTGTGCGCGCACACGCATGCTCTCTCTCTCAAATAATAAAATACAACATATGTGTGTGTGTATGTAATATAAAAAAATTTAAAAAAAAAAGACAGCTCACAGAATAGCACTGGGCTGTAAAACAGTGTATTGTAAACACGTAGGCGTGGAGACGACCTGCCCAGCGGGTCACAGTGGGGCCTGTGGAGAGGGGGGCTCACATTTACAAAGACGTCTGCTTTTATGCTGGATGCGTCTGTATTGTTAGATGTTCTGCACCAAGGATGCATTGTATTTTGTAGTGATAAGGAGAAAACGGCCATTAAGGAAAGGAAAAGAGTAGCCCTCTAAGAACTGAACCCGGGAGAGCGCCCCTTGCTGCTGTGACGGGCCGCCCTCACTGTGTGCGGACCCCAAGACCCTGCCGCTGACTTTTCACGGTTCTGCTTCCAGCATCGCAAATGGCAAAATAGATACTCATAAAAGCACACCCGTTAGAAAGCACTGGTACCGTTAACTTGCTATAAAACAAAGCCAGACAACAATCCAGCTAATAATTACTGAAGATTGGGGGGTTTTCCTTGCCTTTTCCGTATCAGTGCGTCGGTAAGCACACCGAACTTCGTAAAGCAGGGGTTACATCCGGCTTTGTTTCGCTGCTGGCAATCGACCATCCACCTGCGTGCTCTGGAGAAACGTTATGACGTCTTCGTTTCCAGGACACACCTTGCATGTAGGAGAATACCTCACATTTTGATAAACCCTGTAAGTCCGCTTTAAACAAAATAACATACGTACATGTTTTAGTGTGATACAATAATAATAAATAGTCATGCTTTTAATATCTGGTCTTAAATTGTTTCAGATTTTTTTAAGAAGTAAAAGTTACAGGGGCACCTGAGTGGTTCAGTTAAGTGTCTGCCTTCAACTCGGGTTATGATTCCAGGGTCCCATGTTGGGCTCTCTGCTGAGCGGGGTGTCAGCTTCTCCCTCTCCCTTTGCGTGCTGCTTCCCCTGCTTGTGCTCGCTCTCTGTCAAATAAATAAAATCTTAAAAAAAAAAGTCACAGTTCAAATTGAAATCCTTTTCGTTAATGCCCAGTCACATTGCTAGCCCCTGTCTCTGTTGCCAAGTAAACTGGGGAGACCCTGGGCTGTGGTGTCTCATCCCAGCCTGTCCCAAAGGAGTTGCCAAGGGTTCTTGGTCTTGTCCTGAGAAGGAATTCAAAGGCAGATGCAGCGCAGCAGATCGGGAGGAGAGCCGCACAAGCGGGGAAGTCTGTTAAAGGGAAAACGCACTCTGGAGGTGGGAGAGCCAGGAGCTCTAGGGAGAGGGGGCTGTGCGACTTATGGGTCTCGGCTTTCTGTCTTTTAAGGACAGGTTAACTAGGGGGAGGAGTATACATCACTTGGGGTAGGGATTTCTTGGAAGGAGGTTTGCACCTTTTCTCCTTGTTTGGGCAGAGGTCCTGTGCCGGCGCCCACCATCTTGGGCCTTTCTGATTTGACCCAGCTTCATGCGCGGTCTTCCGGGACAGGCCTCTGACCTTGCCCATTCATGACCTCCAGATACCCCATTAGAACCTAACTACCTGCCTCATCCCCTTCCCTCACCAGCGGCAGCTTTTGCCATGAAGTTGGCATCTAGGCTGTCCCCACTTACGGATTTGTACCAGATCAGACGCACGGCTCACCTTCTGCAGCTTCTCATCGAGCGAAGATTACCGTAGCCGCCCCAGCCCCGCTCCTGCTGCTGGTTTCCCAGCGCGCTCGCCAGACCTCCGTGATCGGACTGAGTGTTAGACATCACGTTTCTTAGGTTTCGACTCTGTGGTCCCAGAAAGGATGTGTCTGTCCCTTGTTGAAGTCCTGGGAAATGTCAGACATAGTCTGGGTAGGAGCAGCAGTTACCAAAAATCCTCCTGCGAGAGCATGAGTACCACCGAGAGGGCAGAGGGAGAAGGAGAAGCAGGCTTCCTGCTGAGCAGAGCCGGATTGGGGGGGGGCTCAGTCCCAGGACCTCAGCTTCCTGACCTGAGCTGAAGGCAAATACTTAACCCACTGAGCCACCCAGGCGCCCCTACCAAAAATACTCTTTTGCCACAAAGCCCAGTTAAGTTCAGGTAGTAATCCTGATTGCAACTGGAAATTTGAGAGAATGAGAAAGTTTAACTGTTCTCAGCTTACTTACTGTTCACAAAGGAACAGTGGAATTCAGTAGTAAAAGGAAGAATTGACTTTAATTATGAAATTAACCACTTGGGACGTTCTGTTTTTTTGTTTTTTTTTTTTTACTGCTCAGGGTGAAGTGTGTCCGTAGGTAAAGTAGTAATCATATAAATTGGTTATTTAGAAATCCATCCACTGTTCCCTTTGGGGTTGCTGGCCATGAGGGCCTGCGGGGTCCTGGTGGAGGGGCCGGCTGGCTTGCAGAGATCCTATCTGTGTCTTGAGAACTGGCTCCTGGGGCTGCGTCTTTTCATGTCATCTGATCCAAAGAGAAATACAGAGCACTCCGGCTATCATCGATTTGGACCTTGTTTTTTGAGGACTGTGTTTTTTCTGTTTGGTTTTTGTCGTGGTGGTGGTGGCTCTTTTGTGTTTTGGGATTTTTTTAGATTTGATTTATTTGAGAGAGAACATGGAGGGGGTGAGGAGTAGCAGAGGGAGAGGGAGAAGCAGACTCGTAGCCCAGCAGGGAGCCTGATGCAGGACTTCCGGGATCATGACCTGAGCAGAAGGCAGACACTTAACCGACTGAGCCACCCAGGCACCCGAGGTGGTGATGATTTTTTTTTTTTTAATTGACATCTGTATTAGATTCCTATGTTATATTCTAATTTCTTTTTATTTAATATTTCTGTAGAGAAAGGGAAAGGGAATCTTAAGCAGGCTCCATGCCCAGTGCAGAGCCTGACACGGGCCTTGATCTCATCCACCCTGAGATCATGACCTGAGGCAAAATCAGGAGTTCGTTGCGTAACCAGCTGAGCCACCTAGGTGCTCCCAAGTTTATTTCTTTTAATCCCCATCACCTTTTTCACTTACCCCGCCCCCCACCGCAACACCTCCTGTTGGTAACCATCAGTTCTCTATAGTGAAGAGTCTGTTTCTTGGGCGCCTGGGTGTCTCAGTAGGTTAAGCAACTGCCTTCGGCTCAGGTCATGATCCTGGAGTCCCAGGATCAAGTCCCACATCAAGCCCTCTGCTCATCATGGAGCCGGCTTCTCCCTCTGCCCCTCGCCCCTTTCATGCTCTCTCTCTCTCTCAAATAAATAAAATCTTAAAAAAAAAAAAGAGTCTGTTTCTTCGGTTTGCCTCTCTCTGCTTTTCCTTTGCTGGTTTGCTTTGTCTCTTACATTCCACGTATGAGTGAGATCATGTGGTACGTGTCCTTCTCTGACTGAACTATTTTGCTCAGCATGATACTCTCTGGCTCCATCCACATTGTTGTCAGTAGCAAGATTTCATTCTTTTTGGTGGCTGAGTAATATCCCATCATACATCTGTCACATCTCCTTTATCTGTTCATCTGTGGATGGACTTTGGCTGTTGTAGGTAATGCTGCTATAAACATTGGGGTGCATGCATACTCTTTAAACTAGTGTTTCTGTATTTGGGGGTAAGTGCCCAGTAGTGCGATTCCTGGGTGGTAGGTGGCTCTGTCGTTCACTGTTTGAGGAGCCTCCGGACTGTTGTCCACAGCAACTGCACCGGCTGGTATTCCCACCTGCAGGGCACGAAGTTTCCCTTTTCTCCCTGTCCTTCTTGTTGTTGTATCTTAAAGGTTGTTGATTTTAGCCATTGTGACAGGTGTGCGGTGACGTGTCATTGTGGTTTTGATGTGCGTTTGCCTGTGGCAGTGATGTTGAGCATCTTTCCTGTGGCTGTGGGTCATCTGGACGTCTTTGGAGAAACGTCTGCTCGAATTTTACGCCCATATTTTAATTTGGATTGTTTGGTGTTTTAGGGTGTTGAGTTAAGTTCTTTATGTATTTTGGATACTAGTCCTTCATCTGATGAGACCCTTGCAGATACCTTCTTCCATTCCGCAGGCTGCCTTTTAGTTCTGTTGGCTGTTTCCTCTGCTGGGCAGAAGCTTTTCACTTTGATGGAGTCTCAGTCGCTTATTTCTGCTTTTGTTTCCTGTGCCTCAGGAGACATAACTAGAGAGTTGCTGTAGCAGGTGTCAGAGAGATTACTGCCTGTGGTCTCTTCCAGGATCTTTATGGTTCCAGGTCTCACATTTAGGCCGTTAATCCATTTTGAATCAATTTTTCTGTGGTGTAAGGAAGTGGTCTGGTTTCATTCTTACGCATGTGACCAGTTTTCCAGCACCATTTGTTGAAGAGACTTTTTCCCATCGGATGTTCGTTCCTCCTTTGTTGAAGATGAATTGACCATATAGTTGTAGGTTTAATTCTGGGTTTTCTGTGCTGTTGCACTGATCTCTGTGTCTGTTCTTACGCCAGTACCATTCTGTTTTGATGACTACCTCTTTGTGATTTACCTTGAAGTCTGGGATTGTGATACCTCCGGTTTTGTTTTTCAAGATTGCTCTGGCTCTTCAAGGTCCTTTGTGGTTCCATATAAATTTTAGGAATACCGTGACGAGGTGGCCGAGTGGTTAAGGCGATGGACTGCTAAATTTTAGGATTATTTGTGCTAGCTCTGTGAAAAATGCTGGTGTTATTTTGATAGGGATTGCATTAAATGTGTACATTGCTTTGTGTAGTGTACACATTTTATCAGTAGGCTTCCAACCCATGAGCGTGAAATGTCTTTCCATTTCTTTTCACCTTCTCGAAATTATTTGGTCAGCGTTTTAGTTTTCAGAGTACAGGTTATTCACCTCTTTGGGTAAGTGTATTCCTGATACTTTATTGATTTTGGTGCAGTTGTAAATGGGATTGTTTTCTTAATCTCCCGTTCTGCCACTTCATTATCAGTATTACAGGAACGCAACAGATTTCTGTACATTGATTTTTGTATCCTATGACTTTACTGAATTCATTTATCAGGTCTGGTCGTTTTTTGGTGGATTCTTTAGGATTTTCTGTATACAGTATCGTGTCCTCTGCAAATGGAGTTTTATTGCTTACCAATTTAGGTGCTTTTTATTTCTTTATGTTGTCTGTGTAATGGCCGTGGCTGTGAGCTCCAGAGCTCTGCAAAATAAAACTGGTGAGAGTGGATGTTCTTGTGAGGCCTGGGAGTTTTTTTTTTTAATTATGGTAAACTACACAGAGTTTAATATGGATCATTTTAACCATTCATAAGCATATAATTCAGTGACATTAATTAGATTCACAATGTTGCGTGACCATCAGCACTATCTATACCTAAACCTTTTTCATCCTGCCGAACAAGAACTCTGTCCCCATTAATAATAAATTAAAAAAAGCAAAAGGACCTTTTCCCCTTACCCCCAGCACCCAGTAATCTTTATTCTAGTTTCCGTTTTATGAAAATCATATGCCTACTGTAGGGACCGCACAGACGTGAAATTACACAACATTGTCCACCTGCATCTGGCTTATCTCACCGTGCATAATGTTTTTAAGGTCTCTCCGCGTTGTAGCACGTATCAGAAATTTTTTTAAGACTTTATTTTTTTTAGAGCAGTTTTAGGTTCAGTGTAAAATTAAAGGGAGGCTACAGAGATTTTCCGTGTACTCGCTGCTCCGCTCCGTACCACACACACAGCTTCCTCCACTCTCAACAACCTGCACCAGATAGTAGATTTGTTACAGCGAAGGAACCAACACGACACATCTTGCTGCCCAAAGTCCCGTCGTCAGCGTGTGTGCATTAGAGTTCACTCTGGGTGTTAAGTACTCTGCGGGTTGGGCACATGTGTTCTCACTCACGGCTGTCCCCATGGTATCGCGCAGAGCTGTTTCTCGGCCCTGAAAACCCTCCGTCTGCCTGTTCTCTCCTCCTTTCACTCCTACAGCCACTGATCTCTTCACTCTCTCCAAAGTTTGACCTTTTCCCAAGTGTCTTGTCTTTGGGGCCACGCAGTACGCAGCCTTTTCATTCTGGCTTTTCTCACTTCATTGCATGCATTATTTTCATGGCTTGATGGCTCATTTCTTTTCAGTTCTGAGTAATAACTCCCCCGTGTCTGGTTGGACCACAGTTCACCTATGGAAGAACAAAGAACATCTTGGTTGCTTCCATGTTTTAAGATACTGAATAAAGTTGCTGTCAACATTTGTGTGCAGGTTTTTGTGTAGATGTAAATTCCCAGCTCCTCTGGGTAAATGCCAGGAAGCACAATTGCTGAATCCTATGGGAAGAGAATGTTTAATTTTGTAAGAAACGACCAAACTTCGCTGCAAAGCACTTGCACGGTTTGCGTTGCCATCGGAGTGAGAGAGAGTTCCTGCTGCCCCACATCTTTGCCGGCACTCGGTGGTGTCTGGACTTGGGGTTTTGGCGTTCTAATAGGTGTGTAGTGGTACCTTGTTTAAATCTGTATTTACCTGAGATGATGCTTCATCTTTTCATACCCTTATCTGCCATCCATAGCGCTTTTCTGTTGAAATGTCTGTTAAGGTTTTTGCCCATTTTGTAATTGGGCTGTTTTCTTATTGTTGATTTTAAGACTTCTTCGTCTGTTTTGGATAACAGTACTTTATCAGCTGTATCTCTTGCAAATATTTTCTCCTGGTATGTGGCTTATCTTCTCATTCTCTTGAACGGATCAGAATTTCATTCCATTTTATGGCAGAGTTAAATGTGGATTTTTTGAACATCTCTAATTTTTTTTTTTACTTTATTTTTAGTCCTTGAAAATTTAAAAAATTTTATTCTTAAAGAATATATTCCTCAAAAGCTGTTTGGAAATTGAATTATTTATATGCAAACTTACTGGTCAAAAATAACTTGCTACAATTTTTCTAAAATCACAAACTGGGGGGAATGCCTGGGTGGCTCAGTCGGTTAAGTGTCTTCCTTTGGCTCAGGTCATAATTTCAGGTCCTGGGGTCAAGCCCCACGTTGGGCTCCCTGCTCAGTGGGGCGTCTGTTCCTCCCTCTACCTGCTGTTCCTCCTGCTTGTGGTCCCTCGTGCACACGTTTACTCTCTCTCTCTCTCTGACAAATAAATAAAATATTTTAAAAAATAAAATCACAAACGGTATAGTAATCATTGTTTGATTAAAATCTGATAAAACTTGGACGACTTTTACCATTTAGCTGGTGAATATATCACTTATTTGATTATTTCTTTATTTCAGGATTTAACTTGGAAGTGTGTGTGAGTTCTTCCACATGTGTTTAAATATACTGAACTGTGTGTATTTAGCATAAGGAAGACTCTGAGGGCTGTGCCTGTGCCTACCGCACTAATAAAAGATGGCACTTGAGTGGGCATGTGGCTGCGGGTGGAACGTGTGACTCTTGATCTCAGAATTGTGAGTTCAAGCCACATGTGGGGCACAGAGCGTACTTTAAAAGAAAAAAAAAAGGTAGCATATAAGGAGAGAAGTGACAGCAGCCTTGTTTTTCTAACGACAGACTGGGTTTAAAGATCATTTACCAGATTTAAAGAGGGATTCTTCCCCTTTTGGTACCAATTTCTCAAATTAGTGGCCTTTTTCACATTTCTGACAAAAGTGCCAGTACTGTCTTCTTGCTGGTTTGAGTCCGAAGTACCAGGGAGCAGTTGGGTAGTTCCCTGTCCAGATGCGCAGCAGGAGGGGAGTCTGCTGGCCCACGGTGAGGGACCAGGACTCACAAATGAACTCCCCGAGCTCCCCATTCTTTTGCCTCTTGGTGCATCTTTCTGCCGGCGCGCGTCCCTGCTGCTCCTGCCCCGCGTGTGAGCACCGCTGCGGCACACGTGGTCCCGACACATAGGACCGCCGAGGTGACAGCTGCAGGGACGGCTCCAGAGGGTGCTTGGGTGGCTCAGGGCCCTGCGATGGAGCCCCACATCGGGCTCTGTGCGCAGTGGGGAGCCTGCCTCTCCCTTCCTCTCCACACCCGTGCTCACTCTCACTGTCTCTGTCTCCCTCTGAAATAAATAAATAAAATCTTAAAAAAAGGAATAAAGAGACTAAGGCCTGGGTGACCAGACCACAGAAAGCGAAGCGTAGAATGGAGGAGGGTTTTCAAGTTTATCCTGAGGGCAGTTGCGACTTCACCTGGTGCGTGTGGAGTAGAAGCCCACGACCACGCTTGTGTTTAAAAACGAGAAGTGAGGGGCGCCTGGGGGGCGCTGCCTTCGGCTCAGGTCATGATCTCAGGGTCCTGGGATCGAGCCCCGCATCGGGCTCTGCTCAGCGGGGAGCCTGCTTCCCCCCCCCCCTCTCTCTCTCTCTCTCTCTCTCTCTGCCTCCTTGTGCTCTCTGTCTGTCTAATAAATAAAACCTTAAAAAAAAATTTAGCAGTGACTCTGGCTGCAGTGAGTGGGGCTGGGCTGGCATCGTGTTGGGGCGGGAGTTTCCGTTGAAGAGTGTGTATCTTCGATTTTCTTGGACGGGTTCCAGTAAGTACTGTGACGATTGTGTTACAAAGGCGCTGCCTTTGGCCGTCCCGGAGCGCTTTGACTCGCCTCGGGTCAGACTCGGGCCGCCGCCGTTTCCCGCAGGAGTGGCTGTCGGAGTGAGCGCGGCCCCCTCACGGTCGCCGTCCCCTAAGGTCGCGCCGGTGCCCGCGCGCTCCGCCGGACGCCCCGGGGGCTGAGAACCCCTTTCCGAGGCCGGGGCGGGGGCGAGAGCACGAGCGCCGGGAGGCAGGTTTTCCCGGGGAGCGGCGGAACCTGGGAAGGGCCCGGAGGGCAGAAACGGGCTTTCCCGGGCTCGGACGCCCAGGGCACCGCGCGTCGGGTGGCTGGGGGCGACGCGAGCGCCCGTCCTCCCGACCCCCCGCGCCTGGACGCAGCCGGGTCTCCTTTCAGGCTGCGGTTGGGAACGGGGACAGGTTGTGAGGGCCTCCCGGTGACCGGGTCCGAGCGTCTTTCTTGGGCGCTTGTGAGAACGGCCGCGCTGTTGAGGTGACGACTCCGTCAGCGTGAAGCTCACTCGTGAGGTCGGCAGTGGGGCTTTTTGCCGTGTCCAGCGGCTTGAGCCGCTGTTACCCTGTGCCGTTCCAGAACAGTTTCCTGCCCCCAGAAGACGCCTCCTCCCCTCCCGTCTCTGTGGATCTGCCTGTTGGGGACATTCCGCAGGCAGGAAACCGTGTGGTAGTGACTTGATGTCCGGCTTTTTCCACTCAGCAGAGCGTCTTCGAGGCCCACCCGGGGTCTCGCACACGGCCGTGCCCGGCCGGCGGGCTGGCGTGGCGTCGTGTGGCGACCGACCCCGTTTCGTTCCTCCGTGCGCTTCGCGAGCGCTCGGGCCGACGCCAGCCCTGGCTGCTCAGGTACCCCACGTTGCCGCGGAGGCGCCCGCTCGGGTTTTCACGCGGCCGCGCCGGCGCGTTCCAGGCGCGGGCTAGAGCGGGACGCGCGGCCGCCGCTAAGGCTGTTGACGTTTTGAGGAGATCAAGCTGTCCTCCGGGCCGGCTGCCCGGTGTCGCAGGCCCAGCAGCAGGGTGGGAGGGTCCCCGTGCCTCTGCCTCCTGGTCGGCCGTTGTGGGGTGCTGGGGCTCGTTCAGCCGTGGCAGTAGAGCCGCGCGGCGCGGCCCTCTGCGCTCTCTGACCTGCACGTTCCCGGAGGCGAACGAAGTTGAGCGTCTCTCCCTGCGCGTCTTCGGCGTCGGCGCGCGCCGTGGGAGAAGACGTCCCCTCGGGTCCTTGGCCCGTTTGCTCCAGTTGGCTCCTTTCTGAATTGCTGAGCCCTCTGCGTGCTCCGGCTGCCCGGCTCCGACCTGACGCGCCGTTCGCGAGTGTCCGCCCCGCTCTGCCCGTGTCCTCGGATGCACGAGAATGTCCCGTTTCGAAGACGTCCGGCTTCCCTGTTCTGCTCTTTCGTCGGCGGTGCTCTTGGCGTCTTATCTAAGACCCCAAAGGTGTGCTCCTGCGTTCTTCTGAGAGTTTTATGCAGTTAGCTCTTACGTTTAGGTCTTTGTCTCATTTTGAGTTAAGTTGCTATGTGGCATGAGGTAAGGATCCAGTGTCTTTCTTTTGCATGTGGATGCTCGGTTGTCCCAGGCGCCATCTGTGGAAAATACCGGTTTCTCCCCGCCTTGAGTTGTCCTGACAGCTCTGTTAAAAAGGAATTGGCCGTGGGGCGCCTGGGTGGCTCAGTGGGTTAAGCCTCTGCCTTCGGCTCAGGTCATGATCCCAGCGTCCTGGGATCGAGCCCGTATCGGGCTCTCCGCTTAGTGGGGACCCTGCTTCCCCCTCTCCCTCCTGCCTGGCTCTCTGACTACTTGTGATCTCTGTCTATCAAATTAAAAAAAAAAAGAAAAGGAATTGGCCGTAAATGTAAGGGTACCTGTGTGGACTCTGGATTCTGTCCCCTTGGTCTGTATGTCAGTCCTTACGCCGGTACCACTCTGTCTTCATTATGGTAGCTCTGCTGTGAATTTTGAGATCAAGAAGTGTGCGTCCTCCAACTTCGTTATTTTTTAAAAATTGTTTTGGCTGTTCTGGGTCCCTTGCAGTCCCACATGCATCTTTAGATCTAGCTCGTCACTCTCTGCCAGGGGCGGGCATGTGGGGGCACTGCTAGGGCCTTAAAGGGGTGTTGCCTATACTCTCTGTACATCAATTTGGAGAATACTTCTATCTTCACATGAAATCTTTCCATTTCTTGAGGGTTTCTTTAATTTCTTTCAACAATGTTTTATAATTTTTAGTTTATAAATCTTGCAATCTTTGGTTAAATTTATTCGTAAAAATGCCTTATTATTTTTGATGATACCGTAAGTGGAATTGTTTCCTTAATTTCAATTTGGATTGTTCACTGCTGGTGTATAGAAACACAGTTGGTCTTTGTTCTTGTGTCCTGAGTCCTCACTACGCGTGTTTATTAGCGCCGGTAGGGAGTGGTTCGTGGATTTCTTAGGCTTTTCTGCACACAAGGTAATGCTGTCTGCACAGAGAGTTTTGCTTACTCCTTCCCATCTGGTCGCCTTTCATTTTCCTTGTCGGATCGCCCTGACTGGGACCTTCAGAAGGAAGCGTCCCAGAAATGGTCCGGGGAAAGCACCCGCATTTTCACCATGAAGTGAAACTGATGTTAGCTCGGATTGTTCTGTGGGTCCTCGTCGTCAAGGTGAAGAAGGCCGCTTCTGTTCTTCGCGCGTTGGGTGCTTTTATCGTGGTCCGGTGCGCGTTTCGTCGGTGCTGCGTCTGGACAGGAGAGAACCCAGCGGTCTTTGTTCGTTCTGTTAACGTGGTGTGTCAGCATGTAGGTTCACTTTCAGATCTTGAAACTGTCCTTGTATTCCTAAAATACAGCTCACGCTTCCTTTTATTAAAATCCTGTTTATTCTAGTAGCAGAGAAAATGACTTTCATTTCTCCCTTCTGACTTTTCCAGTTTATTTAATCTGCCACAGACTGGTTTTTGGGGGGGTTTTTGGGGGGGGGGGTTAGTGACCGACCGCAAAGCGATATTCAGATTTCTCTCCTTTGTCACATTTTACTCAGTCCTCATAATTTGGAGAAACTCAATTTTGAGTGCTTCTAAGATGATAGTGTCTCTAGTTTGGAACCTCACTGTCGCTCGTACAGGTGATTTTCCATTTTTTTCTGTTTGGTGGAGGCTTATAATTCACGCCTACCCGTTCGTGGCTGGTTTCCGAGGGAGAACTTTGGCCGTTGGTGATCTGCTTTAGAGAGACAGTGAGAAATGCTACACACATGCACGTATTTCCTTGTGCCTGTTAGTGGAAAATTGTCCGCTTTTTAATGGAAATGTGTAGTGTCTCAGTGGGTTCTACCCTTGTATTCACCTTAATAAGTAGAAATTTTCTGACTTACTGGACATTCTCATTGGACTTTTTGTCCTTGGAGGGTAGACAGTACTTTAAATCTGAATGTAAGTAAAGCATCTTCAGTATTTTTGAGTGTGATTTTCCCAGAGCCTCTTTTTTCTTTTTTTTTTAAGATTTTATTTATTTATTTGACACAGTGAGAGAGGGAGGGAGCACAAGGGGTGGGGAGAGCCGCAGCAGAGGGAGACTCAGGCCCCCCCGCTCAGCAGGGAGCCCCATGCTTGGCTCCATCCCAGGACCCTGGGACCGTGACCTGACGGAAGGCAGACGCTTAAGGACTGACGCCCCCCCTCCGGCCACCCCTTTCCCCAAGCGTCTTGTCACCCTGGGAGCGCCTGCTGTGTATGCCCGCCCTCTGACGGGTGCTGCGGAGCACGAGGTGAGTGGTGGGGCAGAGCTGGGGGGGGGGGGGGGGGGGGGGGGGGGGGGGGGGGGGGGGGGGGGGGGGGGGGGGCGGGGGGGGGGGGGCAGAGCACCGCCCGCTTTGCTGTGGGAGCGTGAAGGGCAGGGCAGCCGACTCTCAAGGATGAGGGTGACAGTGTTTCTGCGTGAAGTCGGGACCCTCTGTGGGAGGGCGGAGGCGGCCGGGGCCGCAGAGGGCAGGGGGGCTGCCTTTGGAGCCCCTGCCTCGGGAGCGGCAGTGGCATGGCCTTGGGGTGCTCTGTCCTGGGTGCTCGAGGCTCCGAGTGCACGGGCAAGGTGGGGCGGGCAGAGCGTGGGGTGCGCAGAGGTGCAGCGTCCACAGTGCTGGGGCGCCGGCCACGGGGAGCCCCAGGGCCCCGTGGGGATGCGAATGCAGGGGCCGGCGGGGGTGACCCACGGAGGACTCCCGGGTCTGGGGGCGCGCGCCTGCTCCGGGGCTTGGTGTGGATGGGGTCCCTCGGCAGGTGCCCTCGGTGTCTTCTGGGGAGACCACGCCGTTGTTGGGCGGATGCGTGGCAGTCTCGGCTGCCACTGCGGAGGGCACGGCCTTCGGGGCGGGGCCGCTTCCCACCCCGTCGGGGCTGGGGCGTCCTGGTGAAGCGGTGAGCGGAGGGGTCTGGAATGGGACAGTGGGGTCAGGAGGCGGCGCACAAGCCTGGGTCTCCCCCATGTCCCGGCCAGTTCGGGCGCGGGCAGTCGCCCCGGGAACAGCAGGCCCGGTGGGAAGGGGCGGTCCCAGCACCCCCAGCGCCCGGGGACAGAGAGAGAGAGAGAGGCTGCGCGGACGGAAACGGCGTCGCGGTCGTGGTCGTCGTGGCTTCCTTCTGTGTTGACGTGACTCGGCGGTTTGGGTGCGAAGTTCCGACTCGCGGGTCCCTCCCTCCCCAGGGAGCCACAGCGGTGCCGGCGGTGACAGGGTGGCCACCGGCGGCCACTTGGAAGGGGTCCCAGGATTTTGCCGCAGGTCACAGTCAGGTCGCACGTAGGGCACGAAGTAGAGGAAGCTTGCTCACGTGTTTGGTTTTGAAAAACTCAGAGTCTGGGGAAGTCGAGACCGCGGCGCCTGTGTACGCAGCACGGGCTCCCCCCCCCCCCCCCCCCCCCCCCGCCGCCTGGGTGGGGCCCCGGGCCAGACTCCGAGTCCCTCCTCGCTCTCTGTGACCCTCCTTGTCTGTCTCAGCCCCTGTCCTCACACCGCGGGCAGAAGCCCAGACCTGGTCCCCATCTGCCCGCGCGCGCAGCTCCGCCAGCTGCAGTGAAGGGGTCGTTCAGAGTTCCTCCGTTCGTGGAGATGGTGGCAGGGACTCGGCCTGTGCTGTGTCCCCAGCGCCCAGGGCACTGTCTGGCTTACGGTAGCCACTCACGTGTCTGCTGAATTTCAGAAAATAAGCTGCAGCCCTCAGATCTCACGTGGCATTGACCCAACCCTGCATTTCTCTGCTGTGGTCGGCTCCTGCCCCGGGAACACTCCCTTCACGCACCCCCACGAGACCGGTGCTCCGAGCAGGGGACTCTTCTGTCCTGCCTCCTAGAAGAAAGCGGCCGTCTCATGACACCGCGTGTCCGCCCAGGTCTGCTCCTGCCTCTCCTGTGCCGTGCGCTCCCTGACCCCCGCACCCCCCCCAGTGCAGGTGCCCCTGTCCCTGCCTGTCTTCTGCTAACCCAGCTCTCGTGTGTCATCAGCCCCCGCGGCTACGCCAGGCCATGGGCACATGAACGTGACCTCATGTTCTCCATCTTTTAATGCCTTGTTGACGACGTTTCCCCTCTGGGCCCCCTGCCCCTCCACACGTCCTCTTCCTGCTTCCTTATGTCCACGCGGTCCGTCCTCTCCCATCCAGCGCCTCTTACCGCCTGCCCCTCGGCCGTGAAGCACCCCCACGGCCGGGCGTCTCACACTGCTAACTTCCACTTTCCGGATTTTATTCTGAACTGTAAGTACTGACTTCCTGTTCTGGTGACTGATGATTTAGCTTTTTTGCTGACATCACCTTCCACCCACATGCACCCACCTCCCTGAAAACGAAGAAACAGGAAAGGAAAGAGAGTTGAGAGGACTCCGTTGGGCGTCTCCGTTCCCTCCGCGCTGTGCTGACGGCAGACAGTGTCCGGTCCCGAGCTGCGGTCTCTGTTCTCTTTCTCATACAAATTTCATTTTCCCCAGAGCGGACGATTGCCTGGTGGCTCTGCACGCTTGGTCCTCTGTGTCTGCTGCGGTGGGAAGAGACGCTGCGGCAGCTCTGCCACCACGTCATCGGGCCGTCCCAGGCACGGCGGGCCCCTCCAGCGCTCGTCTGCCCCGCTGGGACCGCTGCTCCCAGCGCCATGGCCTCCTGGCCTGTCTTCGCCAGCACGGGGATGTCCGCTCGCTCCCCGTCTGCCTTCCCCTTGCTTTATTCTCATTTTGCCAAATTGCATCATCCAGTATTTGCTGAGAAAGGGGCTTTTGTTGTGATCTTTGCCTTTTTCCCCTCCATGTTTGAAATATCTTTACTCTGCCCTTTTAAGTGCAGATGAAAATTTGGCCAGGTGTAGAACTATGGGTTAAAAACTGGTTTTTCTCGGAACTGTGAGGACGGTTGGCGTTCCAGCCACCGTCTTCCTACATCCTGTCTGCTGCCCTCTGATTCCTTTGCTGTGTGACCTGTTTGTTTTCTCGGGAGAATTTTAGAATCCCCCTTTATCCCTAGTGGTGTGGTTTCCACAGTGAGGCACCGTGGCGAGGGTCTGCTCCTGGGTCCGGCTCAGCCTTCCGTGGACCTCGTCAGCCTGGAGGCTCCTGGGCTCCTGCTATGGGACACGCTCCTCTTAGTCCTTTGATGTTTGTGTCGCTTTCTCTTCTCCTTTCTGGGGCTTGTTACCTGGTGATGGGCCACTACCCCGGTCCTCTAATGACCTTTTCTCTCCTCTTGTCCATCTCTGTCTTCCGGCTCTACCCTTTGGAAGAGGTGTTGAGTTTTGAAATTATTACTGTTTGAATTTCAAAGCGCATTTCCTTGTTCTCCGTCTCTTGTCGCCCATCCTCCAGGGACCCCGCCCTGCACCCCAGGGCCTGCTGCTCTCCCGCAGAGAGGGATGACAGGAGCCCTGCTTCCTGGGCTGTTGGAAGGGCGCCCACTTCACCCGGGGCCACACTCGGTTAGAGTAGCCCCTGGCCCCTGGCAGGCGCCCAGCCAGCATTGGTGATGTCGTTCCTGTTGGCAGGCATTAGCTCCCTTGAGGACATTAATTGTCATTTCTTTGACATTTTGTCGATGCACTGTCTGTCTTTGCTCCAGCTGCCTTGTTTGCGCGTTTTCGCTCGGCCGTCTGCAGATCGGGAGCGATGGGCTCGTGTCTAAGACGCAGCCATCTGGAGCCGGCAGGCAGCTCCGTGGGCAGGTGGGCCTTCCAGCTGGAGGGCTTCCCTGAGGTCGGTCACTTCTTAAGGACCCCATTGAACCTTTTCTTCCGACATTTTTCCTTTTGGGGAGGGTCTTTCACTCGCGGCAGCCGGCGTTTGGGAAACAGGAAGGGGGAGTAACTGTGTGCGCCCACCTGACAGGATGGGGACAAGCTGGGGGACCTAGCAGTTCAGGAAATGACCTTCCAGCTCCATGCCCAGCACCTGGTGTGCAGCGTGGCCGAGGCCCCGGGCAGGTTGAGACTTCGCCCCCTGTGCGTACTTAGACTGTCACCTATCACGCCTCCTGCCCCTTCGCTGTCCCCTGCACGTCAGAGCCTGCCCAGCATTGTTGCTTTGTGGTTGGACACTTTTCCAGTCCTCTCCGGCATCGTGGTGGTGGTGGTGGTGGTGGGAGGGAAAGGCCTCTGCCAGCAGTGGGCCGCACTTGACAGAAAGTCGAAGCTGGGTTCTTGGGCACTGCCAGGCGTGTGTCATGGTTTCTGAGTATGACTTAAAACATAGGCTGAGTAAGTTCTGCAGCAGCCAGATGACCCATCCGCCAGAGTGCCTCGCTTCGGCTTGTGCACCAGCGCCCGAGCCTTGCTGCCCCTCTGCGGAGACGCAGTGCCACCCCTGGGCCAGCAGGGCCCGTGTGCATGTGGGCCCTGCGCAGGCGCCTCTGGCTGCTCAGACAGACGGAGCAGTGCGTCCCGAGTCCTCGTGCGGTGCGTGGCCGGTGCAAAGGCCCCACTGGGTGCCCTCAGTACCATATTTTTGCTTTTAGCATCACACTAGTTTTGTAGAGTAATGGCCTTCATGTTAAATTCATGTTGGTAATCTAAATTTTGTTGGTTTTATAATTTTGTAGGTATTTAGTTTGTATATTTGTTTTGACTTTAGAGCTCTTTTAAACTCTGTGGACAACATTTTCTAACTTTAGATTCACACATATTTGCGCAGCTCAATGAAAATAATTTCTCACCAGTGGCAGTCCTGGGAGTTTCTCTTTTAAAAGATTCAGTCCGTTTTAATTAAGTTTAAAAATCACTGACAGAACTAGAGTGCCGTTAACTATATAATATCATAGACTCCCTGGGTGTGAACGACAGAGATTTAGTCCAGGATATTTTAATTTCATTTAAGCAAATTGGGTTATTTTGAGTAATTTAATTTAAAAAGTGACACTTCTAACAAGAAGCCCAGTCCTTTTCCCAGCTGTAACTGAGGGGTGTTTTTGTTTCTTTAAAAAAAAAAAAGGAAGGCAGGACATCCCAGGCAGGAGAATTCGTGTGTGTTTAAAGGTCGCGCCCAGGGGGCGCCGGGGTGGCTCATTGTGTATTAAGCGGCTGCCTTGAGCTCAGGTCCTGATGCTGGTGTGGGCCTTGAGGCCGCTCCTGGGCAGGGAGTCTGCTTCTCCCACGACCCTCCCCCTTCTGCTCTCTCTCACTCTTTCTCTTTCTCTCTCTAAAATAAATAAAATCTCTTTAAAAATTAAAAACAGAGCGTGGAGCACAGTGCAGGTGAGGTGAGAGCGCGTACGGCAGAGTCCCGTGTTAACTGTGTGACTTGCGTGTTGGCGCACACCTTTAAGAGCCCCGTTATGGGCCAGGTTCTCCAAGTACTCTCAGACGTTGTCTGCTCCTTAGTGTGGGAGGAGGAGCTGCGCAGCAGAAGTGTCTTTAAACGCTCCCGCCGCGGCCGTGGGGTCCTCCGTGTGCAGAGCACGCAGTCTGTCCACCAGTGGGACGGGCTGTTGGCGTCCGTGCCCCAGCAGCCGGGCGGGTTGTACTGATCCGGCCCGGCTCGTCCTCAGGGCAGCCAGAGCTGAGATGGTCTGGGGCAGCTGACGTGGGCGCGGAGTCCCTGTGCTGGACGGAGCAGGGGACAGCGGCTCCTGCAGGACCAACCCATGGCCTTGTCTTGATTCGGCCCGCACACAGCGCGCCCAAGCGGGAGAAAACGTCTTTCCTGTTTTTCTTAATCCAGGGGTCCATTCAGGAATCCAGATCCGTTCCCTCCAGGCCTCGGCCTCGGGATGCCGCCCTTGCTTTATTGCTCCTACCCTGTGCCCTTCACCTGTAGTGAGCCGATGGCCAAGGTCTTTGTGTGTCAGTGTCTGAAATCTCAGGTAGTGTCTCACTGGGTAACGATGCTGTGTCGTTATGGGTGGTAACGGTCTCACCCAGTCAGTGAGATGGAGTTTGTGCTGCGTATGGTGTTATTTTGTACAGAAGCCGGCAAAAGGTATTGCAAAGAATATTGAAACATCTGTTAATGTCATGTAAGAACGAGATTTATTTTATGAGTTAATATCAGGCATGTGTCATAAAACCAGACAACAGTCTTCTGGGACCAGTGTTTTTGTTTTCTTTTTAAAATCAATTTTCTAAGATTTTATTCCGGATCCTTGTATCAGGATAATGCGGCCTAAATAAATGCTGGTGCCCCGGGGACCAAGCATTCAGTCCATGGAGCGGAGCCCATGAGGCCATATGTGCTCTTGGGCTCTGGGTGCCAGAAGCGGAATCCGCTGCTTGGTAATGATGAGTTTCCTGTGAAAATGTTGCTTTATCCAGCGAGAAAGTTGTGTATGTGTGTGTTTGTCTTTTGGACCTTTTTTATTGACCTTTGTTATTGATTATAATCCTTTCCAAATCATAATCTGGTAAATTGCTTCTGTATTTTATTGGCAGCTGACATCATCTCAACCGTTGAATTCAATTACTCTGGAGATCTTCTCGCGACGGGAGACAAGGGCGGCAGAGTTGTTATTTTTCAGCGGGAACAAGAGGTCAGTGATTCACAGTCCACAAGCCAAATGAAGGCCAGCCTTTCTCGTGTCACTTGGAAGGAGGGAGAGAAACGGGCGTTTTTCAGTCTGTGACTTCACTTAGAGTCCCTCGCAGCACACTACCTGTGCAGAAGCCGTTTGTCCCGGGTGAGCAAGAAGACCCGTGCTTCCGCTCCCCGACATCCAGCCATGGAGCCCCAATGGAGTCCCCTGTGCCCTTGTCTTCGGGAGAGGAGAGTCCTTGCCCGCCCACAGGCTGTCGTGAGGACCGAGAGAAGGATGTGGGGTGGTGGAGTTCCACATCTCTCTGCTCTCGTCCTGTCGTTATGCTGGGGGCCGGGGGTGAGCATCCGTCCCGCGGCCCCTGGAGGCGCTGGCTGCCAGCCCCGTGGCCCAGCGGGCAGTGTGCGGGCAGTGCGCGGTGGACGGCTGCGGCGGCGCCAGCTCCGGGAAAGATTGTGTGTTGGGGGCCATGAATTCTCTCTTCCTCCTCAGTCAGAGGTGAGCTGCCTGCCTCTGCTATGCCCCCCGAGGACCCCACTGTCCGTGCTAAGAGGAAGGAGTCCTCAGAACGGGGCCTGGAGGGCCCCCCAGAGGACTCGCACTCATGAGCCATTTTGTAGGTCACTCCCTCTCTTTGGGGGAAAGGGCAGAGAAACCCGTCTTTTTCAGTAATGCATAAGGAGAGAATGGGAGGTAGAAGTGGGCCTTGCCCCGGAGCCTCAGCAGAGCTGGTGGGGAGGGCTGAGGAAGGAGGCGCGGTGGCCGGGTGCTCTGCCGGGCCGGGTGCACATCCTGTAGTCAGGAACCACGGTGCAGCCCAGCCTCCTCTTTCCCGCCAGCTTCACACAAAGGGCCCTCATCTTTGTCGGGGCAGGTCACAGGCACGTCCTTTCTCATCCTCGGAATCTGGTCTCTACCCTTCCATGGTGGAGCTCCGCTGTAGCACCTTGTGGGCCTCGTTCCTTCCAGCAGACGTGCGTGCGGGCGGCGGCCGGCCCTGCCACCGGCGAGGCTCGCTCGGGGGCGTCTGTGGGAGGGCGAGCCCTGGGCTCCCCGAGCCGAAGCGGAGGATTGCACTGGTCCGTGGGAAGGGCACTGTGGAGGGTCAGCGTCTCGTCCTTAAAGTGTGCTTGTTGTAGCTCTGATTTTGGTTATGTCCACATTTTGGTTATGTTTTTAAAAAGACAATTTTTTAGTTCAGTAGGTTTAATCCTATTTTTTCTGATTTGGGGTGGCAAGAATTCTTTTGTAGGTAGTGTATATGTTGTTAGTCTGTCTAGGTCTTCACAGACGGTTGGGTAAGTCCCTGACTTTGCGTCCCCTCCCAGACGTCGGTCGCGGGCCGGCCTGCTGTGAACGAGCGGCCGTGCTTCCGACTTGCAGTAGAAGGGCCAGGCGGTAGACGGCCGAGCTGGAGCCGTCGGCCAGTTCGCTCTTAGCTCCTTTACGTTTGCCATCTAAATGTATCCTTGTAGAAAATGAAATTTGTCTCCTTTTGCGAGTCCTCATTTAAACGTAGAAAGTACTAGGTTCAAATGGGAGGTAGATTATAGTCGTACTCGAGCGTCCTGGTACACACTGTGCTGGGCGCCACCGCCGTGAGCACCGGTGGTTAGGGTTTCGTTGAGGTGTATCGTCGGGGTCAGTCACGTGAAGCCACGGGTTCACGCAGAAGCAGGTTGTTGACGTTGTTTAAGTTTGATAAACCCAGCTGTCTGCAACTTAATAAACCCTGGGCAGCTTTTTCTTCATAGTTTGGTTGACCTGAAAAGCCCTCACGTTCCCTCCGCTTGGATCTTGGTGCTCGCCGCACGGAACGCTCACTTCTCCCAGTGCTCTCAGTCCAGCCGCCGCCGCCCTCCCTGCGGAGACCCCGGGCACGGGGCTGTGCTGAAGTGCGGAAGGGGGCACGGGTGTCCGGCCATGGGGTCAGGGCGAGAGGGGGCCGTCGGAAAGTTCAGGGTGTGTCCGAGGCGCGAGGCTGGGAGCAGAGTTCACAGTGCGATGTTCAAGCTGTTTTCCTTCTTAGCGGCGGAGCCTCCGTTCCCCGCAGCCCAGTGTCTCAGCCTCAGGCGAGCAGGGTTGAGGGACTTGGCTCGGCTCTGCAGTTCACGGGGCAAACTATCGGGTGTAAGTAGTTCTGACACCAGCACGCAGCATAGTGGAACAAGAATGCACCTGCCACCATCTTCCTGTCCTCCTCGCCAAGCCTGTTCCCAGGACCTCAGGCGGGCAGCCTTGGTGGCTCTGGCTCTGCTCTCTCCTAGGGACCCAGCCGCCGTGGGCAAGCACGTCTTCCTCGAGGCCCTTCCGCTCGCTTTTCTGTTCTTACCTCTTCCCGGACAGCGTGGAGACTGCTCCCTGCCTGGGGGTCCTTAGAGGCTGACGCGGAGTCTCAGCCTGTAGGACGGAGGTTTTAGGGGTGGCAGGGGGCGGCACGGTTCTAACAGGAAGACGCCTGTAGCGCGTCTTCTCGGAGAGCGTGGTGGGAAGGACAGGTGGCCCCTGGGTGTGGGTGCCTCAGACAGTTGTTCGTGTCCTGCTGTTTTCTCGGAGTGGGTCACGGTCTTGGGAGACTGATGCCATAGAGTTTTCTTCTTTAAAGATTTCAATTTCCTTTTTCTCGTGGGCAAGGTAGAAGCATCTGCTGGTGTATTCTGCTTTCTCGTGGGGGGTGGGATGCAGGCCTGAAGAGAGAGCTAACGCACCTAACACAGCCACGCGTGGCAACTGGGTCCTAGACCCTGGGGTCTGCATGTGGTTTCCGGGGGTGTGCGGCCCATAGAGAGTCATGCAGGGGAGAGATTCAGGAGCTGGGGGGTGTTTTCTCATAACATGTGATCTTAATTCAGAAATACACAAGCCCAGACATAAAGGTTTCTGTTTCATTCGATGTCCTTGACGCACAGCCTCAAGTGTAAACATCTAAGAGTTCAGGTGCCGATGATCTAGCGAGAATTAAAATCTTGCTGTCCTTGGTTTTTAATTATGTGATATTTTTACTGTGTCATAGAAAATGTCACTTTGGTTACAGAAGATTTCAGAGATTAATGTAAATACATTTATGAACCCACCACCAAGGTTTTCCTCTTTCCTAAAAGAAAAGCCCTTGCTTGGCAGGTAGCGGTGGCCCCAGTTGGTGCTCTCCCTAGTTTGTCTTCCAGCTTGGTTCCCACATCTGCCACCTTCTCACTCTGCTTTCCTAGAGTTGGTTATTATTTTGAAGACAATATGCATCTTCCCAAGCATGTTTTTCTGCTTTTACTGTCCTGTACGGATTGTTTATGTGTGTTGAAAATTCCATCGCAGGGATCCTCTGCTGGTGCTGGTCACTGCCTGAGCGCTGCGTGGTCCTCCTCTTCCTGGGGTGGCGCGCGGGGGCTGTTGTCTGGGCGGGCTGCTCTGGGGCTCGGTGTGGACCGCACGGGGCCACACTGCCCCGTGCTGCCCCCATCGTGGGCCCGCCTGCCTCTCCGGGAAAAGTGCGTCCGTGGAGGAGCCTCCTTGTGTTAAGGGGCCCCTGGCTCCCGTGCAGGCGGCAGGCACGTCCCACAGACCCGGCTCTAGCGCGTGAGCCCCGGCGTGGGGTAGAAGGTCTGCGAAACTATCGGATACTTGTTTTTTCCAAGTAAATTATTTCAGAGTGTCCTCTACTTGATAATTTTTGACCCAGGGTTTTCTTTAATTTTTAAAAATGTGTGTAGTCATTTTATATTCAGATTGGTGGTACTGAAGTTTTCTCTGTCCTGTGCTTTGTTCATTAACCCAGCTCACGTTTCCTTGCAGAACAAAAGCCGCCCTCACTCCAGGGGAGAGTATAACGTTTACAGCACCTTTCAGAGTCACGAACCAGAGTTTGACTATTTGAAAAGTCTAGAAATTGAGGAAAAAATTAATAAAATTAGGTGGCTACCACAACAGAATGCTGCTCATTTTCTACTCTCTACAAATGGTAAGAGCTTTTTTTTTTTTTAAGGGATTATTTGATTTAGGATTTTATTTTTAATTTGCTGGGTGTAGCAGATTTTTACTTTACTTGTTACTTTAACCCATTCTACAAGTGGTTTCTGCTTTAAACTTCGGGCACAGGGTAAATTACTAGCTGGGGAACAGGCGGTGGGCTGGAAACGAAAAGCACACAAGTGAGCAAGCCGGCGCGCTCCCGTGCGGCCCTGCCCTCCGGCGCACCCGTCTCTCCTCACCCTGCAGACGGAGCGTCCGCTCTGTCCGTACCGGAAAGTCACCTTCAGAGTCTCGTAGCTTCTCAGTCAACATAGAGCCATACAGTTCTCTGATGCGATACTCGACTAACAGTGGTGCGTGATACAGTTTTTCTTTTAATACGGACACTGGGATTTTTATTTTCAGATAAAACTATTAAATTATGGAAAATAAGTGAACGGGACAAAAGAGCAGAAGGTTATAACTTGAAAGATGAAGATGGACGGCTTCGAGACCCATTTCGAATTACAGCACTGCGGGTACACGCTGCTTTTTCTCAAACTACCCAGTTCTCTTCCTGGTTAATCAGGGGCGGTGCGTAAGTCAGCTGTGTAGAGAAGACCGCTGAGCAGGACTGCGGTGACCTCTGCCTTCCCGACCCGCGGAGGCTGTCTGTGATCACAGCCGTAGTGTGCGTGTGTGTTACAGCGGGGTTCCCTGTATTTCACGTAAGCAGGAAGCCGCACAGTAAGTTCAGAAAAATCTGATGATGCTAAAGAAAGTCTGAACTAAAGTCCGACCCTGCAGCAGGAATCTCTCTCGGTGTATCAGCGTTCACTGCGAAGGTTTTAAGGCGTACACTGGTGGTGGTGAGGTCCCCGTGGGACTCAGAGCAGTGCTCCGGATGAAGCCGCATGGGCCGCGGGTGCGAGATGAACCACACAACCCTGGGGCTCTCGTGGCGTCTCCGCGGTTAGCTGAGGCACCCTCAGAGCTTTCAGGGTTCTTCGCCTGTCCGTCCGTAATACCTTCCCTTCCTTTTTGGTATCCCCGGGCACCCTGTGACATGACCGTCTTCATCAGTTCTGACACCTAGATTGGGTTCACACTGTAACGGCTGTGAAGTTGGGTCAGGTGTTGCCCAGGAGTGCCCACCTGGAGGGTGTGCGGAAGGAGATGGGAAGGGTGGGGTGCCAGGATGTGCCACGTGCGTGGGGCAGCGGCAGGAAGACAGCACTGGCCAGTGCACGTGAAAATTGTTGGTTGGCTGGTTTGTTTTTTAACGAGGTTTGAAGCTTTGCTGAATATTGTTTATCAAGTGAAGACCTTAATCAGTGACCACGTGTCATTAAGGTGCTCCAGGGAAGGGCACCCCGCTGAGAGACCGTAGTGACACTAGGTGCAGAGTGTGCGGGGTCTGTCTCTGCTCCGTTCCCCAGGCTCTCAGTGCTGGGCGCACACGGGGTGCTGGGATGGTGGGCGCACGGGACAGCCCCAGCCCAGCCACAGGGCTGGTGCTCCCCAGGGTGCAGGACACAGCATTGTCAAGGAGGAGCGCACGCAGGACCCAGGTGTCACCACGCATCCAGGGGGTTGACGTGGAGGAGCAGCGTGATTGACTCAGGGAGAGTTTCTAAAGCCCTGATTTGAACCAGGATGTTCTGATGTAAACACTGGTGGTTCTCCCCTGCCGTGACCTTGATTCCACGTCCATGCCGTGGTGATGAGCCACGTGAGTGACAGTGGCTCTCAGGTTCCAGCTCCCATCGTGTGGAACTCCAAGTGTGACCGAACGGAGGCTTTGGGTGCCCTGCGACGCTGTCCTGCCTCCTGCCCTGGTGTCCCCTGTGTGTGCCCCACTGCCTTTACGGCCTCCCGCCGAGCACACTGCCCCGGCTCTCGGCCTGCTCCGCCACACCAGACGCTCGCGTGCCCGTTGGAAAACCCACGGTCTCGTCGGGCTCCGTGTCGGTTGTACTCAGCAGCTCTTCTGCACGTTCGCCAGAGGCACTTGGTGTAACCGGACTGAAGTGCCGTTTCACCGGAAACAGCTGCTGTGAGCGCACTGATTTCAGAGTAACAGGCTGTGCACCGACTGACTTCTGTGACTTTAGGCCTATATTTGATTTCTTAATTGCCTCTCTAAAAGCTAAAAAAGGACTATTTGCCCAAATTTAGCTGAGTAGGAGTCAAATACTCCTCTTTCTAAATTTTGATTTCCTCTTAAATGTTTAGTACCAGGAGAGGGACCTACTTAGGAGGAGGCGCCTTTCTGTCCTAACAGGACAGTTGCCGTGTGCTCGGATCTTAGAGACCCGTCGGGGGGCTGTGGCGGCCTGCCGCGCGCCCTGCAGGACGGACCCCTCCGGCTGCAGAGCACACCGGAGTGGGGTCAGCTGCTGGAGAACGAAGGTGGCATTTGTGCGTGTCCCCCAAGCTCACTTTTGCAGACTTTGGGCAGAGACAGGGAGAGCTCCCCTCCTGGCCTTTCCAGGTGCTCCCTTTGGCTTTTAATTAGGAAAGTAACAGTCACTACTGTTAATTTTTACTGTGCTTTTAAACGCCTGCCTTCTTTCTCACTAGATGTCAGTGGTGTTGGGACTTCTTCCTCCTTGCTCACATGTGGACACGGTCACCCATGACGGCGCCCCTGCCTCTCGTGGGGCCTTGGTACACGCAGGCGGCCCCTTGCCAGGCGACTGCACTGTTTCCACAGCGGTGTAGCTGTCCTGTTCCTGACCACAGTGCCCACCACAGAGATGGGGTTTTTGTGCTCCTTTTAAAAACCCTTTCACTGAAGTCCGTTACACATTCCAGAAACTGTCTCTGTCGGATTCAGTGAGCTGCTGAGGCGCCCTGACAGGCGGACCAGCCACGTGGCCAGGAGCTGATGGGACCGTGGCCCCACATCAGCTCTCTGGGGCCCTCCTGTGCGCTGTCCCCTCCCCGCACCCCTCCCTGGTGCCCAGCACGTGCACGGAGCAGCAGACCCCCCAGGCAGTGAAGAGGCTCACACTGTCACCCTGCAGAGCAGCAGCGGCAAGGGAGGAGGGGGGCGGTCCTTGACGGTGTCTCACACGAGCGCGCGGTGGCTGCGGGACAGACAGGCAGAAGCCCCATCCTCGGGGGCACCCGCCCTGGCGTCAGTGTGTTTCTGTGCCGGGGTGGTCTGCCGCAGGGACGGCTGCAGGGAGGGACAGGACCCCGTCCGCAGCCTGTTTTCACAGCTCTGCTCTTCGGTTGTTTGGGTAGTGCCTGTACAGAACTCTTAGCTCGCTGGGAATACAGATTTGTTCCCTTTTGTTTTCTACTGTAAGTGTTGTACTTTTATGCTGTGGTGATCTTTGTTTTGAATTCCTATTTCCTTCCATTTTTAGGTTCCAATATTGAAGCCCATGGATCTTATGGTAGAAGCAAGTCCACGGCGAATTTTTGCAAATGCTCACACTTATCATATAAATTCCATTTCGGTAAATAGTGATCATGAAACGTATCTTTCTGCAGATGACCTGAGAATCAATCTATGGCATTTAGAAGTCACAGACAGAAGCTTCAGTATCCTTCATCAGTGGGCTGTCTTGGCCTTGTTCATAGGTTTGTTCTTCAGGAACGTTCTGGATGCACGTCCGCTCCTGCGTCTGAGTCGGCACTCGGAGCACGGCTGCTACGTGGTGGCCTGTGGTGTGAGGTCTCTGGGTTAACCTGCCCTTAAAACTGGAAACTGCTCTCTACCCCTGGGGAGAGTTCTCCGTGAAATGAGCACGACCTGCCTTCCTGGGTTCCTGAGAGACAGTTTTAAATAGTGTGTGTGTGTCTGGAGGTTCACTGCTGCCTGGTCCCCTGCTCTCCACCCCAAACTTGCTCACAGACACTACAATAGAAGACCCTGGCTTCGGTCAGAGGGGTGGTTAGGAGCGGCTGATCGTGGGAGAGCTCTGTGTTAGAAGACGAGCTGTCGAAGGCCTCTTCCGCGTGTTCAGAATGCTGCTGGGGTGCCGTTTCTGTTCGGGTGACTGTCCACGTGCGGCCGCCCAGGCCCACGTGTTTGAAGTTGTCGATTTGTGCAGAAGTGAGAGCCCTGTCCTGTGTACACATGGAGGGGCACTGGTCAGGATTTCCCCCGTTTGGGAGCCATGTCGGGCCGGCCAGAGTGGGACAGACGTCCACAGGTCACCTCGGCCGCCTTCTAGACACAGTTTGGCACACGCGTGTGCTCCCTTGTACTCAGGAAGAGCCGCGAGACGAAGTGTGTGTGGTGTTTGAAACTCTAGCATTTCACACCGGATTTTTATGGCCTGTTGTCCCTGTGCTTGGTGTGGCTGTTGACTCCGCTTGCGAAGCACGGCAGCTCTCTCCGTCCCGAGGTGCTCCCGGTCGCCAGGGACGCTCTGACGCCTGCCCGCGGGGTCTCCTCTTCCTGCAGCCGGCACAACCTCCCGTCTTACAGGGTTCATGCCCGTGCTCCCTGCTTTCCCTCCTTAAACTCATATTTTAAATCCTCCTTTCTTCTGTTAATATGTGACCACGTTGAACAAAATTCAGATAATTCAGGGGAAGTTCTTCCCCCCAGTCCCACGCGGTACCGGTAACTGTTGTAGGCGGCGGACGCGCGCTTCCACCCTGCGTCTGCGTGAGGAGGTTGGTGTCCACGAACGACGGGCTCCTCCACACGGTGGTAATGGAGTTGCAAGCACTCGGGGTGCCGGGTCCGAGTTCACTCGATGACCTTAATGAGTGTGGAGTCCCTCCGTCGCCCAGGCCTTTCTCTGCCTCCGCAAACCCGCAGTCCTGGGGTTGCCTGTGGTCCTGTGCAACCCAAGAGCCCGTGGGTGCAGAGCTGTGTGCACAGGGCCTGGGGCACATCCAAAAGCTCGAGTTCCTGCCACTGGCCTCATTGATTTCTTAGCGCGTCATAGCCATCTGTCCCCCGGGTCAGAGTGCGGGTTTGCAGCCGCAGGTTTGGGTGTACACTCTGAGCCGCGCATGCGTCTGTGGCCTCGGTCCCTGGGACGTGAGCCGCAGAGAGGGCTGCGTGGGGGCCGCCTCTGGGCAGGCTTGGAGACGGACGTTCCTGCCGCCTCTGAGCTATTTTAGCAGAACCCTAGACCTTCCTAAAATAACTTTTCACATCAGTAAAACCAAAATAAGACCATCTTTAATTTATTTGATTATAGGTGAGTTGAAGTATATTCTGTTAATTTACTGTCCATTAGTGTGAACTTTTTTTTTTACCATCCTTTGTGGGCTTTCTCCTTTTGGAATCTCATCTTTTTTCTTCGTGTTTTGTGAGAACTCTGACTCATAAGTGATTTATCTGCGCAGTCTTACTTCTCGTTGTCTTTGCAAGACTCCGTCCCACGGTCATGTTTCAGATGCCCTTCCTTGTGGCGACGTAGGTCACAGAACCCACGGCACTTTGCTACGCGCTTCTGTTAGCACCGTGACCCTCCGAGTGCCTTTCGCTCCACTCACATGAGCACTCTGGCCGCGAGTCGTGCTGCTCCCCGAGGCTCGGGCCCCTGTCCCTGCTGTGGAGGCGCCAGCCGGGCAGCCTGGGCGGTGTCCTCACGGGCTGCTGCTCGGTGCTCCTCCCTGAACCTGCCGGGACCTCTGCTCTGCCGCAGAAGGGCCCGTGAGCGTCCCCAGGCCGGCCACAGGGCTCCGGCCCCTCCAGGGCCACAGCCTGCGCTCATGTCCAGCGGCGAGCTGTGGCAGCCTGGTTCTTACATGTTTCAATGGAAGGGTCCATGTGGACCCTGTTGCTCCATCCTGACCCAAAGCCAGAGCCAGATTCTACTTTTTTTTTTTTTAGTTGAATGATGTCTACAGCTGGCAAACTGCAGGGCTGGCACTGTTCTGACCGCTTGGAATGGGCTCTTCATGGCTGATGAAGAAAAGATTCTTGAAAAAGCAGAATCTTTCGGAATCTGACAGATCTTTCCTGTGTGTGATTTATGGATAGAAGTGTGGGATTTTTGCACAAGTGGCTCCTTGCTTCCTTTGGTTGTTTGCTTTATCAGACAAGTCCGGTCTTGCTGGGAACGGCTTCCCATGGGATGCTGGAGGGCAGGACGCCGGCTCCGCGTGTGCGCGCGTGGGTCCGGGCCCGGTGAGGCGCGGGGCGGCGGTGTGAGCCGCGCAGGGACCCAGCTTCTCTTACTGGGCTCGCGTGCCGTGCGTGTCTGCTTCGGCCCTCGCGGCAGGGTCGTGTGCACCGACGTTCGCTTGAACGTGGACTGGAGCCCGCCGAGCGCTCTGCCTTAACTGTGCGCCCGCAGACATCGTGGACATCAAGCCCGTGAACATGGAGGAGCTGACGGAGGTGATCACCGCGGCCGAGTTCCACCCGCTGCAGTGCAACGTGTTCGTGTACAGCAGCAGCAAAGGGACCATCCGACTGTGCGACATGCGCTCCTCGGCCCTGTGTGACAGACACTCCAAGTGTAAGTGCCCGAGAGGCTCTGTCTCGCGGCGATGCCGCTTCCCAGGCGTGAGACATCTCCAGAGACTTAGCGTCTCTTCTGGGCTCCTCGTGCCCGCGCAGGCGTAGGACCAGCTTCTGATCCTGAGTCCCCGGGTGGCCTCTGGTGGGCCCTTGCCGGCACCCGTGGACCGTGCTCCCACGGACTCGCCGTTCGCTGTCCCCCGGTGGGGCGGCTCTCGTGCTCCCCCCACCCAGAGTCTCTGGGCTTCGTCCAAGGACTCACAGCCGAGAACCATCTGTCGCCTCTACCTCTGTGCATTAGGACCTCGGCAGGGGCTCCCGGAACGCACCTCACTCGCGACGGTTCTCAGCTGTCGGGACGGGCTCTGTTCGCGGTGAGCTTTGCTGCACTCGAAGCCCGTTCCCGCAGGCGAAGCTCTAGCTGTAATCCTCTGAGCCTTGAAGTGTCTTCTAGGTGAGGACAGTTTCGCTTTTATGTTTAGCCGTAAAGAGCAGGCCCAGCCTTCTAGGAAACCGGAAGTGTGCACATCGCGCTCTGAGTCCCGTGGTGGGGACTAGGCTGTGACTGGGGACTCTGCTCACGCGTCCTCACAGTCCGTTGACCGGTCCCGGCAGCCTGTCCGAGGACGTGCCTTCGTCTTCATTTCCCACGACGCTTGCTCCGCTGGTGAAATCCGTTCGCGGTCGTGGCGTCCGGAATGGCTCCCACACGACGCGTAGTGGCACCAGCAGGCCTGGCGTCCGTGTGTCGCTCTACCCGCTGCTCAGCTGCCCCCTGCCGCACGCGCGGTGTCCGCGGCCGACTGTGTTTTACAGAGCCCTCCTCTAGGACTCCCGCGGTCACGGATGAGCCTCCTGCAGCGTTGGCCTGTGTCTCTGAAGAGAACACTCTGTTGTTGTCGTTAGTAATGTCCACCCAGTGCGGGGCTTGAACTCACAACCCCAAGATCACGAGTCGCACGCTCCACCGAACAAGCCAGCCAGGCGCCCCTTAATATTCTTGAGTAAACCAGTTTAGATACCAAAGTACTTCTTGTCGGCAAAGTAATGGACTTGACGAATGTTTGGTGTTGCCACTGGCTTGCTTAAAATTAACTCTAAATGCGGAGCCATTTCCGGGTTCCTACATTTAAAGGAAAATAAAGCTAATGCGGCTTCAAGGGCGGACGCACGCACTCGGGGTTTCCGGGGCCAAAGGCATGACGGTGCAGTTGGGTCCGGTGTTGCTCTGGGCTCCTGACCACGGCGCAGGAGGAGGGCTGTTGAGTTTCTTCTGAGAAAGCAAAACCTGTGGGGGGAAGGAAGGTGTGCTAAGGAGGCACCTGGCATCTTCCAGAAAGTAGTAATTCGGTTTTGTTACGCGGAGCTTGACTCCTGAACAGCAGAGACAGACCCCTTTCCTGACGGGCTGTGGTATATGGGGCCCGTTCTGGAGGATACTGTCCGGACCCGGTGTTCCCAGGTGACGCTGCTTTTGGCTTCCCGTGGCGTGGACAGGACAGGTCTGCACGGGGCTCGCTAGGGCCTGGGCCGCTCAGACACGCTGGTGCTGTGGTCAGCACAGGGTTCTTGACCAAAAGGCCCGTCGGAGTGTCCTGAGGGGCGTTTCCAGGCCACAGCCAAGGGCCTGTTTCGATGCTGTCCCTTAGCAGTAACCGGCACTGGGATGTGTCATCTAAGTCTCTTAAGCTCGGAAGTTGAAGGCCAGAAAACATACCAGAAAGACGAGAAGCATGAGTGCTGTGAGGTCTGCAGCCCCCTGGGCTCCCCAGGGAGGGCTTAGGGACTTGAAACGGGGTTTGTTCTCTGGGTTTGTTGTTTTGTGGGGGGGTTGGGTTTGGTTTGGTTTTGTTGTTTGTTTTAGAGCGTGAGTGAGTGGGGCCAGGGGCAGAGGGAGACGGGGAGAGAATCCCAAGGAGACTCCACTGAGTGCAGAGCCCCACGTGGGGCTCGATCCCACGACCCTGAGCTGAAACCACTTAACCAGCTCTGCCACCCAGGTGTTCCCTGGTTTTTAAACAGAAGCTGAAAACTTTGTGTTTTTCAGTTTTTGAAGAGCCTGAAGACCCCAGCAGTAGGTCCTTCTTCTCAGAAATCATCTCCTCTATCTCTGACGTAAAATTCAGCCACAGCGGTCGGTACATGATGACCCGGGACTACCTGTCGGTGAAGGTGTGGGACCTCAACATGGAGAGCCGGCCCGTGGAGACCCACCAGGTGAGGCCGCCGCGCAGGGAAGGTGCCACACCTGCGCACGGCGCCTTCTGACTTTCCTGTGGTTTCCTTAAGGTGCACGAGTATCTGCGAAGCAAGCTTTGTTCTCTGTACGAAAACGACTGCGTCTTCGACAAGTTCGAGTGCTGCTGGAGCGGCTCAGACAGGTGGGGCGCGTCGTGGAGGAGCGGCCTGGGGGGCTGCTGGGCTGTGCCGTCCAGGCCGCCTGCCTGCTGAGCAGCAGGTTCAAGGCAGAGACGAGGGCGCGTCGGAACAGCTGTCCCCTCGCTCATGACCCCGTCCTTACTCGGTGCACGTGCTATTATAGTTCCTTTTGGCTGTTTTTAAAATACTTTTTAAATATTTCAGAATAATTTTTATTGTATTATTTCCAAGATGAGTGAGAAGGAAGGACTTAGCACTGAGTGTGTGGAATGGCCACGTTCCAGTTTGCCTTTTCTTCTGGAGGGAAGAAGGGAAATGCCGTCCAAGTTCACTGGCGGGGTGGCTGGCGTGAAGTCCCAGTGGCCTTGACGAGGCAGTGGCTCTGGTGTCTCGTAGTTTATTTCGTGCACGTCCTTTGAGGAGGGCAATAACGGCCGTACTGGTGAGGGCTGTGTTTTCGATCTCAGACAACACGGTGCGTTTCTGGTGCCGGAAGGAGACTGTCACCGTCCCTAGTAGTACGCTGCGTCAGGTGGGGCCTCCCCGTGATGTGAGTGGCAGAGGCCTGTGCCGCTGGCCAAGCTGCCACAGATCTCTGCACGTGGGTCACGGAGCGCGCACGTAAGCGAGGGAGAGGGCGCGATGGCCAGATGAAGAGGCGACGGGAAGCAGAAGGTCCGGGAAGCTGGGGTGCCAGGCTGGCCCGGGGACATCTGATCCCAGGACCCGGCGGGCTACGTTTTCACAGGGGAGGGCTGGTGCGCTGCGGCAAGAAGCCTTGGGTCCACACAGTGCGCGCTGGCAGTGAGACCCTCAGGGATTATGGAAACGGCATCGTCCATCTTCGTCCAGATGGGAGTCCTGAGGGAAGGGGGCCTGAGACCCTGGCGGGTGGGAGAAGCATGGAAGTCCCCGGAGATGTGGAACTGTCAGCCTGCCCTCCCTCCCAGGATGCGGCATTTGTATCCGGACCAGCTGTGTGACCTGGAAAAGCTAACTGAGGAGTCAAGCCCTACAGAGCGGGCAGGGCTCTGGGCTTCGGGAAGAGCAACCACCTCAGGTCCTGCCTTCTTGTCACGCCGACCGCCGCCACCCCGTGTTCCGTGGGCGCTGTGGCAGACGCGAGCCTCCCGGGGCAGAGGCAGAGCACCGGCTCCACCCGCCCCGGCAAGCAGCACACACCTCACGTGGGCATCTGTTTCCCAAGGCTCTGGCAGCAACACCAGGGCCCTGGGCAGGGCCGCACAAGCAGTGGGGCTGGGGTCCCAACCAGCACGCACTCCGCTCCGGCAGAGAGAGGCCGCCCGCCTGCGCTTGGACGCTGTGGGGCCCCGGCGCCCGGCTTGGGAGAGAGCACTCCAGCGTCGCGCTGACGGCAAACCCACCGAAGACCTGGCGGTGTGCCTCACCCAGCGCCCCCGGACTCGGGATTTCCCCCGATGAAAAGCCGTTAGATGCGAGCGTGCAGGTGAGAAGTACCAAGTACACACGGAGCTGCTGTGAACAAGTCAGAAACAGCAACAGAGCTTCCCCTCTGAGGAGTCCGATCCTGGAGCGTAAGTTGCAGGGCCTGAGAGACGAACGCTGGAAACGTTTTCAGATCATTGGAAGGAATCCTAAGAGCCCTAAAAATGACGTAGGAAATTCGTAAAGGAATCAAATAGGACTTCTAGAAACGAAAAGCGCAGTGGTTGAAAACGGCTGTGGACTTGGTAGGAGACCCAGAGTAGCAAGACAGACTTTGAGTTTTTGAACTGAAGAGCATCAGCGTGCCTCTGGAGTGTGGCCAGTGGGACCTGTGGAAGGTCAGGAGCACCTGGGGCACAGGGTGCTGGGAGGACCAGGCACATTGCAGATGCCCAGGAGTGCCTGTGGCACAGCCAGATCAGGGATTTCCGGGAGCTGATGGGAGAGTGAGCGCGTGGATTCAGGAGGCTCAGAAACCACCCCACCCCCGTGTCAGAAGGAAACCACAGGCTCCAGATGCAGAGAGACCTTGAAAACAGCCGTGGAAAGCCTGACGCGCTACTTTGGAGAACAGACGGTCCGGCCGAGAGCGGCCCGCTCCGTGCAGCAGGTGGACGGCGCGACGCAGCCCTCGTCCTTGCTCCCGCACGCGGTGACAAAGCTGCTGTCGGCCCGGGGGTGTGCGTCAAGGCGGGGCTCGCTCAGAACGTGTGTGCGATAAGTGGCTTTCAGGTGGAGAGCAGTTCACCCTGACGGGGAGCTCACGAGACAGGGTGCGCCCCCCAGAAAGGACGCCATCTTCGAAAGCAGCCGCCGCTGGCCCCAGCCCTGTGAGCAAAGCTGAGGAACGTGGACGCTGAACGAGTCATTTGTCTCGGTCGTCCATGTTGGGGGGCAGGTTATGGCTCTCCCTCAGCCAGAGGGAACAAGCCGAGTGTTGTACAGACGGGGCCAGAGCCGTGGGAGAGCGCCGCGTGCGGTGAGCCCAGATCCAGGTGGAGGCGGTGTTGGAGCGTCAGCGGCGTTTACCGGGCAGATGGACACACGCTGGGTACGCAGTAGAGACGAAACCCGCACGAGCGGAGAACTACAGCTGCTCAGGAGAGAAGCGTCCGGACTATGCAGAGGATTCCTGGTCGGTAGGAAAGTGACAGCTCAGGAATGGAAGTTAATAGAAATGGGAAGAAAATGGATAAAAATGCTCATTTTCATTAGGAGTGACCGGGATGCCGTCCCAGGGCTCTCACCACGACAGTGACGTCAGGCAGGCTGGGGGGTGGAGGCCGATGACCGTGGTCCTCTGGAGACTAGCAGTGGCCCGCGTGGGTCAGTAAAGTGCACACAGGCAGGAAGAGCTGTTCAGAGACAGGAACTAGCGAACGTGTCGGGTGAGGGGACAGGGAACGGGTCTTCTCATAACCTACGACAGGAAGAACCGTAGGTGATCTCACAAGGTTAAAGACCGGAGAGCGCGCGCTGTTGGAAGACGACGACTCGATGTCTCCTCGTCTTGTAGAACGCACGAGATGGATGTGTTTTTAAGAATGTTTAACTGTTTGACACGTAAACATGTCCCGGAATGATCCTGTCCTGCTCTGAGGACTGACCGTCCTGCTAGGGGCCCCGGGTGGGGGACCAGTCTTTCTGGACCGAGCGGGCGGTGGCCTATGGGTAGGTGGACAGTCCGTGTATTTTTCTTTATGCCTCTTGGTATACCCGAAATACTGAAACATTCCCTAAGTCACCATCCCCAGGAGCGCCGGAGAGCTTTCCAGTAACAGCTACCTGTTCTTTCATCCCTGCCAACCCTCCCCCGCCTTCTGGCCAGGAAGCCCTGCAGAGGGATGGGGTGGCACGAGGGGGCACCTGCACTCCACCCGGGGCTGTGCTGTCCCTGGCACCGCCTGGCTGTGCTCAGGTTGTCCGGCAGCAAAAACGGACATACCACTTGTTCCTGAGTCCGCTTTGTACCAGCGAACAGGGTGACACCTGGCCAAGTGCTCGGGAAGGTGGTCGTCTGTGTGGTTGGGGTCACTGGACCAGTGCGGTGGGGACGCCGCCTTCCCAGCTCCCGTGAAGGCACGGTGGCCAGAGCAGCCGGGGTCCGGGGTCTGCCGCAGTCGGTCTGCTGTGGGTTCTGCCAGGCACAAGACGGCGAGCCCTGCGGGAGCCTCCCACCCTCTGTGTTCCCAGGAAATGTGGCTTCCCGAGCACGGACGGCAGCTCCCCGTGGGTGCACCCCACTCAGCCTTCACTGCTGGCATCCGGCCCGAGGCTGAGCTGGCAAGCGTCCCCGGCTGGGCACTCCCAGGGCTCAAGAGCAGAGTGGTCCGGAGTTGAGCCTGTTTCCTGCGTGCGGTTTAGTCAGACCCCGGGGGGTTCGCCCGCAGTCAGGGTCAGCTGCTGGCCGGGCCTCGATCGGATGGCGGGCTGCGGGGTCTGCAGTGGGGCTCGTCCTAAAGCCGTGGGCCAAATCATGGCAACATGGGCTGTGAGCCATTTTCGTCTGCGTTTTGTAGAAAAAGACCAGAAGTTTCTACCCGTGTAACAAATGTTTTGACAATAGAAACGGTGGAAGCCGCTAGCGTTAATGCTGGAGAAAGAACATGGGCAGCACGGCAGCGTCCGAGACCCACATTGAGGTCGAGGACTTCTCCTCTTTGTGTTCCTGTTGCTTCCCGTGGAGTAACTCTTTGACATCAAAATGAATCAAGTACTGTTCCAGCAACCGTGTGTTGTGCTGGGACAAGTCTGACTGATGTCCCCTGAGCACAGCTTCGGTCATCGGCAGAGTTGCAAACGTTCCAGACCCGAAAACAAATACACTGTTACTGTGGCTGGGACAGGTCACTGTGTCGGGGTTTTTTGTTTTGTCTTTGGTTTTTTTTTACTTTTTTAAAAAGGCATTAACGTGGGGCGCCTGGCTGGCTCTGTCAGAAGAGCGTGGGACTCCTGATCTCCGAGGTGTGAGTTGGAGCCCCACGTTGGGTGTGGAGATCACGAAAAAAAACAAAAAAGTGTAATTAAGAGTGTGACTATTTTGTTTTTCCTTTTCTATTCTGTACTTTTTTTTGCTGACGTGATTGTACGTACACCGTTCAGCAGGAAGTTTCCCCTGCATGTCTCTCCAGACCATCCTTAGTGTCGTTTTTTCTAGAAAGGTCTCGTCAGGTAGAGGGGGGTGAGGGAAGGGGCCCCGCGCGTGGCAGGGGTGTTGAGTGCTTCCTCCTTGACAGGCGTCGCTCTCTCTCCTTGTCTCGAGCAGCGCGATCATGACGGGGTCCTACAACAACTTCTTCAGGATGTTCGATCGGAACACGCGGAGGGACGTCACGCTGGAAGCTTCCCGGGAGAACAGTAAGCCTCGAGCCAGCTTAAAGCCTCGGAAAGTGTGTACAGGCGGCAAGAGAAAGAAGGACGAGATCAGCGTGGACAGTCTGGACTTCAACAAGAAGATCCTGCACACGGCCTGGCACCCGGCGGAGAACGTTATCGCCGTGGCCGCCACCAACAACCTGTACATCTTCCAGGACAAGGTCAACTAAGGAAGCCAGCGCGCGGACTGAGCCCGGCCGTCTTCTCGGAGGAGGGGCGCTGTCCTCCCCGTGAGGGGCACGCGGTGCTGCCGCTCCCCTTCGCAGACGGGACGGGCGGCCTCCACCTGCAGCAGGCCGGGCGCGGGCCGCTGCTCCGCGGACCCCCGCTCGGCGCGCAGTCGGGGGACAGTGCTCAGTGAAGGCCGTTACTCGGAACACGTGTATTTATTCAGTCTGAGCCTTCCTTTCCGGTTTGCAGACCGAAAGGTTCACGCCCCAGAGGAAAGTTGTCTGACGGAACATCTCTCTTTCTGAAACTCTTGCCCCCCCGGCCCCCCATCACACTCGGGCCTTCACACGTGCGTGCCATCCTGCCCCCGCCCCTCCGCCGTCCTCCGAGCCCGGGTGGCCCTGTCGAGGGCGTGGTTCCCCGAGCAGGTCCGCAGCTTTATACCCCCCACACCTGTACCTGCCATCGCAGCCTCGGGTGTGACCACTGAATAAAACAACACACTATAAAAAGTGGTTTTAAATCCAAGATGCGTATCGGCCTTTTATTCGCTCTCGTTGCACGTCACGAAGTTCTGCAGAATCGCGCTTTGGAGCAAGGGCTACAACTTCTGTCCCTTGCGGGCAGGATAGCAGCACTTGGGCTGGGAGCCCGTCCGTCCCAAACTCGAAGTCTGTTGTGTTTCTGTGGAAATGCTGCAGGGAACGCGCCAGGTAAGGTCTGCGCGAAGCCTGGCCCCGGCCCCCGGAGAGAGAGCGGTGAGCGGCGCCGTCGCTGCCCTGAGGGGACACGTCTGGGTCCCTCAGCGCCTCCGTTCACAGCGGGGATGCGGACGTGCTTCGTTCCTAAGCCTTTTCAAAGAGGACTTGTGGGAGGGACGTTCTTTCTACAAACTGCCGGGATCCCGCGCGCTGGCCTTGTCGCTGCTTCCCGAGCCCGTATGTGACGCCGTCACTGCCTTGGGGGTGGGTTTTTAAAGCAGGATCTTTGATACCAGAAATGAGCATTTCCCAAGACAGTGCAGACACGTACCAGGGCCAAGTGACTGGACCTTACTGGGATTCCACACACGGCCCTAGTCACAGTGTCCTCCAGGGGACGGGAGCGCCCGGCCACACGCGCTGGTCTTGACATTTTCAGGCGTATCTTGAGTTAAGGCCGCCCGCAGGAGCAGAGACCCTCGTGATGAGCCTGCGTTCGCCGCCCTGAGAGACGTTCACAGGATGCTACTTCAATGCACACTAAGTTAGAAATGGAGAGTTTCAAGTACAGGTAACCTCAGCGTAGTTCTCACTGTGTGTCCGCTGCTGGCACAGTCTGATGGAGCCGAGGCGTGGGGCGCGGCTCTGCACGGACTCGCCCACCCCGGTCCTCCGGAAAGGTGCTGGTGGGCGGGCGAACCTGTCAGCTGTCGGGAAGGCGGAACGAGTTGTGAATGTTTAACCGGATGCGGCGGTGTGTTCGGGCCCGCCCGTCACCGAGGGGCCCCCGCGGAGGGCAGCGCTGCCCTGCGGCCGCCACGGCGCTCCCCGTTCTCTCGTTCACGTTACAGACACCGTCCCTGTTCCTGAAAGTGAGTTGTGTGAACGGTTTCATTCTTAGAATTCTGTGCTGTTTTCCTCAAAGCGTTCACGTTCTCCAGGCTGGGCACCTGCGTCGGGGTGAATACGCTTTATTCGTGTGTGGATTTACACACGCTTTTTTTGTTTTGTTTCTTTTTAAGAAAAACCGAGCTGCTCATAAGCTAGTGTGAGATTCAGCAGCCTGGTGGTCAGCCGTCCGCAAATCACGGGCGCTTGCAGTGGGACGACAGCAAAGGCCACGGCTCTGCCCGCTCTCGGAGGAGCTAAGCGGCCCGAGTCCGCAGTCGGAGGCCGTGTGCCCCGCGCCCCAGGCAGCCCCCGCGGGCGTCCCTGGCAGCCGGGCTGAGCCGGGGGCTCTGCTGGTCCATGCTGTGCTCAGGAGGACTCATCTGCAGGTCTTTGCTTAAGGGGTTGAGAAGGAGGTCCGAATTCGCACTTGGACTTCTCTCTCAGACCCGTGCCCTGTGCACGGAGCAGCGGGAGCCCTGACCCGGTCGGCCTGGGTGACGGCGACGACTCGGCTCCGGAGGGGAAGGAGAAGCAGGCCCTGCCGTCCGGAGGATGTCGGTCCTCGCGCAGAGCCCCGGTCTGAGGTGGGGGCTGCCCGAGGACCCTGCCGGGGGGTGAAGCGGCGACAGAACCATCATTCCCGTTGCGGCCCGGCTCGGGTGCTCTGGCCGCTGAGTGTAGCACGTCCAGAAAAGTCTTGCACGAGCTGGTTTGAAAACCAACCAAGACCCGGTCCTTGGCCTTCCCGGTGCAGAGAAGGCGGCACCCGGGGCCCCCAGACGGCAGCCTTCGGGCCTCGGCCTGCTGAGCCCGAGTTCCTCTGCTCGCTGGGCCGGACCGATCGCATGGTCCGCTCACACCTGCCTGGCCGGCCTCCACCCTGCTAGCCTTGGGTCCCACCCTCAGTGCGAAGGGACTCCTTTGTGCCCAGGAAACGGAGCACCCCAGGGGTCTCTGCACGGTCTGGGGTCAGGACGACACATGGGTAAAAGGCAGCGCTGCCCCCAACACGGGCCGTCACAAGCAGTCATGGGGCGTCACCGGCCTGGGCGTGGATCCTGATGGTGCGCACCCCTTCCCCTCGGCCAGCGGTTCCCCCACACCAGTCCGCTGGGGGTCCAGGTGGATACCCGGTGGCACATGGTCATAGTGGGAGGCTCTGGCTTGCTCGCTGGGCCTCTGGGCCCCACACTGCAGCCCCCCAAGAGCTGGCGAGGGGCGGGTGCGTACAAGATGCGGAGCGCGTGCTCACTGTGGAGCTGTGGCCCCGGAGCGACGAGCAGAAGAATGTGTGGAGGGGGGTCCGCTGGGCCTGGCGTCCGCTGGCCCCATGTGCACCTCGTCCGGCAGCGTGTCCCTGTCCTCAGAGCGTGAATGCCGGTGGCGTCCCAGCACCGGGTGTCCAGGGCAGGCGGCTGCCCCCTTGGCTGGGAGTCTGGGCTTCCACCGCGTGGGACCACCCGGCCCGTCTTCCTGTCCTGCCTCAGGTGGCACTTCTCCCCCAAACACAGGCCCGCGTTCATCCTCGGCTCCGTGCCGTCGAGGATGGCGAGAGCTAGTGACACCACGGTTTCTCTGATGACCCCGTACCCGGTAAGTCCCGACAGAGCCCCGTACCTGCGCGGATCTGCACATGCGTTCTGTGGGAGATCCCCTCCGGGCCGCACACTCCGGGGCGCGTCGCCGGCACCCTGGGGGCACTGCCGACAGCCTGCTCCTGGCCGGGGTCCATGGCTATGCAGGCGGCCGCTGGAGCACAGCGGGTCCAGAGGTGTGGGGAGGGCCCTGCCCCCCATGGGGGGCTCCCTCGCAGCCTCACACCCTCCCCAGGCTGTCAGGTGCACCTCTGAGAGGCACTGAGACTGTCCACTCGTCTGCCCCAGAGGTCATGGTCAGTGTCTCTGCAGATCTCAAGACATCTTTGAAAATGTGTGTTCCGTGGGGGTGAGGAGCAGGAATTTGTCGTTATTCCAAGAACTTTCATTGGACAAGTACGTTCTCTGAAATCGAAGTATTTTAACGCAGTGTAATTCTATGGTTCTTGTTAGAAAGGTGAGTTCCTTTTTTTTTTCAATCGAGGTACAGGGAACAGAGACCAGTTTCAGGGAGACGTGGTCACTGTCTGCTGACGCTGGGGAGTGAGCACCACAGTGACTCCGGCCGGTGTCGGTGCCCTGACGCTCACAGAACCCCGTTTCCTGTGACGAGAACCTCTCAGCTGCTCCCGTCGCAGCTTCCAGGTGCTGTTACTACCTGTAGTCCCCACGCCCCGACTTCCGTCCCCGGCTTGGGTGTACAGCCGGACAGCGGTGCCTTTTCATTCCTTCCGCCCGTTTCTGCCGGCCCGACTCAGCTCTGGCGGCCACCAGCCCCCTCCTGTGTCCGTGAGCTTGATGGTTGGTTCGCTTTGGTTTTAGATCCCACGTGGGGGCGCGCCCGGGGCTCCGTCTGTGAAGCGTCTGCTTCGGCTCAGGTCATGATCTCAGGGCCCTGGGAGGGAGCCCCACGGTGGGCTCTCCGCTCAGCAGGGTCTGCTTCTCCCCCTGCCCCTCCCCGTGCTCGTGCGCTCTGCCTCTCAAATAACATCTTAAAAACGAAAGATCCACAGGCCAGTGAGCTCGGGCGGTGCCGGACTTCGTTCACTCAGCGTCCGGCATCGGGGTCCGCCACGTTGGAAATGAAGGAAATGGCAAGATTTCCTGCTGTTTTGTGGTACGTAGTATTCGTGTGTGTGCGAGACAGGGAGCGCACATTTCACCCGTTTAAGGTGAACACTTAGGTTGTCTCCCAATTTGGGCTGTGGGACGCAGCGCTAGGAACCAGGGCGGGGTGTAGCGTCCGATCAGTGCTCTGCTGGCTCCCGCGCACAGGCAGCGGTCTTCACCGGCCGGAGGAGCCTCCGCTGTGCGCAGCGGCCGCGGCAGCTCGCACCCCGCCGGCCGGCCCGAGGGCGCCCTCTCCCCACACCCTTGCCAGCACCTGCTGTTCTGATGTTAGCCTTGTGACAGGCGCGAGGCCGCGCTCACTGCGGTTCGGATGTGCGTCTGCCTGATGGCCGCGACGTGGAGCGCGGCTTCCCGTGTCTGCTGGCCGTCTGCACGTCCGCTCGGGAGAAGGGTCTGCTCGTGTCTTCTGCCCGTTTTTAACCCAAGCGACGGGTCAGAGGAGGGCGTGGGGCTTGTTCTGAAGGTCAGCTCCCTCAGACACGCGATGTGCAGACATTCTGTCCTCCGCAGGTTGCTGCTCCGTCATGCCCGCGGCCCCCCGGGGCGAGCACCAGCTTCTCCGCTTGCTCTAGTCCCCCTGGTTTATTTTTGCTTTTGTTGCTTTTGCATTGGTCTCAAATCCAAAAACCCATCCCCAAGATCAGGGTCAGGGAGGTCACTGCCCATGGTCTTAAATTCATTGTTGGGTGTTTTTAACAGTTTTTCTAAAGATTTTATCTTATTTTAAGGATTCATTTCAGGGGCGCCTGGGTGGCTCGGTTGGTTAAGCGTGTCTTTGGCTCAGGTCCTGGGTGGGATTAAGCCTCATGTCGGGTTCCCTGCTCCCTGGGGAGCCTGCTTCTCCCTCTCCCTCTGCCCCTTCCCTCACTTGTGCCCACTCAAATAAATAAAATCTTTTAAAAAATACTTTAAAGGGCGTGCAGGCAAGGGCAGTGGGAGAGGGAGACTCTCCAGCAGACGCCCCGCGGAGCGCAGAGCCCCACGCGGGGCTCCATCTCACAACCCTGACATCATGACCTGAGCCGAAATCAAGAGCTGGAAGCTTCACCGACGGAGCCCCCCAGGCACCCCGAGACGTGAACGTCATCTCTGTGCCCCGTGGGGGCTTGAACTCTCCACCCGCAGAGCCAGCCAGCGGCCCACGTCACACTGGGCGGCAGCACAGGGTCCAGACTCCCCAGCCCCGGGCTCCGGCCGCCCCTCTCGAGGGTGCTGACCGTGTGTGCGTGGGTGGCTTCCGGCCGCACGAGGCTTCCTCGCCGTCACGCTGAGAGTTCCCGTTTTGTGAGGACTCTCCGGGGGAAGACATCCTGCCGTCTTCACACCTTTGCCCACTCACTGCAGCCCTCACGGGCTGGGCAGCTGCTCGCCTGCTGGCCAGTCCTCCCGTCAGCCCTTCTGCGTGGAGCTGCAGTCCTGAGGGAGAACGGTGCCTTTCTCCCACCTCTGCTGTCGGTGTGGACCCGGGCACGCCCACCAGTCTTGGGTCAACGTCCATTACTGCTGTAGCTTGTGCCTCGGTTGTCCCACATCTGGGTTCCTCCACTTTGGCTTCCGTCCTCTGTGCTGGCTTTGAGCCCTTCCTGACTCCCGGCCCAGACAACGGCCGGCCCACCGCCGCTGATGGCCATCAAGCCCTTTGCACAAAGCTAGATACGGGTTTCCTGCACACTCGCGTGGATGGCCGTGGCTTAGGACCATGAGCGGCTCCAGGTGCCCCGTTCGCATCCCCCACCGGCTACGACCCACCCCTTCCTGGCCACTCTGTGCGTCTGCGGGTCCACCTCCCCCACCCCGCCAGGGCAGCCTCCTTTAAGAGTCGAGTGTCCCTCTTGGCGTTCCATTTTGAATCCCATCGAGAATGTTGGTTTTAGGTACGGATTCTGGCTGAGAAGCATCGCTCAGGTTCTGAGTCACGGAAAAGGCATTAAGCCTTCCTTCTTGCCCCACTCCCCCTACCCACCCGCCAGCACCCCACCCCCAGCAGCAGCCGGTCTCCTGCACTTCTAGATCCGTCTGTCCTTTTTCCCAAGTGAGTTCTATTTTCTTCCATGCGGTTTTGCACAAACAACAGACGCCATATGTTTTCTTTCAAATGCTTTTTGTTCACCAGGCTGCAGCTTGGGTCCAGCTCCTCTCTCCTCCATGGTTAGTATCCACTGGGCAGCTCGTCTGATGCCAGAAGGCCCATGTCCAAGCTGGGCCGCCCTCCCCAGGCAGCCTCTCCCCGAGGCACTCAGAGTCCCTGGGAGCGCAGCTGGCCCAGAGCACTGCCCCCGCCTCCCGCCACCCGAGCAGGCCGGTCCCCGGAAGGGAAATCAGGCAGGGAGACCGACCAGTCGAAACGTGGCGGCCATGCTCTAGCTGCCAGCCACCAACTCCAGTGCCCGTGTCTTGGAGAACCTACACCCCAGAAAGCCCCGTTTCTTGAAACCTCTTGGTCATTCTGAGAAGCCACACTGGGCTCCAGCACGGGAGCCCCATGGCACGTGTACCGGGCCAGCTGCGCACCCGCACTGAGCCGCTACGTGGCATGTGTTACTGGACACGTTCCCGAAGGGTATCGGGCCTCCAGAGGTTCATCTTCAGGACAGATTCCTACGAGTGGGTCACAGGTCAGAAGGAAGGAGCAGGTGGCTTTCCAGGTGCCTGGTCTCTCTCCAGAGCCAGATCCGCCTGTGCTCCCCGCGCCCCAGCGCCCCACTGGAGCCTGCAGGTGTCGGGACCAGAAGCTGCGTTCAGGACCAGCTCCGTGTCCGGATTCCTTAACACAGTCTGAGCACATGCACTTGCTACTCAGCACAGTGGCAAGTACAAAGGGCCACCTGCAAGACCCCAAGGCCTACAGCGCGATTATCCCAAACGCGAGGACACCCACACACACCCACACAAATACAGTGCTTCAAGGAGTCCAGTGTCCACCCTCACACTGAGTGGGAAGGGCCTCCAGAAAGCCCAAGGCTCAATTCCCAGGTCACTCAGAAAAGCACTTTCCCAACAGCCCTGGAGGCCTTCTACCCAGTTCTGCTCACTGCTCAGTGCCACTGAGACGGGGATTAAGGACTGCCTTGCAGAGGGCCCCCAGGCGCCCAGGCGATGGCTCGGGAAAGCCACGGGGTAGTGCCCAATCCTGAAGACGAGGGGCCCTCGCGCGGCCCTGCTGGCTGCGGCCCCCACGGGTGGGCGCTCCGGACCCCAGCAGCGGAACGACGAGCCCCCGTGTCCAGCGAGAGGCAAATCCATCCGCTGTGTCACAGGAACTGGCTGGGCCAGAGCACGTCCCCGTGACTGGGGGTTCACCTTTTCTGGAGAAGTCACATGAACGATTCTCCCGGTGAGGCGGCGGTCCACGGCTGGTCCAGGGTAAATGTAAGCAGAAACGTTAAAAACGAAAATCTTGTTTAACACAACTGAGCTGAGGGTGGAAATGCAGAACAGATACACATGGGGACATGGGCCCAGGAGGCAGCCTTGCGGAGGTCACGCCTCAGGAAGGTAACGGGACAGCGGGGCGGACGCCTGGTTTAATCAGAAAACTTTCTGACCTTTATTTTTTTATTTTTTTTTTTTTTTAAACATTTCATTTAAACCATACATGATCACAGTCATCTCTGAAGGATTTGGCCGAGATTTATTTTTTTCTATTTCCAGTCTCTTCTGGACAGAGGTCTGCTTAGAACGAAGCGGATTCTAGGAGAAACCGAACACAAAGAGAAGGACTCGAGTCAGCAATCCAGGCGCTAAGGGAGGAAGACGTGAGCAGGTGCCCAAGACAGACGACGACTGTCCTGGGTGGCTGCAGGGCCCGCGGCTTCGTGTCGGAGGCGGACGCAGGAGTAGGCGTCCGCTCCTCGGACCCCGCTGCGTGGCGGTCGGCGGAGTCTGCAGCGGAGACAACCTGCCCACTCACACCCAGCACTTCCTACACCGTGTGAGTGTAAGGCCACAGTATTCACTCGGGACAAACCCCATATGTAGTCATTTTAATAAACATTCATTCTTATTTTAATAAACATTATTCATTCTTCTCAAATATAAAGTATTTTAACTGAGTAACTGGATACAGGTAATTTTGTTAAAATACTACACGTCGTATCTAGTGTGTTGGAATTACTTACACTCGGCTACTAAGGGTATCCGAACAAAACTCACTACCCAACTACTACAGGCGTCCCTCAGCAGCACGTGCGCAGTAACTGATCCCGTAGGTTTGATTACAGCTTAGCGTGTGGGGGTGTTTGTCTTGTCCTTCGTTCTAGCGGACGAGGAGCACACGGTCCGCAGACCATCCGGCCGCATCGAGAGGCTCCACTCGGCCCCAAGCGGCTCTTCAGCTCACAGCGCCGACCCCCCACTACGGGACAAAGGCCAGCTTCCAAGTCTTCATCAGAAGGTGCTGGTGGAAGTGGTCAGGCGCCTCCCGATGTAGATCCTTCACAGAGAAAGCAACAGCAGTTAGCACAGGGCCCACGGCTCTCCCGGCGGAGACTGGGTGCGCGGGCGGCCTAGAGCTCCGGCCGTGAAGACCGGCTACCCTCGATCTCTACTAAGAAGCTGGTGCTGAATCTCTCCGTAAGGGTCTCTCGCCAGGTGAGCGCGTCAGGGTTAGGGTCCCGTTTTTACATCCACCTCGGAAAACGGCCAGCTGTGCTCTCGCACGGATGCGCTCGGTCCCCATACAGAGGCGGTCACTAGCCAGCCACAGAAAGGCCGTCGTGGTCGGTCTCTAAGTTCACACAGTGACACGCTGCTGGGGAGCCACCCACGGGGCGTCACCACCCACTGCACCCGCGGGCAGAGAGCCCCAGGTCCTGCCGGGAGCCGCCTCAGAGGAACGGGAGGCTGGACTTCGGGCACCAGAAGCTCCACGAGCCTGGCAGAAGCAGAGAGGGGCAGGGACGGCGCGTGGCAGCGGGCCGCAGGGACTTACCCTGAAACGAAGGCCCAAGCCAGGGACTGAACGAGCCCTGGGCCCTGCTTCCACAGAGCCTAACCTGCTAGCCCTGGAGAAAACCGAGCCCGGATCTGAGACACGTGGGCCAGGATGACGCCGGCGGGGCCGTGCTGAGAGCCAGAGCTCCGAGCCGGAAGGGGGCACGGTCTGGCCCAGGAGGGGGAGGGCTTCACGTTGGACACTGACGTCCAGGAGCCTCTGGCCCACTGGGAAGCCATGTCCCAGGCACAGTTCCCAGAACGAGGGTATGGGGCTCTGAAGGGAGCACGGGGAAGGCAGCCCTGTGCTTGCTTCCCACAGAGCTGGCGGGCGAGACGGAACCTGCCAAGACCAGGAAGCGCCCACCTGCCCTAAGACTTCAAACACCCCAGGTCTCTTGCGCCCCATCCCCAGGATCTGGGAAAATAGGGGGACGGTGCTTCCAGGCCTGTCTCGTCCCATCTCCCTGGGGCCCGGGAGGCCAGCCTCCATCAGACGCTCACGGCGACCGTCCAGTCTGTCCGGCCAGCTGCATGCACTGAACGCCGCGGCACCCCAAGACAGAGGCTGGAGGGGAGCCCGGCCCGCGGCGCGAGACACCAGAGCCAAGCGGGGCTCGCTCCCCTGCTGCGGAGCACGGCTGCGCTGTGGATGTGGGGCGGCTCCCGGGCCGGCCAGCTGCAGCGAGGGACAGCTCAGCGTGTCCGTGCAGCGTCCGTCCACGTGGTGCGAGAACGGAACGAGTGTGGCGGAGTCCACAGACACGGGACGGTCAAGGAGGCACCAGGCAGACACACGCTCAGGGCTCCATCGGGGCCACCCCCACAGCAGGGCCAGGAGCGCGGGGGCTGGGGCCCTTCCCGGGTCTGGGCCCGCAATCCGGGCCTCACGTTACGGAAGCGGACTGACGATCTGCACCTGGAGGACAGGTTTCCAGATCCCCTGCCCTCAGGACCACACGGAGGCAGCCCCGCACAGCCTCACTCACCCCAACCCGATGGCCAGCAGATGAGAGAGCAGCAGGGACGGGAGGAAGACCTTCAGGAACTCCGCCGAGAAGATGCCCCCCTTCTTCATGACGCTCGTGTTCCTCATGCTGAGCGTGGCCGTGCGCTTCGGGTGCTTGAACAGCAGCTCCCTGGGAGGGGGACACGCAGTGAGCCCCCAGCCCCGTGCCCGGGACGCCCCCGCACCATCGCACACACTCACTTGGGGGGGATGTTTTCTGGCCGACTCGACCAGTCCCAGATCCAGTCCGAGTTCTTCTTCAAGATGCTCTCGACTTCCTTCCTTCTCTCCATATAATCTTCCTCCGACTACGAGAGAATCAACGTGCACCGCCACTTAGCGCCGCCCGGCCCCGCCGTGCCCCGCGCCGCGCGTCCCCCCGTTCCAGACAGACACGGGGCAGCAGACGCGGGCTCCTGAGGAACAGGGCGCAGGGGGACGACGGCGTCCACACGCCCACGCCAACCGCGGGGCAGGTTTCCCGAGGAGAAAATCCAAGTGCTCCACGGCCCACACGGCTGGGGCGACCCAGGGCCGCGCGCCGCGGTCTTTGAAAGGGCAGTTTCGCTCAGGGGGAGGGAAAGAACCAAAACCTCACACACCCGCGATACGTAAGGCCAAACACTAACGACAGGAGGCTTTCTGGTTTTTTGCTTTTAAAAAACTCTGAACCTGAGTCTGTAATTCCTCCTCAAGTCGGCAACACCACTGCTTCCAACTCTGGCCACACTGGGACGCAGGAGCAAACCCAGCCAGCTGCGAGACCACCACCTGGGGGACCCGGGAGGAACGAAGCCTGGGTGGGAGGGAGGCCCGGCAGGGGGACCCCACGGGATCAAGGGCCTCAGTGGTACTGGTCACAAGACCCCGCTTCCTAAGCGATTTTGGAATCAACACAGGGAAGGTCCACTGTTCGTGACCACCACTGAGAACGCCCAGAGGATGCTTCCCCCACACCCCACCGCGCGCCAGGGCGGCAGTCCGAGGGGACCAGGGCCCGCGTTCCCCGAGACCGTCTCCCGGGCAGCCGGACGCAGCCCCGCCCCGCACGTCAGACCCAGACGCACCGCAGGTGCGCGCAGGGGCCTCACCCGAACTGGCCCGCCTGCTCCTGACACGGAACAGCGAAGGAACCGCTCGGCGCGGCAGGGCCAACCCGACTGCCAGCCGCGCAGAGCGCCAACGCTGAGTGGCCCCAGGGCCCCCCCTGCCAGCCCCGTGGGTCTGGCCGGGCTCCGGGCCTGAGGAAGCCGCCCGCGCTCCTCGTGTGTCCTCGGGTGCAGCTGAGGGCAGTGGAGGCCCCACGACACCTGCTCCGGCCAGCTCAGCGGGAGACCGAGTGTGGGGACGCCCCCACCGCAGCTGTAGGAAAGGCAAGAGCCCCGCGCCCCGGGAACACCGCTCTCTGCTCCGCGCCCCTGCCCGCGCCGCCCACCTGAGAGCTGTTCTTCTCGCCGACGCTGTGCGTGTCGAGTTCCGAAGCGCGGGCGGTGTCCTGCGGGGTCTGAGAGCGAGGCGGGCTTGGGGGGCGCAGGGGGAGGACAGAGAAACCCGGATGTTAGCACGGTTTCTGTTACGAGAAGCCACGCCCCCCGCACGCCTGGCCCTGTCTCCTCTGAAAGGAGGAAGCGCCGCCCCGACCCCCAGGTCTCCCCTCCCACTGTCCCCGGTCCCCTTGGGCTGAGCTCGGCAGGCGGCAGGGAGCCGGGCCGACACCACCCACGGTGCAGCGCGCCTGCAGCCTTCTCACCGGGTCTGTGCTCTGCGGCACAGCCCGCGGGCCCGACCTTTGCTTTCTGACTCGGCCCTGCTAACACACGGCAGCCCGCAGGGACCAAGCTGACGGAGCCAGGACACGCCGGGGGCACTGGGTGCGTGCTGGCCACCCCCCAGGCCCCAAGCTTTACCGCGGTCCCTCCACAGGCCAGACCCCATCCTTCCCGGCGGAGGGCAAGGCTCCAGCAATGCAGGCAGGGGTGGGGAGGCCACTCCGGGACGCGGCCTGTGCTGGGGGTAAACCCGCACGCGCAGACGGGCCCCTTCACACCCACCTGTCGCAGTGGGAGCTCTTCGAGCTACTCCGTCCAGACTCGTGCTGGGCGTCCAGCAGTATTTTTTCCAGGTCGCCGTTATACACAGACACGGAGGCCGGGACGCCGCTGCCGCTCCCGTTCCCGTTGCTGAAGTGCAGTTCCACCCAGGAGCCTGGCGAGACACAGAAGGGCCCGGTGGGATCTGCTGCCCACTGTGGAGCCCCGTCCTAGCGTCGCCGCAGCCGGACGCCTTGAAACACACCGACACGCACGCCTGGCGCCCACCTCCCGCAGGTGCACCCCAGCGCCCCAGGACACGCACCGGCCAGTCTCCTGCCACCCCCAGACGCGGGGCAGGTGCCTGGCCACCCACTGGGCCAGCGGAGGCCAACAGACCGTGATGCTTTCTGTCCGCTCAACTTTAAGACAAAGGGCTCGACGAGCGCTTAAGAGACTGAAGTTCTCTGAGGGTCTGCACGATCCCCGCGCCACGTCGTTCCACAGCAGCATCGCATTCGCGTCCTGACGCCCCACGAACCCCGGACTGCTGGTCTGTGCTCACTCCCCTCAGAGCCAGAGAACATACTCCGCTTAGCACCAAGGCAGGTTCCCCCGAACGTGACTGACCAGGGCAAGCCATCCCCGACGAGCTCCGATAGCCCCGTCTTTGCAGGAAGGAGTCTGCCTTCTCCGACTAGGAATGACCGCAGGAAAGTGAACATCCCGCGCGGCCGCGCTCCACATTCTGCAGGAACAGAGCGGTCTCGGCGCCGATCGGCCGCTAGCCCAAACTGGAGAACCTGCCACCCCTGGCCCACCCCCACGCCTGACACGAGCCACGGTCTTCGGCAAGGCTGGTCTGTGGCCACCCCGTGGCTGCACTTCCATGAAGTTCTCTCCGACCTCAGCACCGTCCCAGGCACAGCACGTCACAGAGGGACCGACACGTCAGCACCGCCGTCCCGGGCGGCAAGTACAGGCTGCGCAGCTGCAGCCCATGTCTGGGGAAGCCGACAGCTGGCAGAGCCCAGGAGCAGCCCCAGCCCGGGGAAGGGCGGCTGCGAGCCCCACACACACGTCCTGGAAGCACGGCAAGCAGCAGGCTCGGCCCCGCCGGGGAGGTGAGGTGGACCCGACAGCAATGCCTGGGGGACGTGGGGGCCACCGAGCGCTGGCGGCTGAGCACCCCGCACGCTGCTGTGGTTCACGAGCACCTGCTGCTCCACCACACACCGTCCACCCGTTAGGTCTGCGGCCGCGAGTCCTGCTGTAACTGCGTGTTTCAGGCCTGGCTTGTGTGCGAGGAGAGAGCGAGCGAGTGCGCACCGGGAGGGACCCTGGTCGCGACCTGAGCTGAAGCCAAGAGTCAGTCCCCTAGACGACTGGGCCACCTCAGCGCCCCCATACTGCTCACGTTTTGTGGCAGCCACACACTCGCTTCTGTCCACACGGACCCGGGGCAGGCCCGCGGCCAGCAGCAGCGCATGCACGTTCAGGGGTCCTGGGAAAGACCTGGTCCTCCCAATAAACCAGTCTTCATGTTCGGCCGTTCTGGGACCGTGTCCTGTGCGGCTCCTTTGACGTTTCTCTGACCCCGAATGGAACCGGCCATCTTCTCCGTGCTCACTGGCCGCTCGGACAGCATCTTTTTAAATGAGCTGCTCACGGGCACCTGGGTGGCTCAGTCAGTTGCGTCGGACTCCTGACTCCTGGTCTGGGCTCAGGTCATGATCTTGGGGTCCTTAGGTCGAGACCTCTGTCAGGCTCCGCGCTCTGCAGGGCTCTGCCTGAGACTCCCCCGCCCCCCGCCCCTCCACGCTCGCTCGCTCTCTCTGAAAAAAAAGGAGATAAATTAGTGGTTCAAAAACCTCTTACTCTTCCTGTGGGAGATTCACATGTAAGATACGAGCCTTTCTGCACCCAAACATGCACAACAATGTCCCCCGCGACCTGTGTTTTCAGGTTCAATGTCCCGTTCTTTCCAACGTTTAAGTCTTTGCTTTTAATTCAAAGTTTCAATCTCTTCCTACGCTGGAGGCCTGGAGACCCGGCTGGTGTTTACCGAGCCCGGCTTCCGGCTGTGCACGTGGTCCCCAGTGGGGGAGGTCGTCCCTGCGGGCGAACAGCTGCTCCGCGCCACTCGCTGACCAGACGGCCTCGCTGCCCCCGGCCGCGCTACTTCCTCTGCCAGGAGTCAGACTGGCCACGTGCTGGGCCCGTTTCTGAGCCCAAGACGGTTAGTGTCTCTACTGTGTCACGGGTCTGTGTGTCTCCAGCACCATCTGTTAGAGGCCACTCTGGTGGCCTATGGAGGACGGGACAGTATGGGCAGGGTGAAGGCTGACCCCAGAAGACAGAAACGCAGGGACCAGAGACCCGCCGTGAGCCACATTCGCAGGTAACTTCAGCACCGGCACCGGGACCCGCGACAGCACAGACCCACCCATCGTGCGCTCGCCGGGCCCCACCCGCTCCCCTCTGGCGTGTGCACGGAGGCACCAGCAGGCCTCCAGCTGCCCAGGGAGCCCAACAGGCAGCTCTCCGGAATCCCAACCTGCCCGTGGCAGTGAACAGGTCACCTGCATCAGAAAACGGCAAAGACCCCGGCACCCAGCTCGCTAACAAAGACCACACAAGCTTTCCAGTGACGTGCGACCTTGTCTCTCTCTCGCTCAACTGCTTCAGGCTGGCCTGGCCCACACCAGCAGGTCCCTAAGGCACGAGGAGGCAGGGCAGGGCCGCAGCCAGCCATCCCCAGGAGCTGCGGTGACTCCAGGCCATTCCACACACCCCGGCGACCACGCGTCCAATGGAGCTCCGTGCCTCCTGACCCCGACGCGTCGTGAAGAAAGCTCTGGAGTGGGAGTCCCGCCCTGGAGCCCCTCGGGGGACTGGCAGACCAGCCCGGGCCAGTTCCGTCCTCCGCGGCTCCTTCCCCGCCACGCAGATGCCAGGCCTGGCCCGGCTCACTCCGCTAGGCGACGGTGCGCGCAGGCAGCCTGTGCTGCGTGAGGTCAACCGAGTCTGAGAGGGGACATCACTTCTGACACGACCGGGGTGGGGAGGGCGCGGGCGTTGTCAGTCCCCCCCCCCCCAACACACACAAGCCAGAGACGGATTCTCGGGCAGAGCAGCCGACACGGGCTCGTCCCGCTCCTCATGCACCCGCTGCAGACCCCAAGCTCGGGGCTCCGACGACGCCCGGCCCAGGTGCAGTCACTGCCTAAGCAACTCACGGACTCAGGAAGCCACTTTACTTCCCTTTACCCAGTTATCGGGCAGGACAGAGCTCAGGTACGCCCGCCAGAAAGACCCCCGCGCTGGGTACGAGGAAGGGGGGGCCACGCTCCCGCAGTCGGCTCGTCCAATGCAGTGTCTCTGAACCTCGCTGCATGTCGTCTAACCCATCTGCAGCCCCCGCCATCCCTGGAGGGGGGTGTCCACCCTCTGATCCCACCCCGGGGGGCAACCACGGCCCCACCGAGCCACCGCACCACCACACGCTGTGTTCCAAAGCAGCACCTCACGGTCAGGGCCCTTTATCGATAAGCCACTAAGATCACTCAAATTCCAAGGGTTTGGGGGGCCCAGTGCCACAAAGAGGGAGAAAGGTCACAGACGAACATTTTCCAGCCGACACAACTGGAGGCCGCGCCGGCTCCGCCGGAGGAGTTCGCGACTCCTGGTCCCGGCGCTGCGGTCACACTACGTGGTGGGCGCGGACGTTACTTACAAACCAAGTCTTCCAGATGTAAAAAAATAAACACACATAACGAACGCGTAACACCATGAGATGCACGGACGTGCTTTTTGTGTTGCTACACAAGGACCAACTGAAGACTCCCATGAGACAAACTCCTGTTTTTACAAGCGCGTCCCGGAAAGCCCGAAGCACCTGAGAAAGCAAAAAGGCCCGTGCTGGACTGTCCATGCCTTGGAGTCCAAAAGCCGTATTCCAAGAATGATTTACCAGGACGAGCGTTTTATTATTAACCTGGACAACTGGGCAGGAAGCACAGCACGGGGCCAGGGACGGGGCGGGCTACCCCGCCACCCACGTCACCCAGGTGTTAAGATCACTCACCTGTGAGCAAGAAACGCGGGGATTAAGGCAGCTTCACGACCTCAGAATCACAACGGATCAACTAACTCGGCATAATCAAAAAAAAAACAGACCATGGTGTTACCGGCCTAGGCAGGCCGGCCCCCCAACTGCACGGCCCCTCCTTGCCGTCTCCCCAACACACACGTCGCTAACAGGACGCCGGCGCACACAGCGAGCCCACGTCCCGTCTCCCCACAAGCTAGAGACGGGGTGCCCAGCACAGCTCCTGCCTCTCCTGTGACACAGGAAGACACCCCTAGCCCCACTGCCCTACTCCACGACCCAGGGCAAGTGTTTCCGGCCACCAAGGTGGAGCCCACGAGGAAGGCCACCCCACGGCGTGGCCCTGGCAGCTGTGGGAAGCCCCGAGGCTCTCCAGAAGCCCCAGCCAGCACTCCGGAGGCTGGTCTGGAACGCGGAGGCAGAACCAGCACACGAACGTTTTGCTCAAGTTGTAACGGAGACGCTGGGCAGCCAGGGTGGGAGAGCTCGGACGAGGGGAGCGGCAGGCACCCCAGTAACTTTCGGGACGGTGGGACGCAGTCCTCACACAGGGGAGCTGGACACGGCAGGGCAGAGCAGGCTTCCTCCTGGGAGAGGCGCGTTTTATTTAGGAAACGGCAGGTTCTCAAAGCGCTCTGTAAACACGACCACTGTTTCCGTCATAAAACCGTGTTCCAGAAAATAAGTAACAGACAAAGGCTTCTCGGGTTAGGGGAGACGGGAATGAGACCTGCCAGGCCCGTCTACTCTGCACTGAAGAACGGACTTGGCTGGAGCCCTCGGGATAAGCCCCCGTTTCCTCCCCAGGAAGGGCGGCAGCTCCCGGCTGTCTGGGCTGTCGTCACTCCGGCTCCCAGCACCCCACCGCCCTTCCCTCGGGCCCCTCTCCCTCGACTTGGGGTCGCCTGCCCTCTTTTCCACTCGGCCTCGGGGCCTCTCACGGTGACCATCTGTGACATGTGGGGGATGGGCCAGGATCCAGGGGCTGAAACCCCTTCGCTGTCGAACTTCACAATACTACAATTTCCCTTCAAAAAAAATCAGCTTTTCCTCCTCAGACACCTGTGGCCACAGTGGGCTGCTCGCCCGAGCGGCCGTGGGGCTGGCTGCAGAGCACGGGGGCGCGGGGTGGGGGGGGCTTCCCCTCCCCGAAGCCACGCGCGCATGAGCAGCTCAGCTTCGCGTCCAGCGTCCCCTGGGCAGTCAGTGAGGCAACCCCCTCCCCATGACGCCGTCACCATCAGCACAGCGAGCTCCTCTCCCCCGGGGCCTGGGGCAGGCACTGACCGGTCCCGCTGGACAAGGGCTTCAAGCAGAACGATCGTGGGCAGAAATCACAGTTCTGCGGCGCGTGGGCTCACCAGGCCGGCGCAGTCCCTGCTCCAAACATAACCAGAGGTCATACCGCCAGGACAGGCAGGGGCAAGCACCGGCTCGGCCAGGAACCAGGCCTGGATTCCCATTCCTCCGGGCAGCTGTGCGGCCCCACGTGACGTGAGGCGAGTGACTCCACCCACCGCGGCCGGCGGGCCAGTGCCCCGCAGCACGTACGCCCCGGACCGGGCCCGGAGAAGCCTCAACCCGGGCTTCCAGGCCGCGTGTGACCGCCTTGTTACAGAATAAGCAGCACAGAAACGCACTTTTAGCCCAGACGCTGGCAGCTCAGCGCCGCCCATGACTCAGCACGGGGGTCCGCCGCGGAGCGGGGCAGAGCCCCTCGGGAGGCCCGGACCCGCGGAGACTCCACCTCAGCTGCGCGCCCAGCAGCGCCGCGGACGGGGCAGCCCGGCCACTGGGAAGGCCGGCGCTCGGGGTCCTAGCGGCTCTGCAGGGCCTCCCAGAAGGGGCAGAACTGAAACCCCCGGTCCGCGGGCCGGTCCCGAAGCAAACCGCCGGCGGCAAGGAAGCGGCGGCCGCACACTCCGGGGACGTGCTGCGCCGCGAGCCTCCGTCCCGCCCCGTGAAGCCTCGCCCAGGACCCGAGAGCCGTCGGGGCCCGCTGGGACGTTCCGCCCGGGGCAGCAGCCCGCGGCGCCGCGAAGTCCGCCGAAGCTCTGCACGGCCCTTCCCCAACGCTCTCGCGTGCGCTGACCGCCCGCTTCGGAGACCTTAAAGGTCGGGGCCGGCGTGCTGCTGCGGGCGGGACCTCCGCACGGGGCCGCAGGGCAACGGCCCGGGAGCCACCCGGAGGCAGGACGCCAGCGGCCGAGGCCGCCTACCCGGCTGGGGGCGAGCGGGCCGGGCCGGGCCTGTGCTCCCGTGAGCAGGAGGGTCTGCAGACCCAGGGGGCCGGCCGGGGCCGCGGCCAGCCGTCTGCGGGATCCCCGCGAGGCCTGGGAACGTCCCCCGGTCGCGGGTTCGCAGCGCCGGCCTCTGGGCAGCACGTCCCGCGCCGGCGGAGCCCGGGCCAGCCGCACGCGGAGCCCCTCCTCGCCCCACCCTCACGCGGTTCCCCCTCCGGCGCAGCGCGGCGGCAGGACCCGAGCCCCCACGCGGGCGGAGCGAGCGCCGGTCGCTCTCGCGGCCGCCCCGCTCGGCCCGACCCGCCGGCGTCTGCCGACCCGCACACTCGGGCGGCGCACGGGCGAAACACGACCCCGCGGGGCTCCGCGAGGCCTGCCCGCAGCCGGGGCGGAGGTTCGGCTCGCCCGGGACCCCCCTGCGTCCGGCCCGCCCGCCCCCGGAGCCCGCCCTCCCCCCGGCCCGCGAGCCCCCGAGCCCCCGGCAGCCCCGGGCGCGGCCCCCCCGCCCCCGCCGGCCCGGCGGCCTCACCCTGCAAGTTCTCCTCCTGCAGTCCGGGGGTCCCGCTCTGCGACATGGCGCCGGACGGACGGCGCTGCGGCGGCGGCTCGGGGTTCGCAGCTGGAACGCGGGACCCGAAGACGCGCGAGCGCTCGGCCAACGAGCCCGACCGACTGACGCGCGCCGGCGGACGCACCGCAGATAAAGGGCGGATGAGCCGCGGCGCAGCCAATTGGTCGCGGGGCGGGGCCTGGGCGTGCGCGAGAACGCGGGGCGCGCGGGGCGCGTGCGGCGCGTGCAACGCGTGCGCAGGGCGGGTGGAAGCCTCGCCCAAGGACCGCAGCGCGCGTGCGCGGGACAGGAGCTGACGAGTGGGGCGCGCGTGCGCAGGGCAAGATCTGAGGAACAGGACGCGCGTGCGTGAGGCGTGGGGTGAGGGGCCTGAGGAGCGGGGTGCGTGGGCGCAGGCGCGATGGGGGGCGGGGACTGAGGTGGTGCGGCGGTCGCCCTGCGCGGGGCGGGGCCGCAGGCGGGACGGGGCCGCAGGCGGGGCGTGGTCTGCGGAATCCTGGTCGGGGATTGCGGGACTGACGGACCAGGGCGCTTGGGGACTGCGGATGCGCTGAGTACCCGCCCT
>NW_019154096.1:79827878-79845197 GCF_002288905.1 Enhydra lutris kenyoni
TCACCTGCAGAGACCGCCCACCAGTCCCGACCCTCACCGGAGTGACCCGCCCACGGTCGCGACCCTCACCTGCAGAGACCGCCCACCAGTCCCGACCCTCACCGGAGTGACCCGCCCACGGTCGCGACCCTCACCTGAGTGGCCAGTCAGAAAGCCAGTCTGCTACCAGTCCGACTCTCAGGAAGTCAGCCCAGGGTCTAGAGCGACTGGTCCAGGAAGCCACACGTCACCCCTACGAATGAGCCCCGAAGGGCCAGCCGCTGCCCAGTCACCCAGGGTTTCCCCGCTTCCTGTGCCTGCCTCCGGCTCAGGACCAACCGGAGAAAGCCAAAATGCTCCTAGCCAGCCCGAGGACCCCTGCTGTAGTTCCCCACCCCGGCCTCCATCAGGACCCCCTGAGCCCCCTTCCCATGATGACATCTGGCACCCCCCTGCCCCCGGCTCTCTGCCGCATGGGAGTGCCCCGGGGCCCCTGCTCTGTCTGCGCTGGGGAGACGCATTCTCTCTCTAGCTTTCCTCCGGGACGCAGAGCTGCTGGCCTTTCCTTCGCTTTGACAGGCTCGTTTATTCAGCGAATGCTGACCACGCGCGGCCCCTGGAGGGGAACAAGGGAACGAGCAGCACTGCTTCCCCCACGGAGACCGCGATTGCAAAGCCCCTCGCGCCGGGTTCCCACGCCACACCTGTCCTCCCCATGCGGACCGCAGCTCCTCAGGCCCCCTTCCTGGGAAACCCCAAAACGAGCTGCCCATCTGGGCTTCCGACCCACAAAGGCAGCCCGTGCACCTTTATTTAGATGTTGTTTCTTCTCTTGGAAAAGTTTCGTAGTTTTCAGCAAGCAAGGCTTGCCCTTCTTTTGTCATATATCCCTGAATGGTCCTGTGTTATGCTATGGCACTTGCTATTAAATTTCACTTGTTACTGCTAGTATAGAAATATGACAATTTTTGTGTCTTGGCACATCCTGCAATCTCGCCGAAACTTACACTTTTTTTTTTTAATAAGCCTCTGAACTCTTTATATGCAATTACTGGGAAATGTTTAAGGAAACATGTTTCCTCCCGCAACCTGGTTTTCCCTCTCCACGAGGGACCTCGTAGCAGGTGCCATCACTCGGAGGACCCCCACGTGTAAGCGGCCAGAAGCCTATCTGTAGACCAGCCCGTGATGGCCACAGATGAGGTGGGGTCGGCTGCCCCTGGAAGCCCCAAGGTGGAGTCAAGGGTCCAAGGAAAGCGCAGTGGGAAACGGAAGGGGCCTCGGTGGGTGATGTGATGACTGCGCACCTGACCCCTGCTCTCGCCTTCCCTCCCCGGAAACAGGGCCACTTCTAAAGCCATGGTCATCAAACTTCTCTGCTCCCACGTCCCCTGAAAAAATTGTGAAAAAGTCACCTTCCACGCTTAACGTAGACGTCTAACTTCTACATCACAAATGCGAGCGGTTGCAGGGGTATGAGTTCCGGCGCGCCGTCATCATCACCGTGTTAATCGCGGTGGCCTGTGTTCCGTTGGCCAGGCTTCCGGGAAGACGGCAGTTTTTATTCTGAAATGACTCTAAGTCAGAACGGTGAGAAAACGATGACCAGCTGCAGACCCGTAGCCAGGCGGCAGCGGATGCCGAGGAAGTCGGTTCCGCCCAGCTCACCACGAACAGCGGCACAGGCAGATTTCTACCGTCTACAGTCACCCTCGCGGTCACCAGCGATATTCCAGTTAACATCAGTGTGTTGACAAAATAAGCCTAGTTTTGAGGACACCTGGCCTGATCACTGACCAAAGCGCAGCAACGGGAGTGACCCGTCACCAGTTTCCCAGCCGCGTCCTGTTGCCAAGGGACGAAGCTGAACTGGAGGGAGCAGGTGCGGTGCGGAGGGAAGTGTTTCATGTGCTCACAAAGGAAAAGTTGTCAACTTGCTGTCAGTCTGCTGAAGATAAAAAGTCATCTTAAATCTGGAAAAACAAAACACGTAAACACGTATTAAAAGTCAGCAGAAAGTCATAAAAATTAGAGCAGTACTGCTCGGTTCAGTCAGCCCCGGGTCACTGGTTCCCATTCTGCTCGGATACAGCATTTCCGCCACTTCTGGAAATTTTTACCCAGCTCAGCTTTATGATCCCCGTGTTTAGCAACCTGTGCCCACGGAAGGCGGAACGCGGCTGCCTCAAGGCGTCTGAGTGGAAGTAGGACAGTCTGTGAATGACAGAAGGGACAACACATGCCCTTGGTCGCAGATCTGGTGAGAGCTCAGGACAACGTGACGGAGGAATTTGGTGACTTCCGTGACTCGGAGCACTCCAAGATACCAACATCCCAGGACATCGGGCTTCTGGGAGTTTCGTACGATTCTGAAAACACTCGTTTTAACCACACGTCTATGCAGTGCATCCTCAGAGTGTCGCATACCACCTGTCCGAGGGCGCTTCCACTTATCTCACACACCAAATATGCCTGACTGGCTTAATTTCTCAAAAGAAAAAAAAAATCTTTGAAATGTTCCACAAACTCTCTGGAAGACTTCAGTTAGATCGTGGTAAAAACACTTTATTCCATACTTTTTAAGAATGATATTGGGGTGTAACTTTATTTACTTATTTATATTTTTTAAAGATTTTAGGGGCACTTCAGTGGCTCAGTGTTTAAGCGTCTGCCTTCGACTCAGGGTCCTGGGATCGAGCCCCACATGGGTCTCCCTGCTCCATGGGAAGCCTGCTTCTCCCTCTCCCACTCCCCTTGCTTGTGTTCCTTCTATAGCCCGCTCTCTCTCTCTCTCTCTCTCTCTCTCTGTCAAATAAACAAATAAAATCTTAAAAAAAAAAAGATTTTATGTAGTTATTTGAGACAGCGCACACCCAAGCAGGCAGAGGGTGAGGGAGAAGCAGGTTCCCCACTGAGCAGGGAGCCTGCTGTGGGGCTTGATTCCAGGACCCCGAGATCATGACCTGAGCCGAAGGCAGACGCTTCACCGACTGAGCCACCCAGAAGCCCCTATTTATTTATTCATTTTAAGTAAGCACCCCCCATGCAGAGCTCGAACTCACAACCCTGAGATCCAAAGTCACATGCTCTTCTGAGTCAGCCGGGTGTCCCCCAAAAGACTTTATTTTAGGACTTGATTTTAGGAAGTCTTTGCAAACAGGACATTAAAAGGTTTGAGCATTTTATTAGGATTACAAGTCATTATGAACCCGTATCAGGTGTTCATTTCACCACAGGGACATAAAGATGTCGAAGGCAAACGCAAGACCTTTCCTACAGCTGGGAGCACAGGGCGGCTCTTCTAAAACTGACACTCACGGTCCATAAGTGGTCACAGACATGGGAAACAGGAAACTATGTTGCCGAAACATAGAGTCCTTTGTATGGGGGAAAGGGGGATAATTTTCAAGGCAAAGAAAAACTTCCATTTGTAATTTTTCATTAACGGCAGACCAATAGTTCAGGAAAACTTTGTTCTTTAACAGAGAAAATGTACCCCCCGTGTGCTTTCGACACTGTAACTCCTTGACTTACTTAAATTGATCTTCATTTTAGCAAGTAGGGACCACCAGGCACTCCCTCCCAAAGATTCCTTTTCCATAAGCCTTTCAAACTTTCCTGTTTACATCTAATTATTGTCCTGATGATATGGTTTTGGAATGTAGGCGGTGTGGTGGGGTGAGGTCCAGAGCCGATGGCCAAGAGAAAATTCTTGAGACATCTTTGGTGCAAAATAGTGATTTTATTAAAGCTCGGGGACAGGACAGGACCCGTGGGCAGAAAGGGCCGCCGCCACGGTTGTGAGGGGCGGCGGATTATATACTCAGGAGTTGGGGGTAAGGAGAGGAAGATGTTTTCTGAAGAAGCTTCGTAGGCTCCCGACCTGTGGGTCAGCGTTGGTCAGTCTGGAAATGTATAGGGGAGTTAGGAAAGGGGGAGGCAGCAGAATCCGACACGGACGCATGCATGCACCTCCTTGAGCAGAAAGGGTCATCTGTTGGCTGAAGTTACGGAAGCAGAGAAGTCTGGCACTAGGTAGGGAGACACTGGAAAAAAACAACAAAATATGGCTAATAATGAGAAAAAAGAAGCCCGATGAAAATTGCCCATTGAGAGTTGACCATAATTTTCCTCCAGTCCAGGAGTTTTAACCATTAAAGGAAAGAGAGGGGATGTTTAAAGCACCAGTTTGAGTATTCACAGCCGTTAGGAACCCGCATTCTGGAACCTACGCACAGCAGTCTCCCTGCCGGCACACGGTCCATCTCGCGGGGCAGTTTGGACACCCGACGCCTGTTCCGTTTCTGTTTTCCAGAACGGCTTCACGCCTCCGCGTCCCTTCGGTGTTGAACAGAGAAATGCTGCTTTCAGTGTCACTTGGGGCCTTGGCCTTGCACTTAGCAGAGCTTCCAGGTGCCAAACGGCATCTCCCAGCCCCGAAGCACAAAGACGGACGCTTGGTGGCCGTACGAATGCGGCACAGAACGTGTTCACCGTCACTTTACATGTGGAAGTGGGCTGGGCGGGTACCGGTTTTAATCATCCGTCCGTCCATGCGTCCAGGTGAAACACAGGCGACAGCGGCCTGTCCGGCCAGGGAGACGCCAGGACCACAGGTTAGAGTCGCAGAGCCGTTGGGTCCCAGCCAGGAGACAGTCGTCTAGTCCTGGGTCTCCTCGAAGTGCAGGCAGGATTTCACGGGCTACTCGGTCTGGGAGGACCATCCTTTGAGTTGTGTAATAATTCCAGGCCCACACTTGATGGGGGAGTCCTGGCTTGATAATCACCCACCCTTCTTCGAATGGCTACGGGCCTCTGGGACGAGGAAGGCATATCTGGAGTCAGTATAGACGCTGATTGTTAAGACTTGGCCAATTGCAAAGCGCAGGTGGGCGCTATTGACTCTGCTCTGGGGGCAGATGTGTCTGCGACAGAGCAGGGCCTCAGCGGGCACACCCGGCTTTTCTCAGTCCCTTCTCCATGAAACTACCGCCACAGGAAGGCCGGCTGTCAGCTGTGGCTTTGACAGCTGGTCCGTGAGGGTGAGCGAGACCAATGGCGTCCGAACAGGTGCGCTATACACAAGTGCCACGGTCAGGTCCAGGAACGGGGTCGCTGGCTTCAGAGTTCGACAGGTTTTAAGTATTATTTCAGGCATGTCTGGGAGCATGGCCCGGTGTTTCACAAGCAGCCTCCCAGCATGCACTGGTGGCCTTTCGTGTCTAAGACACTCAGGACCCGATGTGAAGTCACGACGGTCAGGGACTGTCCCACAGTGAGCTTTACCAGGAGGGCTACTGTACGCTTGGCTAAAACCTTTCTGCTGTAGACTATCCGTCTACAGAGGTGGCTTCTAGGATAAACACGACCGTGAGGGATGCAACCGTCAGGAGCCCTTTCTGTTTGAGGTCAGCCTCAACAATGTCCTAAGCCCAGGGAGTCACTGGTGAGTGGGAGAGGACTTGTCTCAAGAGACAGACGCATCCCCAAGTGCCTCATCTGATCCAATCACGAAGAAGGTGGGGTCACCCATGGTCTCCACAAGCCCATAGGTGACCCCATGGAGTGGGGCATGCTCTGGCTTTTAAGGAAAATTTAACCATTCCAGCCGCACAGAACTGGTCAAGGCGCCAGCTGAGTTATATGATCATTGGGGAATTAATTCTAAAGAATCTTACGCCCCAGGGCCCTGTTGTTATCCCGACAGAACAAAAAGGGTGAAGATTATCTATGCATGGGCTACTGTGTAGAAATAGAAAAACTGTTTCTCGGAAGTTTACTTCAAGTTGTCCGGGGTCAGTTTTTAGGGCTTTAGGAAAAAAGCCAGTTTTAGTTTTTTAATGACTTTAAGTCAAGAGAATGGAAAAAGATTGGAAAACTTATTGGAGAGTCATAGCCAGATATTTGAGGAAACAGAAGAATTCAGGATCTAGCCTAGTTTATAACAGTATTGAAATTTAATATTTACAAAGATGTGTTATTGAAGCATCCTCTCTCTATAAAAACCCTCATTTTAAATCAGAGATAGCCAAGTTAGGACTACTTGGTTTGTCAAACAAGTCCAGTTTTAACGGTCGTGGCCTAATCATTTACTAAGCTCAGCGGAACAGTGAGTGAGCCACAGATCTCTTAGAATCTGCTGTGCTGGAACTTTATAAGTCTCTCGAGGTTGAACGTTTAGCAGCCTCCGCAGGCCAGAAGCCAAGCCAGGTACTGGCTGTCAGCCCGGCCTGCCGTACCTGTAGGCTGGGCGGGTTCCTCTCTGCGGGGTCCCTAAAGCCTCCTGAGGGTCCTGCACCTGCCACGAGGTGACACTCTTTCCTCACCTGGTGAGGCTGCTGGGACCTCTGTAAGCAGGCACCAGCCCAGCAGTTCCAAGGGCCTTTCTGGCTCCGGGTTGCATGAAGTCAACCTCAGTTCCTTAAAGCTGTCTGGTCCTGTCTGAGTCCATGAGTGTCTCTCTCAGATGTGACATTCCAGTCAAAGCCTTGGTAAAATGACCCACGTTCCAGTGGTGTCCCGTTACAGGAGAACAGATTGTTACGAACTTACGCGAATGACTAGGATTGCCATGGAAGAGAGAGAACTTACTGAGACCTTTCAGAATGAGAGGGTTCGGGTGGAGAGAAAAGTTAAATGCTTCGGTTGGTTCACAGATGAATACTTTATCACGTTTCCGTAAGTCATAGGTATCGTGAGAGCGGGTCTCCCTCATCTGGAAGAGCAAACGTTAGAGAACCGGCGATGTTTCGGGCAAGGGTCACAAAGCTATAATCATCGTTTTAGGTCATTTAGTCCCGTGTTATAATTCCGGTTCAGTTTGAATGCAGCTTTAGTTAGTTTGGGAAGTTCTTACCCATTTCAGTTTTAGGATCTTATGGCTGTCAAAGACCTGTGTCTGTCCTAAGTCCTTTATATGAATGTCCTTGAAGATGAAACTCATTTTGCAAGAGAGTAAGAAGAATTATAAAGGACAAAAACTCAGAAAGGACGAGGTTAAAAATCTAATGAGAGGTTACAACACAGCTGGCAAGGAAGTGAGGTTATTTTGGTGACACACAACGCTTTAATAATCAAATTGCCCAGTGCGGAGCTTGCCCTGGGACATGGTAAAGCCTTGAGAGTCGCACATCGTCTCTAGAACACTTGGAGCCTTTCCCGAGCGACACAGACACAGCCCAGCCGAAGGCTCACTGTTTGCTTAACAGAGCTTCTGGCCAACCCAACAGACCACAGAAAGAGCCCTAAAGAGTCAAAGAGATTTCATTTACAATTTAAATCTTGGGAAGTTTGTTTAAAACAAAAAACAAAAAACAAAAACTCAGGGGATGCCTGGGTGGCTCAATCCTCAAGCATTCTTCTGCCTTCCGCTCAGGTCAGGACCCCAGGGTCCAGCCCCGCGCTGGGCTCCTTGCTCAGTGGGGAACCTGCTTCTCAGTCAGCCTGCTTCCCCCTTCTTGTGCTCGCTCTCTCACTGGCCAGTAAGTAAATAAAATCTTTAAAAAAAAAAAAAAGAAAGAAAGAAAGAAAAAGTTAGAAAGTTACAGCACATGCCTGAATAGGATTGTAGACCGTTCCGAAACTCAGAATCTATCTGACCAAGACGACCGTAAGATGTTGCAAAGACAAACGGGCAAAGTTATACGTTGTTAGCAAAATTAGCTCCTTTAATATTGAGAAGTTGGTTTTTTTTTTTTTGAAGATTTTATTTATTTATTTGAGAGACTGACAGAGCACTAGTGTGGTGAGCGGCAGAGGGAGAGGGAGAAGCAGGCTCCCCGCCGAGCAGGGAGCCCGACGCAGAGCTCCATCCCAGGACCCTGGCCTTGGTCAGCACCCGAGCCTAACCAACTGAGACGCCCAGGATCCCCAAAACTGAGAAGTTTTTAACCAAGTGATCAAAGACCCGCTAACAACAAATCATAGAGACTGGTTTTCTGGGGAGACAAGAGAGGAAAAAAGCCTTTGTTTACACTTTCTTACCCAGAGCAGAACAGCGACTCAGGAAAGCGCTGTCATTTGGACAGGGCTGGGTCTCAGTCTTGTGTCCTTTTAAAATCCATTCTTTTCGGTCTTAGTCTGTCCTGCCACACCTAAAATTTCTTTTCAAAGTCTTCCCTTCACAAACCTTCTACGACTTTCCTTTGCATCCAGATTTTGTCCCAAGCCATTTCTTTCTGAACAACCTGACAAAATCACCTTTTTTTTTTTTAAACCTTCAATAAGAAATGTTTTCCCATTCCTTATATCTGTCTTACATAAATCTTGCTTTTCTGCACACGGAGGTGCTTCCTTTATTCCCCTCGGTCTTAATTACATTCGGCAGAATTTTGCTTCTCAGAAAGCTCCGTCTCCAGTGAAAACTCCGTGGTGACCCGTTGTGAACTGTTTCCCCAAAACTCTTTAAGTGGCAGGTTTATGAATTGGTTAAGCACAAAACCTGACCCAAATATCTTCCGTTTCTCTGCAACAAGACGTCGGGAGCACAGCCCGGTGTCCCGCACTCCAGGCTTTCGGGCTTCAGGCTGCGGAAGACCCGCTGCCCAGCGACTTCGATCCCATCATCGTCCAGGCAGCACTGGGCGTCTCAGGTCAGCGAAGACTTCGAGGGCCACCCTAACGATCGCCCCCGAAAACACAGACATGACTGACTGTTTTAAGTCCTCATTTTGCAGACAGATTGCAGCAGAGGCGACAGGAGCCTCTTTGACCCCCAGCAGCCTCAGCGGAACAGGAGTTTCGAGTTTAACGCTGACGCCTCTAGACGTGTCCCTCTTGACTCAACCTGCAAACCCGAACGGAGACTCCTCTCTCGCAGGACTGCAAGCGCTCGGCGGGAACCATCCGTCTTTCCTTCCCTGAACCTGAGGTCGGCAGCGGCGCCTGAGAAACAAGGCACGGGGCCAGGGGCGCTGGGCTGGGCTTGTGGGGCGTCGGCCCGGGCGTCGTCCTCGGTGGCCTTCTTCTCCCTCCTCATGGAGTTCGTTCTCCAAACAACCAGCCCCACTAAGGAAGAACACTTTCTTCTCCCTAAACAAAAAAATACATTCCCGCTTTTCCCCTGACAAATTTCATAAGAAGTTATGAATTTATGTGAGTTCTGGCGACGCGAGCAGAAGGACAGTCCGTTTCATGCTGATAATTACAGAGACGCCTGTTTCAGCGGAACCGACACCCCTGAACTTGCTTTAGGAGCAACTTGTCCCGGATCCCTTGAACTTGACCACCCCCGGCTAGTCTCTGAGTCGCCGAGTGCCCGTCTTCACGCGCACCTGCCTTCGGGCCGGCAGACTGGCGCTCCGCCGGGATTCCCGCAGTCCCCACCGGCGCCCGGGAGCGCCCCTCCCACTGAGCGAGACAAGGCCGAGCAAACCCTAGGTCTTGTGCATAGGACACTGCAGGTCCAATTTTCAACTACCTCCATTCTTCTTCCTCCGGAGGAACACGTTTCCTAGAAGTTTGCTTTCAAGGAAAGGCTCTCTGGGGTCCCGGAGGGGCAGGAGGGGCGGAGGTAGAAAATACACAGCCACAGAGAGGGCATCTCCTGTTCCCCGGGGGAAGACGGCCCCTCCGCCGGCTCGGAGACATGCTAGAGTCTGGGCCCTTTCGGCAGATGACGGCTCCAAAAGGCCTCTTCCTCCTCCTTTTCTTTCAGTCTCAGGTGATTCTGAGCCGTGTTTTCACTTGAAACATCTGTAGTTTTAAGGGACAGAGAAAGGATGTAAAAACACCTTTTTTCTCCAGAGTTTCAGAGTAACTGCTGTTTAAAATGTATCCTCCTTTTTCTTAAGTACGGGACCATCTTGTTCCAACAGCCTGGTCTTTCATAAAACCCGCAACGCCCTGGAGGAGCCCGTGAGGTGCGGGGGTGGGACAGGCCCGTGGCTCCGCACACGGCTTCAGCGCCACATTCCTGGTTCCACAGAGGTCTGGAGGACGGAGGCAGCTGCGTCGAATTCCCCAAGCACTGGATCACAGCCTGAATATCAAGAGACTGGCCCCTCTTTTTAACTAATTTTTGTTTTCCATCCGGGAGATTTTTAGCTAAATGAGAGTCAATTATATCTTTACGTGTGTGTGTTTTATAAGATTTTATTTTTTTAAACTGATCGCTACACCCAGTGTGGGGCTCGAGCCCAGAACCCGGACCTCGAGAGTCACATGCTTCTCCGACCGAGGCAGCAGGTGCCCCAGGCTGCACCCGTGTAAGCTCTGCATGAAGCATTTTAGTATCACTCTTGTCTTCGGTGCGTGGTTGAGCCGTGGCTTCTGTTAACTTCTGGCCTTTGGAGGATCACCCGTCAGAGGGCCTAGGGGAGCCGTGCTGCGCTTTCTCTGTGAAGGGGGAAGGAGTGACCAGTCATCAGCCTTTTTAATTATTTGAAAGCAGAGGTAAAGGGACTTTATAATTTAAAAGTTGGGTTGCGGTCGGGGTTGGGCGGTGGCAGGGTGGCAGGGACTCTCTGGTGGTGGGGGGTCTGGGAGCCCGAGCCCACAGCCTGGACGGCAGGGCCAAAGCCAATCTCCCCTGCTCCTGTGAAATTCGTCTCCCAGTTTTCAGCATCTCTTTGAGCAACGTGGACACATTGAACCCGGAGGTCATGCCCAGGGCTGTCTGTGAACCTTGCAGGGAAAGGGAAGTTGAAACAGGCACCCGAGGCTGAGTTTTAAGAACAGGAATTTATACCGGATATGATTTATTTTCAAAGTCTCCATTCTGTTCTTCCATCCTGTCGATGGCCGTCCCTGAGACCAGCCATTCCATTAACGAGACGCCTCGAGAGCTCTCTGAAAACCAAGTTTTGCTTTATAAATGTAGCCAATTTGAAGGATCCACTGTCCGGCCATCGACGAGTAGATTTATTAACAGGAACTCAAACCAGAGCCCTTGAACGGCTTCACCAGGGACACAAGCGCTGTCCCTTGTGTCTGGGGACTGGGCCCCGAGGTGCGGCCCCCGTGATCCGAAAGTTTACTCCCGAAATTAGTCTAAGCAAGCAAATGCTGCGTGGCACCGGTGGTAAGGGTCCTGCGGAGAGAACAGCTCGTCTGGGACACGGGGCAGGCGTTCCTGGAAGGGGACTCTCCAGCACTGACCCGCGACGGAGGCTGAGACGACAAATGTCCCTATGGGCTGGAACCTCTCATGGCAAACAGCCTGAGAGCAGACCCGGCGGGGAGGGGGCTGCGGTCCCCAGTCTGTTCCCCGGGCCACGCAGGTGCACCGGGTACACACACCCTCCAGATCGGGGAGCCCAGACGCCGTGTCCTCACTCGCACCTCGGGTCTCTCGGGGCCACACTGAGACCGAGGACCGATGTGCCTTGGGGTCGTGGACCGCAAGCTGTTTTACGTGGATCTCCCTGCACGGACGTGTTCTTGACGTTGGCGGGTCACCTACCGTCAGCCTAACCCCCGACCGACTTACCCTGGCCCAGGGGTCTTCTCGAGGAGCCCAGCCCGCTAGTGGCTGGGCCACAATGTCTGCGGCTTTCAATTCCACAACGTCCCTCAGCAACAGCCTTGAACCCACAGCAGCGTCTGTCCCGACAGACAGCGGCTGGCGGGAACCAGGGCCTCACCAGCCTCTGGGGCCCGTGCCCGCCTTCTGCCCTGTGGGAATCCCTTCCTATACAAACTACATACAGGACACACACAGGGGAAAACAAAGACCAGCGCCGGGAGGAAGTGGAACAGAAACCAGAGGACTCGACCAAATTAGCCAGGAGCCCTCGGCCCGAGGATGTAGCGCCACGGGGCCTCCTCCTGTGGGCCTGCATTTAGGAGGAAAGGACAGCACCAGCAACGCTCTCTCTGCACCCAACGCCACAGAGATTCTGGGAGGCTCCTGTGAAGAGAAATCTTACCTTCTGCCACTGCTTTCCACATGTCCCGGCATCTCTCATGGGACGGGGTCCAGCAAGTTCAAGGATCTGGCCAACCACCCCATCTGTCGGGGAATAAGAACCCCCGTCCCCTTCTGGGTCCTTCTGGCCGGACTGCGAGTCGCACTGACACAGATTCCGGGCAGGAAATCAAAGGTAAGGGTGTGCGTGCGGGGAACCCACACACACGTGCAAGTTCCAGAGACCCCCGGGCACCATGAGGTCCCCGTGTCACCGTGAGCTCAGGAGAAGGGGCTGGGGGTCTGGGACGTCAGAGGGAAGGAGCGCGACGCCCAGGAGGGTGAGAAAGTCAGTGTTTGGTTCACAAGCGTCTGCGGCCGCGGGGAGGTGGTGGGACGCGGGGGACGGGGATCCGACAGGCTCTGCCCCGTCCCGCCTGTCCACGGACCTGGTTCCCATCACAGTGCGGTCGCCCAGGCCGGCCGCGCTCCTCCTGGAGCAGGTCCTCTGTCGGAACTCCTCTCAGTAGTTGAGGCGGAGGCGAAGAGCGGGTCCTAAGGCTGCGGGCGGCTTCCTGCCCAAGTGGCCCGTCCTGGGCTGCCCGCCTGGGGCCCCTACAGTGGAAACTCTGGAGAGGCAGAAAAAACAGGAAGGTTAAAAGTCACTGTCCCCAGAGATATCCAACGAGGACGGCGTCAGGTGAGTTCTGTGGAAACTTCGCCGTCTGGGGGTCCCTGTGCTCTGAGGCTGCGGCCCCACAAGTGTGGCCCCAATTCTCCTGTGACGCTGGGGGAAGCCTGAAGCCGAGGTCGGGTCGTGATGGCGCAGTGAGAAAGCACAGCGGCCACCCTCACCGGGAACGCACGTGCAGAATGCTCAATCAAACGACAGCGAAGCAGACCCTGAAGTAGATTTCCCGCCTCGCGACCAAGTCGGGGCTGTCCTGGGAGCGCGAGGACGGTCTATGATGCGACGCACTCACTAAAAGCCGAGGAAGGAAAATATCTGCTCATCTTCAGGAGTACCGGACTGACCAAAGGGCAGGAATAACCCTCATTTTAGAAGCAGGAACGATTCAGTAAAGCGTATATGACGTCAGACGCGCAGGCACCAAACACGAGCCAGGATGGCGGGCGGGGGAACCGGAGCCCCAAGACCTCCACGCACCTTCATCAGCTGCTCGGCACAGGGAGCCCCGCGCAGAGCCCCGTCCCCAGCCCTTCATCTGCAGAAATGCAGGGGCCCAGCCTGCCCCCCGGCCGGACCGGTGGCCCAGGGGTTTCCATGTCCTGCCAGGCTTGGTGCCAGGCTTCCTCCCCGAAGCCCCTGTGTCGTCCGGCCGGGGGGCTGCCCGCAGATCCCGCCTGGTTTCAAGGCTAGAACTGCCTCTCCAGCCGTCCCGCGCGCCCTCCCATCTTCCTTCCACACTTTCCATTTCTGCCTGCATCCACCAGGGCTGCTTTGGCTCTTGCAACGAGGAAGGCTTCCCCGTAACAGGTGTACACTGGAAAGCCAAGGGACACATCACTGGAAACTGTGACATGCCAGCGCGTCCCCTCTGTTGCCGGCAAGCCTGCCAGTAGCGCCACCCCCGGGGGAGGGCAATGCAACCCCACGGGAAGGACAAATGACACTTAAAAAAAATTTTTTTAAAGATTTTTATCTATTTATTTGAGACAGAGAGAGAAGGAGAGAGCACAAGCATGGGGAGGGACTGTGGGAGAGGGAGAAGCAGACTCCCCGCCGAGCAGGGAGCCCGACGCGGGGCTCGATCCCAGGACCCCGGGGTCATGAGCTGAGCCAAGGGCAGACGCGTCGCCAGCTGAGTCCCAGGCGCCCCAGGGGCAGGGGTTTCGTCTTTTCGGCTCACGGTGTATATTGGACCGGGCCTGACGTCAGGTAGGTGTTCAGTTCCTGTTTGCCGATGAAATCAATGGACGGACCAAGAATAATAAAATTGAAGACAATAAACGGAGAAAACCTGAACAAATAAAAATTCGGTGAAATGTGTGCTAAGGCTTATGAAAATCAGCGTCTTCCTCACATACTAGCAGTAACTAGCGTGAAAGTGGAAAACTTCCCACTCAAAGAGCACAGGAACAGAACACCCAGGGGTAAGTACAGCAAGGCTCGTTCCAGCCCCAGGACATGTTTGGGTTTTGCAGGAAGGTGGGGGAAGACGGCGTTCACGACTGCAAAGACAAGACAGACGGGATCCAGAGGGGCCTCACCCTGGATCCGGGGGGATCCGAGACCCCGCCTGAGCCTCACAGCACCCACGCACACCGCACTGCCGCTCTGTTTCGGTTTTTGTTTTACGAGGGTCTGTTTTATTTAAATAGAGCAAATCTGTGGACAGGAAGTGACTCAGACAGGAGGAAGACACGTGGGTTCCGTGGGGCAGGAGAAGGACCAGCATTCAGAACAGGTCAGTGGCCCACGCTGGCCCCTCACCACGAACCCCCGGACATAGGAGGGGCGCCACGGAATCTGCCTGATGAGATGAACGCCCCTCCCTGGCCCCTGTTCCGGCAGCCCCCGACGGCCCCCAGGTGGTTGGCCCCCATCGCTCCCCGCAGGAGCCGCCTCTCCCTGCGGAATCCCCAGCTGACCGCCTTCCACATGGCAGGGAGCGCATCAGAGGGGACCCCACGGTGTCTGCTTTCATTTTTAGCTCCTGTGCCCTTGTGGCGGCCGGTGGGCCCTGGGGCCCAGAAGTGTGGTTCCCACACAGCCGCACACACCCGGGACCCCTGTGGCGGTCACTGCACCCGGAGCTGGACCCTACTGCTGGCCTCGCCCCACGTGCGGTGTCAGAGAGGGACACGCACCCATTGCCAGGCCCCTGGGGCTCCAGGGGGTGGAGGTCACCAGGGACGGCAGGTGGGGGGCTGGAGGCAAAGCCCCTGCATGGCAGGGCCTCACGGGGGACCTCAGAGAGCAGAGGCTTGGCATTCCCGGAGCCTCCAAAGACCCCGTAGTCGCCTTCCGAGGACCAGCAGGTCTGGTCCCCCCACTGTGGGGCTGCAGCCCCCCTGCCCACACTCCGGGCTCGGTTCTCAGGGCAACACTGGGCACGATGTTCTGGAGGCCCCACGGGTGTTTTGTAAGCTCTGGAAGGGACTAGGAAAGCCTCAGCCACGATCTCCCCGGGAGGAATACAAGCTACACGCTTCCCATGTGTTTCCCTAGAGACCGGGGCAGCCCAGATCCCCCCGCCCTGCCCCTCCTGCCGCTGACCCGAGGACGGAACGTGCCGGCCCCAGAGGGGGGCTGATCCGCGCCTTCTTGGACCCTCGAGAAAACGCTGTCTTGGGTCACGAGCCGCTGCACGGACCGTGCCATTCTGTCCCCCTTCCTCTTCCCGGAGAACACAGCCTGTTCCGCGAGCTTCCGGGGAGGGCGGCACTGTGCCAGGCTATTTTTGGACATCAGGGTGACGAAACCGCTCGCTTGTAAACAAGTGGCCGTCACTCCGTGTCCCCGGGGTTTGAGGAGCTGGGCGTTTCTGAAGGACAGGGTGTTGTGTGACGAGAGCCCGGCCGCCCTGCCTGGAAGTGTCCATGAGAGGAAGGCGTTCCTCGAGTGAGTGGAGCGACGTTCCTGGCGAGGCTCCACGCGGTCCCCAGGGGCAGCCTCCCGGGGGCTGGGCCGTTTCTGTGCCTCGGGACCGTGACGCAACAGGTCAGCTGCTCCTCCGAGAAGAGACTGCGGGCGGCTCCGTGCTTGCAGAAACACGGCGGCATGGGACCCACATGCGTAGCAAACCCTGTCCTGTGGCAGCCACGGAGGAAGGCCCCAGAAGGACACACGCGGCCGCAGGCCCGCTCCCAGGCGCAGGCGGTGGCTTCAGCTCCAGGAGCTCAGCCGCTGTGCCCGCCACAGGGACCCTTGCAAAAGAGGCTGCGGAGCTGGTGTGTCCTGGGACCGACGGGGCTGCTCCCTGACGACCTGAACGGTCCCCGGGCCGCCCTGGGCTAAAGTCGGCAGCTTCTGAGCGGTCTATCTGCACCGGGGGGTGAGAGAGACCCCCAGGGTCAGGCCGCCATGTGGAGAGGCCAAGGATCATCCTGTTCGGGGGGGCAGGGCTGCAGGGAGTCACACCCGCGGGCAAGGGGGCAGGCAGAGGCCCCCATTCTCCGAGGAGGACCTGGACATGCAGGGAAGAGCCGGCCCTCGGCGAACTTGGGCCGCTCAGACAGGGGCAGCGACGGGCCTCGGGGGCTGCGGGTAGTGCCGCGCTGAGGGTCCATCAGGGGCTTTGCCCCTTCGTGGGAGACCCTTGGCCACCGCCTGGGTGGCAGAGTTCTGGCCCCTAAGCACTGAGATGTGGGCCCCAGGGCTTCGGCCCTGCTTAGCCGAGCTCTGTTCCCACGCCCAGAACGGAGGAGCTCTTTCTGGGACAGCCTGGAGGGGCCACGGTGGCACTCCGCAGGGGAGGCCGTGACATGCCCAACGGAAGAAGAGGGACCCGCCAAAGTCACCCGGGTGGCTCAGGTGGCTAGAGACGAGGTGATCACGCTCTTTGCCAAGTGTGGGCCGCAGGGAAGGAGCCCGCTGAGTGGTGGCAGGGGGAGGGAGGAGGCTCTCGGGGGCTGGAGGCAGCCGTGGAATGACTCCCCGGTGCAGCCGGACACACACTTGGGAACCACAGCGGCTCCTCCCGGACTGGAGGCCAGGGACTGACGGAGCAGGTTTCCCCAGAGGGCGCATGCGGGGCCCGGAGGCCGGGGCTGGAATCAGGGCCAGGAAGGGTGTGAGGACGGGAGCCTGGGTGCCCAGGGCGGAGCTGGGCTGCCCACGACCTGCGCCCAGGATTCCCGCCAGGGTCGTGCCCTTGAGCTGGAAGCCAGCACCCCCCTTGGAAGGACAATAACCAGCCGCCAGTGGTTTGCATCCCAGGACTGGGGGGCGGTGGATCTGGCTGGAAACACCCTGCGTGGCCACGGGGACCGAGACCCACCTGCCCAGGAGCCCGGAGCGTGGTATCACTCCCCGCTGAGAATGAGCGCTGGGCTTGGGCAACAGCAGAGCTCTCCCGAGCCAGCCCTCGGGCTCCACATCACCCTGGATGCCCAGGGGCCACCAGCCCAGGGAGGGCTAACTCCCCCGGGGTCCTCTTCTCCCACTCCCCCCTGGCTCTGGAAGTGATTGGCTGGGAACTGACACACACATGTCCCCATTCCATAGGCACCTCCCGGGCCAAGAGTCTCGTTTCTCCTTCACGTCCTTGACCACCTTGAACCCACCACAGAGGTGTTCTTATACCAGGCAGCTCCCAGCGTCCAGGGATTAAAGCGAGCGCCCAGCCCCCACTCAAGGCTGTGTGACTACAATCCACAGCACACTGTCCACAGCCACACCGTCCCATCCCCGGGCACCGTCCACGACCACACCGTCCACACCATCCCATCCACGGCCATACTGTCCATGGCCACACCGTCCACATTGTCCCATCCATGGCCACACCATCCACACCATCCCATCCACAGGT
>NW_019154096.1:79845207-79846240 GCF_002288905.1 Enhydra lutris kenyoni
ACACTGACCATGCCACACTATCCATACTGTCCTGTCCACGGCCACACCACCCACACCGTCCCATCCACAGGCACACTGCCCATGCCACACTATCCATACTGTCCCGTCCACGGCCACACCACCCACACCGTCCCATCCACAGGCACACTGACCATGCCACACTATCCATACTGTCCTGTCCACGGCCACACCGTCCACAGCCACACAGCCCATGGGCACACTGTCCACACTGCCCCATCCGTGGAACACTGTCCACGGCCTCCTTGCTGGCATCCTTCTCACCACCTCTCCCTGCACCACGATGGAGTCAGGGTGCCCCTGGATGTCTTCCCTCCAACGTCCATAGCCATTTTTACTCCTTAACTTTATTCCTCCAGGGAAAGAAGAGAGAGGCGTGGGGCTTCCCATCCTATGTAAGAAAGCTGCGCAGAGTTTGCAGTCCTTTCTTCCTGATGGCCTGCCTCCTCTGGACCTCCCTGGACCAGCCTCCGCATTTTCCCACCGCTGCCATCCTGTCCGGTGTGCGGCCCACGCTGCTCTCGTGCACGGCGCCTGGATCTCTTCCAGAGCCGTCCTGGTGTCTGTGCTCATCCTTGGGGAGGGAGCTGGCCACTGGTCCACAAAGTTGGCTGAAAGATGCCCTCTGTCTCTCCCGACCCAGGGGACCATCAGTTCCCTTGGATACTCTCCTCGTGCCTCGTAGGAAGTAGAGTGGACCAAGCAGGCTGTGGGCAGCTCACCTGCCCGTGTGCTCCATCTGGCCTCGGGCTCCGGCCCCTCTCTGGCTGTCCCCAGGCAGAAGCTGGCTGGAGGGTTGCCCTAAAGGGCCCTGTTGTCCTGCCCATAGGAGAGCTCCGAGAACAGGACTTCTGCCTGAGGCCCTGATAAAGGGGAAACACTGAGAAGGAGAGAAAGAGATTCCTAGTCCCCCACCCCCACATTGTTCCCATCAGTCATCTTCAAGTAATGGCAATCATAAGACCTCCCTCAGAGACTGTAGGGTCCCATGCTGGGAACACAGCGAATGGCAGCA
>NW_019154096.1:79846250-79858939 GCF_002288905.1 Enhydra lutris kenyoni
TGGAGGGCCCGAGGGGGACGCGGGGGACGGCAGCGTGGAGGGCCCGAGGGGGACGCGGGGGACGGCAGCGTGGAGGGCCCGAGGGGATGCCGTTGTGAGCCCTTCAGCGGCCCGAGGGCAGGCCCGTCCCTCACAACAGATCCTGAGTCCTGGCTTTTTAGAGAGGCGAGTGGCCCCACCTTCCCCGCGTGGCCTCCTGGGCTCCAGGGCTGCTGACCCACCTCCCCGCATGCTATGGGGCTCCGCGTCCGGTAAGGCGTCCGGTTCCCGGGAGATCTGGGGCAGCCTCTTCTGTTTCACACGTCTGAGCTCAGTCGCGGGAGGGAAGCCAAAGCGTCTGGGGCGCCGCCGCTGTGGTGACTCCCGTGCGCTGCTGTGTGCGTCGTGACGGGACCCACTTGCCCGTGGCGCCTGCACCCACGTGATGTCCCCCGGGAAGAGGCCCCGGAAGGGTCCTGGCAACGAGGGTGAGGCCGGGGCGGCCGTCCACCTCCTCCCCTCGCCCAGCCCTCCTCCACGCGTGCACCCAGCCTCTGCCGCGCCCTGGATGCATGGTGGAAAGAGGCTTCTCCATAAAGAACCGGGAGGGCCTTTCCCTCCCTCCCGAGCACCCCTGCGCTCCCCTCCGCCAGCTCGCGGCCGCCCCCTGCTGCCCAGGACGCGGATACGTGACCGCTCGGGAGGGGGAGCCGTGGCCTGGATGCCGGGGCAGCTTTATTCCCAAGACACATGGATGGGAAAGATCCTGGGTGGCCCCAGCGGGCGGCTAGAGGGACGCGCGTGCAACACGACGACGTCGGCGGGAGGTAGGGGCACGTTAGGGAGCCTTCCACAGCGTAGCGCACCGTGTCCACTTACACCAGCGTCAGGCCGAGAGGTCAGATGGCTGCTCCGGGACGTGGGGCCAGGCCGGCTGGGAAGGGCACTGGGAACACTCCGGGGAGGGACACATTCTGTGTCCTGGGGGTGGGGGCAGGGTCTGCATTACACAGATCGATGCCACTGACCAAACTCACCCCACCGGACACCGGATCCTCTCTTTATCGCTCTCCCCCAGAAAGGAGCTAGAGACAAACCTGGAACGCGGGGAGAGATGAGCGAGTTGCAGTGCTCACGGGGGTGGCTCCTGCGTCTGCGGCTTCCTCGGAAATGCATCACAGAGTAAGGTGGGTGATGGACAGGGGACGAAGGCTCATGATAAACCCAGCCCTGCGACGTGTGGGTCCCAGAAGCCGGACGTGGATGGAAGCGTGGCCACACGATTCTTCAACTTCCCTAGATGTTTGGGAACTTTCATAATAAAATATTGGGGAAGGAAAACACAGACTTTCTTTAAAAACTGGAAAGGGCAAGAAAGGCATGTGTCTCTCTGTCGCGGGGCCTCGAGACATGTCCTCCCACCACAGAGCGCACAGAACCAGCAGATCTTCTGGGGATGGCGCGGGCGCGAGCGCAGGTCGGCCTGGGGCAGAAGTAGCCTGCTGTGCCCGTGCTGCCATGGGGTCCCCCAGCTGACCTTAAGGACACTTTCCCTGACAGACTCTGCCCTTCGTCTGGGGGACGCGGGCGTGTGTGTTTGTGGCCTGCCTGTCCCTTCATCCAGTCCTTCTGAGGCACCCGGCAGCTGACGTGTGGCTCCGGAGGACGAAGGCTCAGGAGGAAAACAAGCCCTGGGGGGACTGTGTATGCAGACAGACAAGGATTCCCGGGGACAGAGAGACAGACATAGCTTTCGGGACATGAGAAAAGTCATTTCAGGCCCCCGGCCGTCCCGTGGGAGAAGAGAAGGACAAGCAGCCACGTCAGGCAGGAGAGAACCTCGTCAACGAGGGACAGTGGCTCAGGGGCACGACCCCCAGGGCTGGTTCCGAAGGGAAGACGGACCCTGGACGAGCCCTGCAGCATCTGGACCCTGTGAGCCCTCAGGTCCGGGACCCGCCGGAGCCAGAGCACCGACGGCGCCGACCCGGGCCGGCCTCGTGACGCGGCCCTGCGCTCGGTCACCTTCGGACGCCTTCTGCCCGCGTCCACACTGAGTGCCGCCCGCGCAAGGCCCTGGGGACTGGCTGCCCCCTCGGCTCACACCCCTCCCCCACCAGTGTGGCTGTCGCTTTGGGAGGGCGCCCCGGTGCTCTCCTTCCTTGTTGCGCGGAAAACCCTTCCTTTTCCTGTTCTCTGGCTTGGTGGCGTCTCTCCGCTCGACGCCCCCCAGAGGGACACCCGTCCCGGAGACAGCTATGGTCTCAGGGTGGGTCTCGAGGGCGTCACGGAGAGGGAAGAGCAGGCCACGGTCGCTGTAGCATGTGACCTGCATGCCCCGTGTGCAGGTGTGTGCACAGTGCCACAGAGCGGGCCTGCGGGCGGTCCAGATCCCGTGGAGCTGTGGGGGCTTGAGCACGGTCTGTGGGGTGGGTGAGGGGGTCGGAGGCTCAGGGCCGGGGCATGTCTCCTGGGCAGACGTGTGCACACATGAGGCCACTCCATAGTGTTTGTTGACGGAACAGAGCGAAAGGCCCCTGCCCGGGCACAACCAGGAAAGAGCGGGGTCTCCATCAGCTCAGTCCCCTGTAACAAATCACCACAGACCCAGCAGCCTCAACAACTGATCCCATGGCCTGGAGGCTGGGAGTCAGGTCCTGGGGGGCCCCTTTCCTCTGCAGAGGCCTGACTTCCCGCCGAGTCTCTGGGGGTGGGGGGAGAGACAGGGAGCGGCTCTCTGGGGAAGCTTGTGGGCCACTGATCTGTCCCAGACCCCACCCTCATGACCTCATCCACCCCAGCGACCTCCCAAAGACCCCACCGCAATGAGGATGGGGCAGCACGCGCTTTCCTTCCGTAACAGAAGCTAGAAGGGGGTTGGCGTCCGTTTAATCAAGTGTGGATTTTTATGCCAAAGGGGATTGGTATTGACGGTGACAACAGGACAACAGGCGGGTGTGGGTGCACCTGTCCTTCTGGGTAGACGGTCGGCCTCCGGTTCACCCAGGAGGAATCCAGGCACCACGGGGTGAGTGTCCTGGTGGCCGGGAGGAAATAGCAGAGCTGGGCTTATGACCTGGGCCACAGGCTCCGGAGCTGATGGCCCGATGCGTCAAGCCACCAGGGCCGCAATTACCGATTAGGACCTGGGGCATGTGTCCCTCAGTAGTGCCCTCCGAGAGGATGCTGGTGGGGGCAAGTGCACGACCTCAGGTCTGGGCTCCTGAGCCCGCTCAGGTGGTTGGTTGTAAGTTGTTAGTTCTGTGGATGCTTCTGGTTACCTGACTTCCAGAACGTGTGCATCTTTTCAAGAAACCTAATCCAGAAACATTGTGTGCGTTTGTAAGAAACTGAATGCAATTAAGTGTAGCTTCATTTATTCATCCACCTGCCCATCCCTCATCCATCCCTCCCTCCCTCCATCCGTCCCTCCTTCCATCCATCCCCCCATCCATCCCTCCATTCTTCCTTCCAAAGTTCCTTGAGAAAGTAACTTTAAGTCAGAAACAGGAGAAAAAGTGTGTTTCTCAGCTGTGACGATTGCTTCACGTAGTTGGGAGATGTGCTCTTAGACGTATATACATTTAGGACTGTGATGTCTTCATGATTAATTGACCTTTTTATCATTCCAAAATACCCATTTTTAATCTCTGGCAATGCTCTTTATCTTGAAGTCGGCTCTGTCTGACCTGAGTGTAGACATGCCAGACTCCAGACTGGCGGTTTTCCCTTCCTCTCCTTTTACTCCTGAACTGTCTTTTTCTCGTAAATAGTGTGTCACGTGATCTCACTTTGTACCCATCTAACAATCTCTTTCAGCTGGAGTATTTGTGCATTTACATTTATTTGAATACTGATGAGTTTGGACCCAGCCATCTCTGTACTGGGTTTTCACGGATCTCATTTGCCCGTGGTTCTTTGTTCCTCTTCTTTTCTTTCCTACCTGCTCTGTAGGTAGGAACAGACGTCAAGAGCTGATCTAGACACCAGGACACACCTTTAAATTATCAAAAACAGCGTGTCATTTAACAAGGAGAACAGCAAGAAGCTTAGAATTCTATTCATTCATTTCTAGGACCTCATGTTCATGCTAGCATGTCCCATATTTTACTTGTGTAAGTGACATAAACCTTCTAGGACCTTCTTGTTTGAAACAGTCAGTGGTCTTTAAGAAGAGGTAATGCTGTATAGTGTACGTACAGCATTTAAAGATCCTTTATATACTTAAACTCTTTGCCATCTCTGGTGTTACTCCTTCCTAAGAATGAAGATTCTGTCTGATGTCATCATGTCTCCTTCCTACAGAACCTCTCTTAGCATGTGCGTGGGGTGGGTCTGCTGGGGACACATTCCTTCAGCCCTCTTCTGTCTGAAAATGTCTTTTCCATCAACTCGGGGAAGGATATTTTTGTTGCATATGGAATTCTAAGGTAACAGGATTGTCCCCCAGCATTTAAAGCCGTTGCTCCATTTTTTCAGTCTTGCGTTGCTTCTGATGAAATTTAGGCGTTGTCCTTGTTTTGTTCTGTTGTATATGGTGTCTCTACTTCCCTCTCGGTTGCTTTCGAGAGCTGTTCTTTATCTTTGATTTTTAGTTTGATCAGGACGTGCCCGGGCGGCTTTTCTGTATTTATCCTCCTCAGAGTTCTCCCGGCTTCCTGGATCGGTGGTTAACGTCTGTTACTAACCGGGGCAACCCTCAGCTATTACCTCCTCAAACACTCATTCTGCCCTGCCCGACTTCTCTTCCCCTTCTGGGCCGCCAACTGTACACACTGCATGCGTTGCAGTTTGGTATTTTCCACAGATTTCTGGGTACGATTTTCCATTTAACGATTTTCTTTGTGTTGCAGTGCAGATGATCTCTGCTGGTACGTCTTCAACTGTATCCGTCTTTTCTTCTTCAGTCAGTCTGTTGACAATCTCACAAAATAGTTAATCTTTGATGTATTTTTCATTTCTAGCATTTCTCACATTTCCATCTAATGCAGAGGTTCGTATGCATGCCTGTGGAAACGTGGGCTTGGAGGGACCTGGTGGCTTGTGTCTTGTGAACAGAGTACAGACCGCTGGGGTTGCTGCTTCGGAGTGAGGCCACACGAGACCGTGACTTCCGTCTCGTGCACTCTTCTCGTGAGCTGGCCCTGATGAAGCCGACCGCCGTACTGGGGCCGTCTGCTGGAGAAGCCTTTTTGGCAAGGACGTGAGAGATGAGGCCGTGGTTCTAACAGCCTGAGAGAAAAGCACAGCCAGCAGTCATCCAACGCGTGATCATGGCCCCACTGAGAGAACCTGAAGAGGAGGGCCTGTGTAAATCGTGTCCAGGTTCCTGAGCACAAATATTGTGAGACAAATAAAGGTGTACTGTTCTCCTCTAAGTCTTGGGGTCATTTATTATGTAGTGATAAATGATGAGTACACACACCGCTGGGATTCTTAGTAGGACTGTATTACACTTTTTGCTCACTTTGAGGAGAATTGACTTCTTTGCTACAGTTCCATTTTCCAGGCAAAGAACATAGAATAACTCTACATTATTTACGTTTTTGTTAACAGCTCTCAATACATTTCCATAATCATATCCATAAAGATCTTGCAATTTTTATGCCAGTGTAAATGGTTCCTTTTTCATTTGTAAAATTTTACCTTCTAAATGATTTTTGTGGATAGATTTTAATTCAGCCAACCTCTTTTATTACTTCTTATCTGTGAGGACTTTCAGATTTCTTATGTGTATAAGGACACCATCTGCAAATAATAATAGGTTTTTCTTTCTTATCCTTTTTTTTTCCTTTTATAATCTATATTCATTTTGGTTGTGTTGCTGCACTACAACGATGTCTAGGGCCCCAAGCACAATGTAGCCTAGAAAACATGACTGTGGGCATGTGTGTCTTATTTCTGGTTCTTCCGGACATTCCTGTCAATCGTGGCGACCTATTCTAAGATGATCTTGGTTGTAGTTTTGTTTTCCTTTTCTTGGCAGACACCCGTTACCGGATTTGAGAAGTATCTCTCAACTCCAAATCTGCTTAGATTTCTTTAAAAAAGTATGAATCAGTGTCAGATTTCGTCTGCTTGTTTTCCCTGCATTCATTCTCCCCCTCACATTTACTTATTGCACATTTGCTAATGTAAGATTGACCAACGACTCCTTTTTTCTCATACTGTTCTCAAGGAGTTTTACTATTCTCATGAAGTTGGGGATTTTCACCCATTTTTCTATCATCTGGAGGAGTTTGTGTCAGATTTTGTCTTGTGATCCTTTCGCATTCGGTGAAAACTGCCAGGGACGCCGTCTGCACTTTGAGTTGTATTTGGGGGAATTTTTTTTAAATCACATCTTTCTGAGTTAATATTGCTACATTTCTAGGAATTTGTACATTCCATTTCAAATTTCAAATTTATTGGCACAGAATTTATTTACATATTCTTATCATTTTAGTATCCAAAGGATTTTCATAAATGTGTCAAAAGCTTGTGAATTTTATGGTTATTTTCAGAGAACCCGTCTTGGCTTAATTTTTCCTCTTTGTCATTTGTCTCCCCCGTGCCATCACGCTCTGCTCTGTATTTATTAGTTTCTCCTTTTATTCATTTGGTTTGGGTCTGTCATTTTTCTAGATTCTGGAGGTAGATGCTTGGCTCCTTCCTCTCCACCATCGGGAGCCGCGGTACACGCCCAGGCAGGAGAACACTGCGTGTTCTTGACCCGCACAAATTTGATATTTAGCATTTCACCTGGGCTTATCTAAAATAATTTTCTGACTTTTTTACCGTGGCTTATCCTTTGACCAAAATGAGTTATTCAGAAGTGTGTTTATTAATTTCCAAACACGTGGCTATTTTCCAGTTATCTTTTGTTATTTTCCACTGAATGGCATAGTCAGAGAATATGCTCCGTATGATTTTAATTCTTGAAAACTTTTGAGACTTGCCCAGAACCACTTGGGCTTAAAAATATTGTGTGTTTGGGGCGCCTGGGTGGCTCAGTGGGTTAAGCCTCTGCCTTCGGCTCAGGTCATGTTCTCAGGATCCTGGGATCGAGCCCCACATTGGGCTCTCTGCTCGGCAGGGAGCCTGCTTCCCCCTCTCTCTCTGCCTGTCTCTCTGCCTACTTGTGATCTCTGTCTGTCAAATAAATAAATAAAATCTTTAAAAATATATATATATATTGTGTGTTTTTTAACACAGTCTTATGTATACCTCTGTTAGATCAAGTTTGTTAATGAGGTTGTTCAGACTTTTTTATATACTTATGGCTTAAATTTCTATTTATTCTAATAATTTTTGAGACAGAAATTTTATTCCCTTTCACTACGGTTATGTGTTTTTCTATTTCTCTTTATGTTTCTTTTATTTTTATTTATTTATATTTTCATCTTTTTTAAAGAAGATTTAATTTATTTATTTGACAGAGAGAGAAACATCGAGAGACGGAACACAAGCAGGGGGACTGGGAGAGGGAGAAGCAGGCTTCCTGCTGAGCAGGGAGCCCGATGCGGGGCCCAATCCCAGGACGCTGGGATCATGACCTGAGCCGAAGGCAGATGCCCAATGACTAAGCCAGGCAGCCCCCATTTTTTTTTAGGTTCTTTATTTATTCATTACAGAGAGAGCAAGAGAGAGCACAGAAGGAGAAGGAGAGGCAGACCCCCCACCAAGCAGGGAGCCCGATGTGGGACTTGATCCCAGGACTCTGGGATCATGACCCGAGCCAACGGCAGCTGCTTAACTGACTAAACCACCCAGGTGCCCCTCAAACATTTTTTCTTAACGACACTTTCTTCTTCTTCCAGTTTGATAACACGAATCTGAGCCCTTTTATCGCGGCACAGGTCCCTGAGTCTCTCTCCATTTTTCTATCTTCTTTTCCTCTTTGTAATACAAAATGAATCATTTCCCTTGATCTGTCTACAGGTTCACGGCAGCTTTCCTCCGTCCTCTTCATTCCACTATTGAGTCGCTCTCGTGAGGCTTTTATTTTCGTTGTCTTTTTTTAGTTACAATAATTCCATTTGATTTTTCTTTGTATTTTCTATTTATTTTTTAAAAAGATTTTATTTATTTATTTTAGAGGGGGTGGAGAGGGACAGAAAGGGAAGGGAGAGGGAAAGTGGGGGAACCTCTAGCAGACGCACTCTGAGCCCAGACCCTGACTCAGGGCTGGATCCCGTGACCCCAGAGATCGTGAGGCAGACGCTTAACTGACTGAGCCCCCCAGGTGCCCCCACATTATATATTTCTTGGCTTTCCATTTTCTCAGGAGTATTTGCTCTTACTGGTTGAAGGCTTTCTATAACAGCTTGTCTTGTCAGAGAACCCAGCGTCTGTTGTTTCGGCATCGCTGACTGTATCTCTCCACATTCCAGCTGAGGTTGTCACGGTCCTTTCTTTGCTGGGTGATTTTGGATTGTATCCTGCACACATTGAACACTATGTTATGAGACCCGGGGACTTTTTTTTTTAAGATTTTATTTATTTATTTATTTGCCAGAGAGAGAGCGAGAGCGAGCGAGCGAGAGAGAGAGTGCGCGCACAAGCAGGCAGAGAGGCAGGCAGAGGTGGGGAGAGAAGCAGGCTCCCTGCCAAGCAAGGAGCCCGATGCGGGACTCGATCCCAGGACCCTGGATCACAACCCAAGCTGAAGGCAGGGGCTTAACCGACGGAGCCAGCCAGGCGCCCTGACCCTGGGACTTTCTAAGTTATGGAGAATGTTGACATACGTCATTGTATTGGGCGTGTGACTCGCCTGAGTTCGTGCTGACCTCCGTCCGACCTGAGAGGTGCTATTCCAGTCTGTCCTCCGGGTGCTCCACCGCCTGGGACTGGGGCAGTGGCCACTGTGCCCTCCTGCAGTCGGTGGCAGCTGATTAGGGCCAGACGCATGCCCATGCAGCCCACGGGTGACGCCAGGAGATCGCACACAACTTGCTCACCTCACTTTTCTTAGTTACCCACTTTCTGCAGTTCTGCAGTCCTGGAGCTTCTCTTTTCGGGCATTTTCCCAGAAAGCTTTTTTACGTTCCTCTTTTTTTTTTTTTTTTTTTTTAAGATTTTGATTTATTTATTTGAGAGAGAGAGAGAGAGTGTGTGTGTGCACGCACCCAGAGGGAGAGGGAGAAGCAGACTCCCTGCCCTGCAGGGAGCCCGATGCGGGGCTCGATCCCAGGACCCTGGGAACACCACCAGAGCCGAAGGCAGACGCTCAACTAGTGGAGCCCCTCAGGGGCCTTGTTACATACTCCTGATGACTGCACCTGTATCTTAGGCCACATGGGAGGAGGACAAGGACATAAAGCAACAATAATTTGCTCAGCTTTTGGGGGAGCAGAGTCCCCGAGTTAGAGCAGGAGATGTTCCCTCCTACAGCGTAGGCTTCTGTAGTCTCTGTTGTTGCTGTCGCCACCACTGGGTTACGTGGGGCCGAGGCATGAGAAGAAAGAAAGGAAAAAGTGAGAGGGAGGACATACTCCCCTCCTCACTAGGCATCGGGGAGCCCTTTCCTACTCCTTGAGCTGAGACTGGAAGGCGTCTCCTGGAATGATCTTTCTTCGCGCCCATGCCCAGTTCCAGGTTTGGGAATGGATTTAATCCATGCTGGGAAATAAGAGAAACTCACCACCAGTTTGGTGATGCTCTAAATTCTAGTTCTTTCCCCCAATCTCCCTGCTACCATTCACCTTCCAGAACCCTTAAATAGCCACTGCGTGCTTTGTGTTCAGGTCTCATAGCTGCGTTTGAACACAAATGGCCAGGGGTGGGGTGGGGGGCGCGGTAGGGAGGGGATGGGCTTACCCCATTTCACCCAGAACCAGAGGTCTCTGTTGACGAGGGTTTTTCCAACCTTAACAGAGTTTCCACTTTTACTTAGGTTTTTGGCCTCGTAGATCTGCACCTATGTTTGCAGTGTTTTTTATTTTGTTTTGTTTTTCATTTCCTGCGACAGACACTGAACTGGTACAATGTTACGTCAGAGTGTTCTTAGGCTTTATATAACCTTCATGTACGTTTTGAACTTTGGTTTTGAGAAACATTCAAATGTACAGAGAAGTTGTAATCGTAGTGACTTCGCCCATGCTGTTCCCTCATCCAAGACTGCTCACTTCCTGGTGGTCCCTTCGCCGCTGCCGCACAGGAAGGAGCCAGCACAACGCTTCCCCAGGCATCAGGCACCTGTCCCGCCGATGTCTGCCTTAGTGCCCTGGGGAGGGGCAAGCCTTCGGGCCATTCCGGGGGAAAGCAGCCAGGCGAGTGGCTCGGGTGCACGTGAGAAGTCCCCTCTGACTCGCCTGTCTCCCTCAGCCTTCAGATTTGGGACGTCCCCCTGGCCCATTGTCCCATTTGACTGAAATGACAAAGTGTACATTTAACGAGCAGAACCAGACCGGCGTCACTGTCCTGGAAGCCGCAGCCTTCGCACCGAGGTCAGACCCGAATCAGTTCCCAGACCCCAAATCCTTGCAGCCAAGGAGAGGCTGGGTGTCCCTGGGAAAGAATTCTGCGCTAGCCTGGGAGGCTTGACATTTCCTCCTGGGCCGAAGGGGACCTGCAGCCGCGTGTCCCGGCCTGCGTGCTGGGACAAGGCAAACACTCAGACCTTTAGGGGACCCCTTGCACCCTGGGTCTGGACCAACACTAATCAGGACAGAGGCCTCCCTGGAAACCAGCCCTGCCAGCACCTCGATCTTGGACTTCCAGAGTCCAGACTGAGAATAAGTGTCCGCTGTCCCAGCCCCCCGGTCGGCTTTGTTACGGCGGCCTGAGCTGACTGAGACCAGCTTAGTCTCAGCACATCCGAAACATGCGAATAAGTAGCCTGAGCAGAGAGCCGGGCCTCGGAAGGCCCCTTCCCTCACCGGCATCTTTAGTGTTACGGGAAGCGCCCTAAAAGCTGCTGGCCGACGACCGAGAACAGATCCTGGTGTGCACGTGGTCCTGGCATGACCGCCCGGCTGGGAGAGGAGGACCGCGCCAGGGCACCGCGGGAGCCAACCCTAACAGGGGCGGGGGGAGGGGGCGGGGAGGGAAGCCCACGCAGTGGGCATTTGCCAGCGGCATGTTTGGTTCTCCGCTCTCCTCGGAAAGAGGGTGAGCTGAGAGGTTCGCCTACACGATGACCAGGCCCTGGAAGGAGCAGCTTCAGAGGCTCAGGGTTAAGGAGGTGTGGGAAGGAGTGGGTGCACGGATGACCTTTTGGAGTGGGCTCGCATGTGACCGTATCCGCCTTCCGCTCGCACGCTCAGCACGTGTCCCTCCTGAGAGCCAGGTGGAGAAGACCCGTTCAGAGGATGTCAGCCAGCCGCTGCCCCTACTCTGCACAAAAGTCCGTGGAAGACGTGCCGGTGGCAGCATGACGGGGTCCACACCAGCCCAACGAACCCCATCACCCCGACCCACTGTGCGGCCTGTTGCCCTGGCTGTCGGCCGCTGAGACACACCCAGAGCCACGCCGCACGCCCCAGGGTCCCCAGCCCTCAGGCAGCAGGTTGATTCCATTGGACCTCCTTGCAGGAAAGGCTCACCTGGGGGTGGTTTTCTATGCAGTCCGCCGGGTTTCTATCACGGCTGTGGTCTGGAGACTGACGGAGTGCTCTCTTCTCTTTCACACCAGCCCCGTCCCCCACCACCTCTGCCTCTGACCAAGGAACCAAAGGCTGCAGCAAGGGGCTGACCTTGTGGGACCCCCGAGTCTTACTCTGGCACCAGACAGCCGAGCATGTCGGACTGCGTCATTTCAAGGTGCCGCTGGGTGTCCGGTGGGAGAACAGCCTTCATCGCTGAGTTTCTGTGCTATCAAATGTGTTCTCGGCTAACAACCAAGGCGTGGTTCCGGCTTCCCCGTGGCCACAGCGCCTGCGTTCAGGAAGAAGGGATCAAAGGGCCAGGCCCCTCTCCCCAGCGCCAGGAATCCTCCACGCTCTCCAGGCACAGAACTTGGGGTCTGCGGGTTTGTGAGTCTGGGTGCAGGAGAAGGAATGTCCTCCCTGAGGGCTCTTGAACCCCGTGCCTAGGTTTTCACAGGATACGACCCGCCTGCCACCTTTATGAGCTCAGTGAACCCCGCCAGCGACCCTAAGAGGGGCCCTTTACAGTGAGGGCCCAGACCCGGAGCGCGCCCAAGTGGCGGGCCGGGCCCCCAGGCCAGCAGCCCCGCGCCAGAGCCGGGCACGCGGTGGAATTGTGGGTCTGGAGCCGCGCGCGGGTGGGACCGCGCCCCGCAGGGCTCCGAGGGGCTGTCCCCTCTCCCCACGCGGCGGAAGGCCCGGTTCGGCGGCGGGTCCACGGCGAGGACACGCACGTGCGGCGGCTCCGGGCACCCGCGCGCGGTGGGGGGAGCGCCTGCCCCGCGGCGCCGGGCGGGTGGCGGTCAGCGCCGGAGCCGCCGCCTCCCCCGCCCCGCGCTCTGCGCAGCAGCCGCGGTACCTTCAGCCGCAGCGCCGCCCGCTTCCGCGCACCGCGACCCGCTCTCGCCCGGAGCGACGTGGGCAGAGGAGGAGAAGAGGTGCGGTTGGGGTGTCGCGGGGCCGCGCCCGGCAGCGGGGCGGCGGCGGGGAGTGTCGGGGGAGGGCCGGGTGCGGGGCGCCCGCCCGCGGTGACGCGCGCCCCCCGCCCGCCGCAGCGCCTCTGCAAGGGCCGAGCGGGGCCGTCGGACGCCGCCCGGAGCGCGCCGCCCGCGGGGAGCCTCGGTGAGCAGCCGCCGGCCGCCC
>NW_019154096.1:79859339-79878548 GCF_002288905.1 Enhydra lutris kenyoni
CGGTGAGCAGCCGCCGGCCGCCCCCGGCCCCCGGCCCCCGCGCGCCGCCGAGCCGGGCCTCCGCGCTGCGCCCGCGCCTGGCACCGTGCGTCCCGGGCCCGGGCGCCCTGCGCGGTGGGGTGGCGGGTGGCAGCGCCCTCTCGTCCTGCCCGCGGCCCGGGGGTGGCCCGGGGTGGAGTCCGGAGGCGGCGGGGGTTGGGGGGCGGGCGCGGCAGAGTGACGTTCCGCCGACCGGGTCCCGCGGCCGGGCCGCCCCTGCCTGGGGCTGGGGGTCCTCTCTGCCTCTCCAGGCGACCCTCGCAGGCCATCGGCCACTTGTGTCCATCGCGCACGACCCGGGAACTCCTGAGAGCGGCGGCAGGCGCACGGGCCTCTGTGGTCACGGGGACGCCGGCCCTGGATGGGCGCGCAGGTGCTGGCGGTCCAGGGGTCCGAGCGACTTGGGCGTTTCCGCGTCGCGACTGAGCTGCGCCCCCTCCCCCCTTGGTGTCTGGTGTTTAATTTCGGATGTTCCTGTTTCCGGGGGTGGCGGCATAGCTTTCCGAGGCTCCCAGCATCCAAGGCCACAGAATGAAGGGTTTGATTGGGGTCAGGAGCCAGAGGGGAGGCAGGGCCTGGACAGTTTTCCTAGAAAACACCTCGGGCCTATCCCTCTGACCTTGTCCCTTGGGACAAGCGGGATTGTCAGAGGAGCCTGTCCTCTTCCTGCCGTAAGGAATGCCGTAAAGGTTCTCCGTGGCATGTCGTCTGCGAATACGAGGATGGTGATGGCTGGCAGAGCAGCAGGGACCAGCAGCGTCCTCTCTGCCTTGGGAGCCACAGAGGGGGCAGGGGGCCGGTGGGTGCTGGGAGAGCCTGGGCGGAGGGGAGAAGGCAGCAAGTGCTCTGTCTGCCAGGGTTTGGGATTAGAAGGAGGGGGGCACGGGACCCTCCAAGCCCCTTCACTGCCTTTCTGAAGGCGGATTTGTGCTCATAAGTTAAGACTTGCTCTGGCAACTGCCTGCAGTGTTTTTGCCCTGACATTAATGACACAGACCTGTTTTCTCCCTTGTAACTTCAGTACGAAGGAGTGTTATGTCCCCTTTAGCCGTGCTTCCAGGATAGGCCAGCACAACACGCATATGATGTGCTTTCAGGATCAAGGATCCCCGCCCAGCCCCGTCCACCCTGGGCTCCCGCACCCAGGTGGGGGGCTGCTCTGTGGCTGTCAAGAACAGTACCCCCGACAGCCCCAATTGGGTTGGGGTCTTCCCCATCCATGGGGAAGGGAGTAAGCAGCCCAGCACCTTACTCCTTCCCTGGACACACCTAATTTCTCCCAAAAAGAATACGGTTGGAAAGAAGGAACTCTTATAATGGTGCCTTTCAGCTGGAGGCTGATGGAAGTTATGACTCCAGTTCTGAATAGGACTTTCCAGCAATCTGATGCATCCCTGAACATGCTTTGGAAATTTATTTGTGTTGAGAAGATCTGCACAGGCGCGACTGTGGCCTTTAATGTCAGTAGTGACGGTGGCTGCTGAGAACTGGGTCCCGAGGGCAGGATGGAGGCGCTGGTGGCATCCCGGTCACTTAGGTGCCTGGGACCACAGGCATGTTCCTGAGCTATCCGCTCCCGTATGCCTGTTGCCCCGGGAGCCCACAGGGTCCGCCTTTCCTGGGAACAGTTGGTGGCATCATGGTCAGTGAAGTCTAGGCCTGGACTTTTAGTCCCCTTGCTCTGAGCTCCTGACGCTGCACGATCCGTGAGGTTGTGACCAACGGCACAGCAATAAAAAACAATGTTGAAAAAGAGGAAGTGTTGATGATAAAAACTCACCGTGCTCATGCCAGGCACTGTTCTGATTTGTCTCCCTGTGTTCAGGGTCGTGAGCATGACTTGGAGAGGAGGGATGGGCTGCAGGGGGCCCGGGACCCATCTTGAGGCAGGTGGCGGAGGTGCCATCACGGGGGGGGCCAAGCTGGGACTACATCCTCAAGGACTCTACAAAGGATGAAATGACAATATCGTAAAACTTCGTCTAGAAATGAGGAACCCAAGACCCAGAACGGGCAAGGGTCTTGTCCCAAATTAAGATCTCTTAGTCCTGGCTCATAAGAGCCCTCCCCTGTGAACAGGATGCGTCCTCAGCTCTGCCCTGCCCTCCCATTGTGTCCGAACACCCCATCTCCATACATGAGGCTGAGAGCCAGGCTCATGGTCACCAGTCACAGTGCTGTGCCACGGTCCAGTGTGGAGTCATGACACAGTGCCCTCTGCCAGCACTTCCTGCTAAACGTTCCTTGCTGTGGCTGGCCTCAGGGAAGGATCGAGCCCGCTCAGCTTCCCTGCTCTGGAGAGGCTTCTCGGGTCAGCATCGTGTCTGTGCACTTGAGGAGGTAGCCGTGGGCCTCACCTCCTAACACCAGCATCCCCCAGAGGTCCTGTGCCGGGAGGCTCTCCCTCTGGGCATGGAGCTGGGTTAGGTACCTTCGCGATGGACTCTGTCTTCCCCGTAGTCATGTGTTGGAGCCCTGCCCCCCATGTGATGGCGTGAGGACCCCTCTGGGGGGTGATGAGGGTTGCATGAGGTCACGAGGGTGGGGTCCCCTTGGTGGGACCTGTGCCCGTCCCAGAGGAGACCGCAGAAGGCTCGCTCTTTCTGTCTCTGCTGTGTGAGCACACAGTTGGAAAGCAGCTCCCTCCAGAACCCCACCCTGCAGGTGCCCTGACCCTAGACCTCCAGCCACCAGAGCCATGAAGAATCATTCGCGTTGTCCCAGCAGCCCAGCTGGCGGCCTACACCAGGGCGGCCCGAGCTCACCGAGATGGGGGCTCTTCTGCTGGACTCCTCCTGACTGTCCGTGGACGGAAAACGCCCCCAACACACTCACACACACACAATTTGGATCACACTATAATCATTTTATAGGTCATATTCATGAGTATTTTAAAAAATCGGTGAAGAAATTATATATCGTGTCTGTATACTATTCAGCTGTCTCCTTAATTGCTTCCTTATAATTAGAACTTTGGGTTGGATTTAACCCTTGGCCTTCCTGAACAGCCCCTAGTGAACTTTCTTAACACATGTACGTTATTTTAGGGCTCTAGTGTCTGTGGGTCAGGCAGACCAGTGTGGGTGTGTTCCCGGGAAACTGGAGCCCCACAGCGCCCGCCCCATCTGTACCCGCCCCGCTGGAGGCAGAGGGGGCAATGGAACAGGGGCTCCGAGGAGCCGCGCACCCGTCGCGGGCTGGGGTGGGGAGATGGGCTGATGCGCCCCAGCTGCCCCCACCGCGCACGGTTCACGTGCCTGCTGCCGAAGGGCGGGCTTTCCAGGTCGGATCGGCCCTGCGGAGGCTCAGGCCGCATTTTGGGGTCCTGGTGTGGCTCGCCCTCTTCCCTGCCCTGCGTGGCCAGGCCAGGCTGTGTCCCTGGGTCCCCTTGGCCCACGCCCTGCCCAGGGAAGTGAGCGCAGACCCTCAGGAACCTTGAGCGCAGAAGAGCAAACGCATCCCCGGCCGAGGATGTGGCACTGCGATGCCCGCCACTGGGCTTACTGCCCCCCTTACGCCCCGGCGGAGCGCCCGGTCTGTCTGCCCTGGTCTGACGGCTCCTCTGCCACCGTAACTTACACTGATCGTTACAATATCGGAAATTATTAGCAAAGACGGGCCCGGCCGGCCTCACTCCGCTGGTCCTCCAGACCCTTCCTCTCCGGGAAGCTTCATGGGCCTTTATTTCTTAGTGTGCCTGCGTCCGTGCCTCCGACGATCAATGTGCCGGAGGCTTCTGGAATTTTCTTTTGCGTTTGTGCTCTAGTACAAAGCCCGGTGTGTTGTATTCTCTTGTATTATAAATGGGGGTTCTGCTGGTTTGCAGTTCCTTTTCGTTCTTTCTTTCTTTCTTTCTTTCTTTCTTTCTTTCTGGTTTGCCATGCGTGGTCCCAGCTTCTCTGGGCTAGGCTCCTCGGCAATGCGGACAGTTCCAGGAGGAGAACGGGCTGTGTTCTGCAGGCCCCACGCACGTCTTTCTGGGAGCACCCGGAGGCCTCAGGTCCTCTGGACTCTGGGGTCTTGAGCAGGGACAGGAAGGAGGGCAGAGGAAGTCAGAATGTTCACGATTGCCCCCCCCGGCCCCCCGGAGAGAGGAAGGCGGAGCTGTCCCTGTGAGCAGGGAGGTCTCCCGCACACCTGCCCCAGGCTCTTGCTCTCCAGGCAGGTTTTCCGTGACATCTGAGTGAAGATCCTGGAAGAGGAATGAAATAGGGCAAGTACGTAAGCCAGGACGTAAAGTCAAGCTGAATTTCTTTCCCTTTGAGTGGTGAGACGCAAGCCTTCCCCTTGCCCCATCTGCCCACCTTCCCGCTCCTCGTGGTGGGGCACCTCTTGGGAGAGGGCGGGACAGCAGAGGTCTGCCTGGGGACACAGGAAGGTGCTCGTGGGATGGGAGCTGCAGCCTCGATGCTGGGCCTGGGGACCACTTGGACCCTCTGTATCGGTCATCGCTGTCCCCTCCTGGCCCCGCCCGATGGCTTGATGCCATCAGACTTTCCTTCCTGTCCAACGTTTATCAGTCACCTCTTCTGGGCCAGGCACTGTGGCCCTCACTTGGGGGGTGGGCAGTGAACAACGACAGACACGGTCTTGCCCTCCAGGAGTGGTCAGTGCTCAGAAAGACATGCCTGGGGCCAGTGTGAAAGCACGTGTGCAGTTTCTGCTGTGACCAGCCCACCAAGATGCTTCCCAGTTCTTCAAGAGCCCCCGACCTGGTGTCTCCCCTGGCTGGGGGTCTGGGGAGGCTGCCCAGGAGACAGCTGTCCGAGGGGAGGAGCAGGCCAGCCCCGGGGGCCTGGAGGAAGTTGGCGAGGGGCTATGGGGGCCTGGGGTCTGGAAGCAGGCTGGACCGTCTGCTGCGGCTGTGGACGCTTGCTTCAAGGCTGGGCTGCTAAAGCGGCTTGGTCCTCAGAGCCGAAGGACCCATCAGCGTGTACGAGAGACCAAGATCAGATCGTGGGTCGTAAAATGGACCATTTTAACTGCGTTTAAGTGTGCATTCAGGGGCAGTAAGTGCGTAGACCTCACTTAGAACTCACCACCGCCAGCTCGAGAGCTCCGTCACCTTGCGACCCTGAGCCCTGTCCCCGCCCCCGGCCCTGGTGCCACCTGTTCTGCTCTCTGCCCGTGGGTGTGACTCCTCTAGGGACCGCTCGTGAGTGGGTCAGACGGGATTTGTCCCTCTGTGACTGGCTTACTTCAGTCCACCTGACGTCTTCCTGGTCCGTCTACACGGTAGCTGGTGTCGGGACTTCCCTCCTGGCAAAGCTGCAGGACACTTTGGAGTGCGGATGGGCCACTCTGGGCTTCTCCGCACACCCCTCCGGGGACGCCTGGGTCACCTCCCTGCTTTGCGTGGTGTGTGCGATGCTGACGGAACCTGAGCGTCCAGACATTTCTTTGAGACACTGCGTGCGGTTCTCCCTGGCGCACACCCAGAAGTGGGACCGCGGGACCCTGCTGTAAAGTTTGCTGCTGCGGGGAAGCCCCGCAAGGGTCTCGGAGGCCCCTCCTCACCACGCATCTGGGTGGCGTCACACCACGGTTTTGACTCGCTCTTCCCATTAGTGATGTTGAGCCTCTTTTTACGTGTTTATTTTTTAAATCCCTTATTCCGAACTAGCTCCAGTTTTACAGAAAAGTTGCATAAATGGCTCCGAGCTGCGGTCGCCCAGCGCTGGCGTCTTGTGCAGCCCGCGGCCGCTCTAGACCAGGCCCCGACGCCGGTGCGGGCGGCGATCCCGACGCAGACCCTGCGGGCGGCGCACCAGGTCCTCCTTCAGTCCAGGGTCCCGCCCGACTCCACACGCAGCGTGTGGCGGCTGTGATCCCCTGGTCTCCTCCAACCTGCGACAACGCCTCCGTCCTGCTCTCTTAGGACATTGATATTTTGCCAATCACTGATTAGTTATTTTATGAAACGCCCCACAATTGGAGTTTCTCTCACAACCAGAACGAGGTCCTGCGTCTTTGGCAAGAAGCCCGCGGCAACACCTCTGTCCCTTCTCGGCGTCCTGCCGCTGGGCTCTCCGTGCCTGTCTCCCGTGAACGGTGAGGCTGGCCTGGGCGTCTCCATTGTAGGCAGTCAGGGTCTGGGAGCTGCCTGGAGCCGTGCACACTCTCTCTCTCCAACCCCCCCTCGCTGGCCTGGCACCCCTGCAGCCCGTGCGTGATGCTGGTCACCGCGTGGTTTGCGGCGGTGACCCTGCGGGCTGTCTTCGGCTCGCGCCGCTAGCGGGAATTCTCCCATCAGGAAAGCTGTGTCTCCTCGTTGTGTAACGATTGTCATGTTTGCGGACACACGGACGCTGGTTCATCCCATGTGAGCGTCTGGCAATAATGATGTGTTCTGTGTGTGACACACGCCCCAGCTGTGGGTTTCGGGAGCCACTGCCATTTGGCTCCGTGTTCTTGCAACGAGCTCCACTTTTCCTTTTAAAAGTTTAGTACGAGGGGCTCCTGGGTGGCTCCGTCTGTGAAGCGTCTGCCTTCGGCTCAGGTCCTGATCCTGGGGTCCCGGGATCGAGCCCCCGTCATGCTCCCTGCTCAGCGGGGAGCCCGCTTCTCCCTCTGCCTCCCCCCTCCACTCGTGTGCTCTCTCAATCCCTCTCTCAGTCAAATAAATAAATAAATAAAATCTTTAAAAAAATAAAATAAATACTATTACATTATTATTATTACATTATCATTATTATTATTATTAAATACTTTCCTACTTCCTGGAAGCAGGGATGCGCCAGACTTGGTTGTTTCTAAAATCTTCAGTTCCTGGTTTCTCTCACTGACACATACGTGTCAATAAATGTATAAATATATATAAGTATTCACATTATATATATACATTTGATGTTTCTCCATTGTTTCCTTGCTTTGGTGTGGGTTTTAGAGTCTGACTAGCCTGGTTCTTTGGACTCTGGAAGGTAACTGATCTTTTTGTCCGCAGGCCTTGAGCATTTTTTTCCCTAAGGTTTTATTTTTTTGTGAGAGAGAGAGAGCGAGAGTGGACAAGCAGGAGGGAGCAGCTGACGGGCAGAGGGAGGAGCAGGCTCCCCACTGAGCAGGGAGCAGGACCCGGGGCTCGACCCCAGGACCCCGGACCATGACCTCAGCTTCCCCGACTGAGCCCCCTAGGCCCTGGCCTTGAGGATTTTATCTTTAGTTTAGAAATCCGGGAGTTGTGCTGAGTGCATCCCAGTGGGGCCCGGTGAGCCCCCTTCTCCCTGCCGGCCGTTCCAGTGAGCTGTTTGTCTTCAGGAGGGGTCTTTGGAAGACCCCACGTTTCTGCTTTTCTCTTTGTTTCTCCTTCTCTGCTTGACGAAGAGTTTCTCTTTTCGCCTTTTTTTCTCCCCAAAGCTCTGTGTTTGGAAGGCTGACGACCTCTCGGACCCCTTGGGGCCTTCGTGACACGCTGGCCTCTGTTAGTGAGTTGGTCACTTCAGAGCTCTCCTGGCTTTCTCTGAGTCACCCGGGCCACCCGGCTTGGGCTCGGGGTCGGGGCGCTGTGCAGGCCTGCGAGCCCCTCCCTGCAGCCGGCCGGACACCCGGTGCTCGTGCGCGGAGGGCGGCTGCCCCCTTCCCCGTGTCCGGCCCCGCGAGCCGCGTCCGTCCTTTCCCCGCAGCGGGCTGGGCGGGCGGGCAGGCGCGCGACGGGCGCTGGCGCTGGGATCTGTCCCTCTTTTCACTGCTAGCGACTCTGCGGTCCGACTGTATTCAAGCGACCGCCAGCGTGTGGCTTTGCGCAGAGTCTTGGGTGTCGGGGAATCATTTGCGTAGCTCGGCGCGAGGGCATTTGGGGGAAGTGATTCCTGTAGCACAGCCTACGTGGTTTTCCACCACGGACATTTTTTTACAAACCTTTTTGCAGACGTGTCTTGTCTTGTGAGGAAATTCCTGGGAGCGGACGGGGGCCTCGCAGGGTAGGTGTGATGTTGTCCACAAGAAACTGACACACTTTCCCGAAATGGCCGCACGGGGGTGCGGAACGCCGGGACCCCGGCCGTCCTACGCCTGATTGTCCGGACCTTGGCCGGCCGGGCGCGCCTCCCGTGGCTCGGGCTTCCGTGTCCCTCGACACGCGTCTGTGGAGGACGTTGGCGCGGTTGTTGGGTGTCAGCACGTCGTCTCCCGTCAGCGTGCGTTCCCGTCCTTCTCCTCTTCTCCGCTGGTTGTCCGACGGAGCTGTACGTACCAGCTCTATGCACCCGCGCCCTGCTGGCCTACTCCGTTCCCAAACTGCACTTTTTGGTGGGAAGTTTTGCATTTTGATAAAGTCTAATGCATCTGTTTTTTCGTTTGGGTTACTGTTCCCGGTCTTGTCAAGACCGCTGCTGGCCCTGTGGACCTGGGTTTCACCTCATATCTCCTTGACCGGAGCCCGCTGGTCTGGGGTCACTGCTTCGCGTTCTGGTTTGAGGTGCCCGCCTTGCCCGGGGCCTGAGCAGGCCTGGAATCTGCCACGTCCCTCAGGGACCCCGGGTCTGTTAAGCGGGAATGCCCCACAGAGCTGAGTGTCGGGGGGCCTCGTGGCTGCTGGGTTGGTCATGACTTTCCAGATTTTCAGAAGACAAAGCTAGAAGAAATTCTGTGAGAAATATGTCATTATCTCTTTCTGGTATTTTCAGTTCAAATTTAAGATAACAAGATGGTTATTTCTCTGGTTTTACATTCCTCTTTTCTCTTGGATGGAAACCCGTGGCTCCGGGTGACACTGACGCGACGACTTCTGGCTTTCGTCTACCGCAAACGCGATGGCTTCAAGATAATGACGCCAGCGTGGTCAGGGCAAGAGCGCTCACGGTCCCTTGCATCTCTTTTGTCCTTAAGGTCTAACGGACTAGAGCTGCTTTTTACGACTCTCTCCTGCTTAGGGATGGCTCTGTTTCCCTCGGACTTGCCGTTGCAGTTCTGGGTTAGAACATCCAGGAGTGTAACTCCGTGTGTTCTGGGAAGAGCGGCTTCATCCTTGTGTTTAAATCCTCTTCTCTCTCCGCTGGTGGCAATATTTTCTAAGTCTTTTTTTAGTTCATGTTTCCGTTTAAACATAATTCAAGCAAATGCATACATCTTTCCATATGCCTTCTCCCATCTTAGGCAAAACGCAGCCTCCCGTGACCCCGTCCTACTTTCCTCCTTCAGCGCCGCACTTTAGCTCTCCGTCCTTGCTGCTGGGGGCCGTTCCCCGTCCTCTGCTGCAGGTGCGTGGACCTCCCCCTGCGGCAGCTCGCCCTCTGTCCATGGACATGTGGGTTGTTTCCAGTCTCTCGCTGTTAGAAGCAGTTTTACTCTGAAATAGTCTTGCGCACGCATCGTTTCGTGTGTCTCAGCACGTCATTGACTCCATTATTAGCAGAGGGAGTCCCAGACAAGGAACCGCGACTCTGTAATGCGCCGTAGACCGCCAGGCACCCCTGCAGCGGGTCCTCCGTGCGTGCGCTCTGCCAGCAGCCCGTGAGCGCGACGCTTTCCCGCACCCGCTGGAGGTGCTGTCAGATGGGAGGGGCTGCCAGAAAGGGGAGAGATGGCAATTTCGGTGCAATTTTAATTTGGATTTCTCTTAACATGGGGAAGTCGAGTGTCTTTTCGTGTATTCAAAGGATATTTGCATTTCTTTTTATGTGAATAGTTTATACAGTTTGCCCATTTTTTCTATTTCGCTCTGGGGTTGCTTGGCTTTTTTCTTAGATTTTGAAAGTTCCTTTTTTTTTTAAGATTTTATTAATTTATTTGAGAGAGAGAGAGCGCGCACGCATGAATGCACAAGGGGGGAGGGGCAGAGGGAGAGGGAGAAGCAAGCTCTCCGTCCACTAAGCTGGGAGCCTGACACGGGACTCGAGCCCAGAACCCTGAGATCATGACCTGAGCCGAAGGCAGACGCTTCACAGACTGAGCCCCCAGGCGCCCCAGTTTTGGAAGTTTCCTGTAGTTTGGGGATATTCGTCCTTTACCTGTGGCATAAGTTCCATATATTTCCCCCATTTTGTTACTCATCATTTAACTTGGCGTATGGTAGAGTTCCTTTAGTTTTCTCCATGTTCTCCACAAAAATCGCATGAGCGGTTATCCTCTGACAAGATCAACCTGTCTGGCCAAGCCCCCCCTCAGTGAGGACCCTCTTTCCAAGGTAGAAGCTGGTGGGTGATCTCTGGGTTCTTGGTGTGGTGGAACCGATCCAAGCCCCTCGCTGACTGTGCGAGGTTTCTCACACGACGAGGGTGTCAGGTGGCGGTGTCTGTAGTCCCCTGCTCTCCCCTACGGCGAGGCAGAGCCCACCTCCCTCCTCTTCTCAGCGGTGGTGCTGGAGGCGCCTGGCTGGCTGTTTGGAGGCCTCGTGGCCTCCTGGAGGCGTCTCAGAGAGAGGGCTGCTGGGGATGCCCTCTGGGGACACAACCACCGGCCGAGTGGCAAAAGGACCCCGAGCGCCTGTGTAGACGTGGGTGTCCTGAGGTGGAACCCCAGCTCTGCAGCAGCGCCCGGCACCTCGGAGTTCAGCGGGGACCCTCCCAGCTAAGTTTGCACCAAATTCCTGGTCCACCTGGCCTTGAACAAAATGAAACCCCTGTTCTAAGCCCCTAAGTGTTGGGCCGTTCGTTCACACGACGGTGCGCGGACAGGAGTGCGCGTGCTTTGTCAGCGCGTTTAGTTGGTTCTCGGTGCGGCTGTGCTGGCGGCTGCACTTGTGTTGAGACGGAATCTGGGGAGGCTCAAAGGTCATGACATCATCGAGGCCATTTTGCTTCCACCTGAGAAATGCATTTCTTCTTTTCTACTCACGGGTTTCACTGAGGTATTTGTGTCGGTTGGAATCTCTTATTTTGTGTCTATTCTCTTTGTTGCACCCGTTTTTCTCCTTTCTTGGCTCCTTTTGCCTGGATTAAGGGGTTTCCCCTCTTCTATCTAAATGTCATGCATTATGTTTTCTATCATTTCATGATTATGATAAAAGTAGCAGGAAAAAGTAAAGTCCTTGGAGCCTAACCCAAATCCAGGTCCTCTCCTCACCTCAGAAGAAGGAACAGCTTGTCCCGGCTCCGAATTTCATGTCTGACTGTTGGCTTCTGTTTCTACCTTGTTTACTTCATAAACCGCTAGAAGCTGCGTGCGGCGCGTACCTTTTAGCTCCGCACACGCCGAGCACGTCTGTCGTTCTCCATCTGTCCTTGCCTTCGGGACCACCCTCCACCTCAGCACACCCTGGAGAGCTTTTCCAGAGCTCGCTTCCGCACCCCCGCGCCCCCGTTTCTATGTCTGGACACTTATTTTTTTCAGGAATGAGGGTGAAAGTGTGGAATTCTTGCTTGGCAGGTATTTTAAAAGTGTTTCGTGCATTATTCCATCGTCCTCGGGCCCGGCGCCCTGCGGAGACGTCGACGTGCCTCTCCCGCCTGTTCCTGCGGCAGATTCCACTTTCTCTGACTTTGCCGCTTTTCTCCTCAAGTGCTACAGTTTGAGTGTAGTTTGGCCTGTCTTGGTCTTGGCGCGGCCGTCTGTCATCAGTTGCAGATAACTCCTGGTCATTACATCTTCAGATTCTGCTTCTCAAGGGTTTTTTCGCCTTCATTTTTCCTTCTGAGAGAGCGTCTCGTTCTCTCTCATTTTTCTTACCCCCTCTCTGTGTTCTCTTTCTTGTCTCTTTGTGCTTGGTTCTAGGTGGTTTCTTCTAAGTTATCTTCCCGTCTCCCACGTCTCTGTCCCGCCCAGTCTGCCTCCGGACGTGCCCCTCGGCTGTCTGACGGCAACCATTATATCTGCTTCTACAAAATTCTCTGTGTTTACTCGGGTTGGGCATATCATCTCTCACAGTTTTCCACCCCCTGAAGTTATTGTCAAGCTTGTACCTTATTTCCTTAAATAAAATGGGAGGAGACCGTGCAGGGGTGCGCGGGAGTCGGCTTCCTGCTCAGTTTTGCTGTGAACCTAAAACTGCTCTAAAAATACAGTCTGTTTGAAAAATAGAGAGACTCGCTCTTCTGTAATCCGAGTTTGTCGATGCTGAGGGCTGCAGGCTGAGGGGCTCTTATCTCACTCCGTTCTCGCTCCCAGGCCTTGCTTCCTGCTTTCCTGGCTCGTTAGCAGGTGTTTATCGCTGCCCTTGAACACGTGCTTGTGGGGATTCTCTGGGGCCTCTCCAGAGAAGGTTGTGTTTGCACCTGCCGGGCAGCTGGGGGCACCTGGTGGGAGCCACCTCAGAACCAGCTCGGCCTGCGGTCCCCGGTGAGACTTGGGTCATCTGCTGTGCAAGGACCCGTCTGTGGTCACCACTCCCCGGGGCAGGGGCTCCCCGCTCTGATCAAGGCAGCCGCCTCTGCAGCCTCTTGGGGTGGGGGTGCAGCGTGGGTGCCCTGAGGGCTCAAGCATGGGTGGGTCACCCGCAAACCCCACTCTGCAGCAAGCGCCGGCTTCTCGCCTGCCTCCCTCACCCCAGAGCCTAAGGAGAGAGTTCAAGTGCAGCCAGCGGCCACCTTCTTAGGAAACCGCTTCGGTTCTTCAGTAGTCCCCTTCTTTCCCAGCGTGGAGGCCCCGGGATTCCTCATCTCGCCATTTTGCTGTTTCACGTGGACGGTGAGTTAGTTCTGAGTGACCTCACCAACCACCGTCCGGGAAAGTTCTGAAATTCCTCCTTGTCCGCATGGAGAACTGGAGAAGGTCTGGAGCTGTTGGCTTCTGTCCAGGCGGATCTGGCCACAGGACTCAGGCAAGACTCAAAGCCTGAGGCCACATTGTTGTGGTTTCAAGTCCGCTTTTGGAATGACCAAGGGTGATGCAGGACGTTTTACTCTGTGAACTTGGAAGAGGATGTGGAGTGAGAAATCCACATCACGAAATAGTTGCTAATCCCAGTGCGTGAGGCCGGTGTCAGCCATGGTCTCAGGGACCACGGGGTCCCTGGGATCCAGGTCCCAGCCTGAGGCGCTGACTTCGGTGAACTGAAGTCGGAACAGAACTAAGGGGCAGCCCCACAGAGGGCACCCAAAAGACTGTTCTCGTGGGACGGGGCAGCTGCCCCTGGAAGCGGAGGTCCTGGTCCTGAGGCCTTTCTCCTGCTGCGGAGGGCGTGGGCCGGTGAAGGTTCTGCACCCCTGCAGGTCGTGCGCGGCAGACACAGGTGTTTCCCTCAGAGAAACTGGTTTGGGAAATGGCACGAATCAATTAAAATTCAACATCTTTCTTTTGCCAACATTTGGGAGGAAATTAAAGCAAAGCAGGCTTTGCCAAAAACCTGTAGGCCACGATGACATGGAAGCAGGAGGGAAGACTGAGGGGAGCCAGAGGCGCTGGTGCCCGTGAAGGGGCACGTGGGGTCTGAGCCGGGGTCGCCACGCGGGCTTCTCAGAGCCACTCGGGTCGCCGCACGCTGTGGTTTTAATTAACGCTCCCTCTCCCTTCACTGCCTTCTTTTTCTGTCTTCAGTTCTGTCTGACCATGGAACCTGGTCAGCGGGAGGCTAACGATCTGTGGCCTCATTCTCTCCATCAGGGTGGGCGGCCCACCGTGCAGTCAGACTAACCCCGGGGCTGCAGGGACCCGGTAACCGGGCCTCTCCCCTTGGGGCCCGCAGTCCGCTCACCCCTCGCCTGAGGCCCGCTGGGACAGTCTTCTGCGGGTCTGTGGGGCCGCTCCCTGCGCCGTGCAGCCCGTGTGTTCTCTCGGTTGCCGGCCTTGTCCCCCTGGTCCCGCCCGACCTGCTGGTGGTCCGCCGCGGCCGGTCTTCTAAAGTCTGGCCGGAGAGCCGGAAATCTGAGTCCGGTCTGGCCTCCTCGCTCCTAGGGCGGCAGGACTCCCCTCGTCCGTCTGAGCCTGGGCTTCTGCGAGAAGGAGGGTGGGGCGGTGAGGCCGAGGGAGCCCAGGGCGCTGCACCTGCGGGAGGCTCTCTTCCCATGCCCCGCCCACCCTCATGCGCGTCCGGTCCCTCCGCCACGCTGCGGCACTTCCTCCTCCCCGCTCCTTACAGAGGAACCGTGGGAAACTCAAAGGCCTAGTGCCCTCGCCACCCCCCGGAGAGCCCCCAGAACCAGACCTCACACCGTGGGAAGGCCCCTCCGCAGTCCGTGGTTCCTGGGAGCGGCTGGGGTCACGGGAGCTCCCCTTTTAAAAGCCAAGGTCAAGACCCAAACAAAATTCGAAATCCGGCTGTGGGGTCCTGGCTGCGCGTGAGCACGCAAGCCTCTCCCAGGATGGCGTGTGGTTCCCGGGGGCTTCGCCGGCGCCATGCGGCCTGAAGCTGAGAACTGTGACATGGACATGGCCCTCAGTGCCCGCGTCCTACCGCACACCCCGCCTGGACGGCTGGTTCTGGGGCCGGCTGCTCGGCTCGGTGTTGAGTCTCCCCGCGCTGCGGGCGGGGGCGGACACGGCTCCACCAGGCCCAGAGTGTCATCAGAGCCACGCAGGAGCAGGAATGGACAGCGGGACATGCGGCAGGACACTGGGCATCTGGGCACTGCCTCGCCGGCTCACGTCAGGACTGATGAGACAAGGACACAGGTGCCCAGCACGGGCTCCGCGAGCTGGCGGTCAGCCGTCCCAACCGGAGACGTGCTCGGGGTCCTGCTCAGATCCTCTGCCTGACGGCTGGTCACCTCCTCCTCTTCCTCAGCCGGCCTGCTGGGCCTCGGGCTGGGCCCCAGCGGGTTGAACAAGGGCAGCTGTGTCCTGTGTTGATGACCCTCGTGAATGGGGCGTTGTCCGCAGTCCCAGGGACGAGGGCGCGCGACGCCCCGCGGCATGAATGACGGTATTCTTCGCTGGGGCTTTGGATTAAACAAGCTCATTTGCCCCGAGCACAATGGGCCCGTGTTCACGCTGCACACCGGGCGACAGCGGGGGGAGGGCTCAGGGGACGACCCACCCAGAGGAGCGCGGGGTGGGGGGCGGGCGCTCCCTGCAAGGCAGGAGAGCCGCTCACCTGCCCCTGGGCCATGCGCCCCACAGGCCCACGGCTGATGGAGGGCCGGGCGCAGGTGACTCGGGGCGTCAGGACAGGGGCAGGGCTGCCTCCCAGGGGAGAAGGCTCTGCGCGGCTCCCGGGGGGACAACCGCTGGGGCGAGCAGCCGGCGTCTGCGGCTTACGGGCTCTAGAAGTAAGCAGCAGGCGGGCCGCGTCCCTGCAGAGCGTGCACAGGTGTGTGGGCGCGGGTGGGGGTGGGAGGTGCCCCTCGGGGCAGGAGGCCGGCCGGCGCTGTGCGAGCACCCCTTCCTGGGGGCCTGGGGACAGGATACGCTCTGCGTGAGTCCAGTCCTGTGCTCCTGCCGCATGCGCTCCGAAGCGGACATGTGAGTGGGGCCCCCGGGGGCCGCTGGAACATCGCAGCTGATCTCAGGAAAGGTTTGGTTTTGGATCTCGTCGCATCCTCCCAGCCCAGAGGTGCAGGGGCTCGGGCACGCATGGCCCTTCGTGTTCCGTTCTCCAGTGTGTGTACCCAGGCTCCCCACGCACTGGTGGGCAGGAGAGGTTCCCCGGCAGCTGCGGCAGGGTGGGAATGGGCCGCTCTCCTTGCTTCTGGAGGGCAACCCTCTCCTGCCTGCTTCTGACCAGTTGTACGCGCCCGCGACCGAGGGATCTGATTTCCCGCCCTGCGGCTCAGCAGCAGGTGGCAGGGGCTTTCCTCTGGAAGGCTCTGTGGTGCGGGGACAGTCTCCAGATTCCCAGGAAAGCTCACACGGCGAGGTCCCTTGGATGGCATCCGTGCTGCACCCGCCAGGAGACATTTGTCTCCAGCAGTGAAGGGTCCGTCTGCCTCCAGGGGAAGCAGGGATTGCCAGACTCTGCCCGGAGCGGGGCTGCCGCACTGAGGACGAAGGTGGGACTCATTCCCTTGTCTGGGTCGGGAGGGACCCTACCTCCCCAAGGCTCATGTGTTTTCGAGGAAAGACAGGACAGTGTTTCAGGTGGTGCCTGTGGCCACGTGCGAAGGCCAGGCTGTCCTGGTCAGGAGCGGCGGCCGCAGCTCTGCCGAGTCTGTCCCTGCCCAGGGCTCCGCATGGCCCTGTCCTGGGGCCTGGAGGACAGTCCCTCCGGTGTCTGACCTCAGCGTGCAGCACAGCTGCCTGCCCCCTTGGAGAGTAGCCTAGGACGGGGCAGACGGAGAGTGGGAGCCGGGATCCCTGGGGCCCGTCCTCCCCCCAGGCTCACCCACTGGGCTGCAGATCCCCGGAAGCTGACTTTTCCAAGGAGAACCAGAGGGGAGCTGAGACGTTGACATTTTGTTCAAAGCTGTTTGTGTCAGGGCAGAGGAGCTGCAGTTTCCGAAGCAAATGGAATTGCTGGCAAGGTGGCCGTGAAGACGGCCCCGAGGGACCTTCCTTACAGCCCCACCCCAGGATGCGGCGAGGGTGGGTGGGGGGAGGAGGGGCCAGAGTTGTCTCCAGCCCGTTCTACGAGGGAGAGAGCAAGGCGGGGCGGGGTGGGGGATCCCTCTAGGGTCAGAAGACTGCGTGGAAACCCGGAGCCGTGACCTCGGGTCTGCTGCCAGGGGCTGGGTGGGCAGGGGCGTGTGCCTGCCCGAGGCTCGCACTGTGGTGCCCACGGGGGAGGGAAGAGCAGACAAACCTTCACGGAGGGGAGCTGAGACTAAGACCCAGGGGGGCGGTGGCGCTCGACTGCAAAGGGCTGCCCCCTCCTGGAGGGACTAGAGGGAGTCCCCACCCGCACTGAGAGGTGACCTTGTCTGTCACTCCTCACTCAGAGTGGGAACGTTTTAGGGAGACTTTGAAGAGCCAAGTCTGTGCTTCTCCCGGGTTTAGGGGCTTGAAATGATGGGACCGGACCCCCCAGCCAGGAGCAACGGTAAGATGGGCCCAGGCAGGCGACCCTGGGGTGGGTTTTAATCTGAGAAACAAGCCGTCGGAGTCCTGTAGCACGCGGGATGCTTCGTGGCAGGCTGTGGGGCGTTTCTCTTCAAGACAAAATGAACAGCGAGATGCTGGTTACCATGGTTTCTCCCCTGCCCTGGAGTCCTGCCTGTGGGGAGCTCGGGAAAGAGTTTGAAAGCATAGAGATTGGGAAGAAAAAGTTCCCGTGTCTGGAGATGGCAGAAGCCGACGCTCAGAACTAGGAAGAGGTTTCTGGACGTCGCCCGCACCAGGTCAATATAAAACATCATTAATGGGGCGCCCGGCTGGCTCCGTCGGTGGCTCTGGTTACTCTTGATCTCAGGGTCATGAGTTCAAGCCTCACGTTGGGCGTAGAGATTACTTAAAAATAAAATCTGAGGGGCGCCTGGGTGGCTCAGTGGGTTAAGCCGCTGCCTTCGGCTCAGGTCATGACCTCAGGGTCCTGGGATCGAGCCCCACATCGGGCTCTCTGCTCCGCGGGGAGCCTGCTTCCTCCTCTCTCTCTGCCTGCCTCTCTGCCTGCTTGTGATCTCTCTGTTTCTGTCAATAAATACATAAAATCTTTAAAAATAAAATAAAATCTTAAACTCAGTAATGTTCCTACGCAGCCAGTTTCTGCCCATGACAGTGAGGAAAGTCGACACACCTGTCATGATGGGGCACAGGATGAGGACCAGGAGGAGACAGACTAGACACCGTGTGGACCCTTTTGGAGAAAATGATCCAACTTCATTGAAACCTTGAAAACATGGAGAACTACACTAGTTAATGTTAAGACTCAGTATCAAGGCGATGTCCACTCCCTCCCAGTTTCTCTGTAAGTTCGTGTCACTCCTATCAGGATCCAGACCGGGTTTCCGTTGGTCTGGACAAGCTAACAGGAGAATAAAGAGCAGGTTCTGGAAGCCCTGGGGCAGAGCAGAGGAGCCTATGGGGCGTCCCGATGCGGTGAGACCCGGCGTCGGAGCCCGTGGGTAGAGTCGCCTGAGAGCAGCAGGTGGGCAGGGCAAGTCGGCCCTGTCAGCCCCGGGGGAGGGACAGGACCCTCACCCTCGCGAAGGACGACGCAAACACTTGGTTTTGTGCGTGAGCAAATCTGCTGAAAGTGAACCTCGGAGGACGACTAATGCGTCGGGGAAGCATTTCTTAAGCAAGAAACAAACGGTCCCAAACAGGGCAGGACAGTCGGATCGGTTGAGTTCCGCGTTTCCGCGGGATGGAAGGCGAGGTTAACGTTGAACGAGATCAGCCAAGGCTTCACCAACAAAGGGCTACTCCGCAGACTACAGGCTGGCCTCCTCCACAGCAACCAGGGACAAGTGAGGGCAGGGACGAGGGTGACGGAGGGGCCGGGGATCACGGGTGCAGGCACGTGACCTGCAGTCGGCATAGCAAAGCCAAGTCACCTTCCGGGGACCTGGGGAAGCAGCGAGGCCTACAGCAGGGCCCCCTTGGCTGTCACGTGGGCCAGCGTCCCACCGCGGGGGACAGGGGTTCGTGAGGGTCAGTCCCGGATGCCCGTGCCCCCCACCAGCCCTGCCCCACTAGGTGCCCCCTCACAGCCATTGGCACAGACGCACGTCAGGTGCCCCCAATGCTGGGCTCGCTGTGAGCAGCAGCCGTGGGGCGTGGTCACGCGGGGCAGCAGAGGGTGCATGTGGGAGGCCGGGCACAGCAAGCTCTCCTGCGGGCCGCAGACAAGCAGCCTGGGGAGGAAGGTGGAAGCTGGAGGCAGGGGGCAGAGGTCAGACCCAGGCCCTCCGGGGACCTGGTTAGATGGCGTGTGGCGGTGACCCTTCCACAGAGAAGAGAGTGGAGATGCCCCAGGGTGCCCCCAGAAAACCCTCGCCAGACAGCTCCTCTGCGCCGTGGGCAGGGTGGCCCATCCTGGACGCTCAACCTTGGTTTCTGAGACCTTCGGAGCTGGGGTGGGAGATGGCGGGGTGGCTCCGGAGGCCGAGTCAGACCAGCTCCTCCGGGGGGACTAGGAGGACAGCTGTTCTCTTGGGCGTGCCCTCTTTCGTTCTGTGAATTCCCTACAACGCGCACACGCGACTGCCGTAATCAGGAAACAGGTGCTATTGGGTTGAGCAAACTGCTCCTGGAGTTTTGTGAGTCAGCACCGCTCTCCGTGCCCCCCCCCCTCGCCGTCCCCTCCCCAGCCCTCTGGGGGCTTTAGAAGGGACACCATCTCCCACGGGGTTCTGTGCGAGGACGGTCTGCGGGGGACATGCTGGTCACAGCGGTGAAAGGCCTGTCGGTAGGTCTGTGCATGTGCGTAAGTTGGAAGATGAACGTAGTTGTTTTTATTCTAAGAAGAAATACATATTCAGTGTTTTT
>NW_019154096.1:79883548-79949361 GCF_002288905.1 Enhydra lutris kenyoni
ACACAGACACACACACAGACACACGTTCTTTCACCTTTGCACTGTGTTAAAATACACACGACACAAAACTTGCCGTCCATTTCCGTGGTTACACGCAGTCACAGCATCGTGCCCCCCGCCCCGCCGTCCACCCCGTCGCTCTCGTCTTCTCGTGAACCTGGAACTCTGTCCCCATTAAACACCCAGACCCACCGCCCTCCCCTGCCCTGGCGCCCATCTTCCAGCTTCTGTCTCAGTGACCTTGACCTGAGGGCATCCTGTGAGCCGAACCACAGGGCATTTGTGTCTGCGCGACCGCACTCAGCCTAGTCCCCGGGGAACCCCCGCTGCCGCGTGCGTCGGAGCTGCCTTCCCTTTTTGAGGCCAAACGGGGTCCCATGGCCGGGAGGGCTCGTCCGCTCACCCATCAGCAGCACGTGGGCGGCTCCCGGGCTGCGGCTCCGTGGCAAGCGCTGCTGTGAACACGGGGTCCCGCGTGGAATGAGCGGTTCTGCCGTGACCCCGCGTTCACCGCTGGAGGACCCCCCGCGCTGCTTTCCATGGCAGCCGCGCCGTTTCCCGCCAGCCGTGGACGCCGTTCCATCTCCCGCATCACCGACAACACTTGGTTTTCTCTCGTTCGTTCTTTCCAACGCAACCATCCCAGGGAGCATGCGGGGCGCCGCGGGGCTGTGATCTGCGTTTCCCTCGTGATGAGCGTGTGGAGCGTCTTTCCAGGAGCTTCTCGGCCGTCCGTGCACCTTCTCTGAAGAAGGGTCCGTGCAAGCCCTTTGCTCATTCCTGACCCAGGTCGTTTGTCTCCTCGTTGCTGAGTTGCGGGCCTGCTCTCTGTGTTCTGGTACTAACCCCTCATCGGATGTCAGATTTGCAAATGTTTTCTCCCACTCTGTGGGTTGCCTTTTACTCCGGGGACATTTTCTCTTGATGCACAAAATCCTCAGATTTTCACGAAGCCCAGTTCAACCGTTTCTTATTGTGCCTTTGGCGTCGTAGCCAAGAAATCGTTGCTGAGTCCAGAGTCACGAAGCTTCGGTCCCGTGTTGTCTTGTCGGAGCTGTGTTGCTCTGGGTCTCGCGTTAGATCCTGGATCTAGCTCCACTTAATTTCGGCGTGTGGCACCGGCATCACCCCTCATCGCCCCTCGCGTGGGGACATCCAGTTTCCAGCGCCGTTTGTTGAAGAGACTGGCCTTTCTCCGCCGAATGGTCTTGGTTCCTTGTCAGAAGTCTTTGGCCACGTGTGCAAGGATTTCTTTCTTGGCTCCCTATTCTTTCTCTCTTTAATGCACACACTTATTTTTTGACATAGCAACGTGATCGTGTTATAGAAACTGGCTTTTTACAACTTATTTATTTATTTATTTTTTAAGATTTTATTTTTAAGTAATCCCTGCACCCGTCATGGGGCTTGAACTTACAACCTGGAGATCCAGAGTCTCCCACTCCACCCACCGGGGCCAGCCAGGTGCCGGTACACACACTGCCCTTTGGAAAAACCTAGTCTGTTGTTCACGTCCTCCCACGTTGTTGGGTCTCACCGAGCCAGGTTCCGCCGGTCTCGCCGAGCCGGGTTCCGCCGGCGCCCATGTGCTGGTGGACGCGTTCCGTCCTAGTGCCGGCTGTCTCTGTGCGGACACGGAGAACACTGCCAGCTTCTGGTGTTCTGTGGCAGCGACGGTCCCATAATCATCCAAACGAGCCGTATTTGAAGTTGTGAGAGCGCTGTCTGGCACAGGGTGCGTGTGTAAGAGTGTGAAACGCCATTGTTCTACCATTTCCTTGGGCGCCTTTCTAGGCGTCACATTGCTGAGTTCATGGCCGTGCGCCGTCCAGCGTGCCTCTCCCTCCGCTGGGGGAGCAGCCACCCTGCGACACGGGTGCAGGGCCGCAACAGGCCCCACGAGCGTTAGCATCCTCGTCTCGGGGCACCGTCATGTGCCCTTCCGCACGGTGGGGCTTGGACCTGGTCTCTGGTCCCCCGTGTCAGCACAGCACCTGTCAGCTGTGTGGCCGCGGGCTGGCTACCCGGCCTCTGCGGGCCTCGGTCTCCTCACCTGTGCAGGAGAGACGGCGGTGACAGTTCGCAGGCTGGGCTGTCATGACTGGGACGGGTCGGTGGCTGGAAGAGCTCAGGAGAGGCCGGCGGAGTGTGCTCACTGCTGTGGGAGGCACGCGCCAGCGTGCCCCAGGACGACTTGGTCATGGGTTCTAACTTACAGTTACGCAGGGGAGGACAAGTGCAAGGCTAATGCAAACCTACACTTCCGACATTCTCACCATCATACTGGATGTTACTGGTTTTTACTCTGTGGGTTCCTGCCCGAATGATGCCCGCTGGGTCTAGGATGGGGTGCAATTTGGACATTTGGGTCCATGTTGGAGGGGTGGGGTGGAAGGGCAGGGCGTGTGCAGGGCTGGCTGGGAGCAGAGGGCCAGGGAGGGCCCTCACTGGCCAAGGATCAGGCCCTAACTGGGGAGAACCACGGCTGGGAGCCTCGGCCCTCCTCCCTCCTGGTTCTAGACCCAGTGCAGCTGCGGCTAGTGTCTTGGCAGGGCAGCGACCGGCAAGGCCATCGGCAGCCCCGGTGGTAATTGGTGCCTTGATCCAATCGGGTGCTGTTGCTAAGCACCCAGCAGCCCGGAACCCTGTAGGGCCTGCGTTTTCTCGAGAGCCGGCTTGGGGCACTTTGCTTCTCTGGAGCTGTGCTGGGCGATTCGGCGGTGCAACGGGCTCGGAGGGCTCTTGTGCCCGCGCTCCTACCGGCCAGATGCATTCCTGTGTTTTCATTCCTTGGGGCTTAAGCACAGTCATCCTTCCAGCATCTCAGCATTTAAATGAAACAGTCTTTTGGAGCGGAAGTGCCTGCCTCTTACTGACCTTGCAGCCGCATGAAATCCAGGGGTTTTCCAAGGACAGGGGGACTGAAATGGTCTTGGGAAGCCACCGGCCCCGGGGGGCGAGCTCCGGCAGCGAGGCCCCCCTTCCCCCTCTTCCCCACCTGTTTGCTCCTGAGGACTGGGGGGAGCGGCCGGGGCCTAGGATTCCTCCTGCTGTGCACAGGGAGAGAAGCGGCTTCCCACCGGGCAGGGCAGACCGCCTCCTCCCCCACCCAGGAGCCGTGGTCACGGGCTGGGGGTGCGGCGCTGGGCGTTCCTGAGGAGCCTGTCCGGGGAGGAGAGCCTAGGGATCGGCCGCTGCTTGGAAACGCGGTGGAGCCGCTCCCTCCCCTGACGCCGGCTGGTAAATTCCAGCTGAGAAATCAGAGCGAGCGGCGCGGTGCTGAGTCATGGAACCCGGGAGCGAGAGCGGGACGCAGGCCACGGGCTGAGCCTCCGAGCCAGAGGCATCGGCAGGAGGCCGCAGAGGTGAGAGCAGGGGGCGCAGGGCTGCAGCAGGCCGGGTTTCCGTTCTGAGCGCTGCAGGGCTCCGCGGCTCTCGGCCTGGGCCCCAGGTCTCCGTGCACAGGCTGCCCACACCTCAATTCACTTCTCTATGTGGAGGCAGACCTGCGCCGCGGGAAGTGAAGGGTGTGGAAGAGCGCGTCGCCTCAGCCGCGCAGCCCCACCGAGGGCTTGGGGGCCCTTCTGTCTGCGCTCCTGTGTGCACCCGGGGAGGCCGGGCCTGCGTGCCTGTGGGCAGCGGGGTTCTCTGCCTCAACACCGGGGGGATCCGGCCACGCCTCAGGGCTGGAGTTTGCTCCCGTGGCCGCCGTGGGCCGCAGGACGTGTGCCGAGCACCCCGCGAAAGCAGCGGCAGCTCCTCCCTGTGCAGCTGGGTCCCCCGCTCGCTCATCCCTGACGGGGGCGGCGGCTGCGGGGGACGCCTCTGGGCCTGGTTTTCTTGTTGAGAGCCAGGCGTGTTGATGGCTCTGGTCCTTACCGCCCGTGGGCCCGGGGCCGGCTGGTGTCTTCGCTGTGACACTCAGGACTCACGTTGTGTCCACCGACACCACTTCTTGTGCGAGGAACGTGGGTTTGGGGGAAATCACAGACTTGTTACATGTTTCGCTTTTACGTGTGACACCGGCTGCGTGTTTCCCACGCTTTGCCTGGGCGGATGCGGGGCAGCCCCTCCGTGGCTCAGTTTCCCCCGGCGCTCTGGGAGACCAAGGGCAGGCAGGGCTGCGGTGGAGAGAGCACTCCAGGGAATCTGGCAGGATGCGGGCGGCTGGGCCCCGACCTCACCCGGACAGCAGCGTAAGCACCGGGCAGTGTGGCCCCACGGCCCTGCCCGTCAGCGGGCCCAGCCGGCAACACAAACCCAGACCCGAGCTTGTACCAGAGGATTCTCCGTGGTCTGAGCCCTTGAACAGGTCAGCCGCGGTGGGGGTCACGGGCGAGCAGGTCAGGCCAGCACGGACCCTTGCCCCCAGGTTCCGGGTGAAAAGTCGGCTCTGTCTGCGGTTCTCGGGGGTTCCAGAAAGTCGAGTAGACGGTGGTGCGTGCGCCCTTGCGGCTGAGCGTGCGGCCGAGGGTCGGCGGGGGTCAGGACGGTGCACTTGTGTCCGGGTTTCCTTTTCCGCGATTCCTGCTGCTCTGTGGGCACCCCTCCCCAGACACGGGCAGGGAGCCCACGGTTCCCACGGTCACGCAGCTGCCCCTAAGGGCCGCCGCTCAGAGGACACCATGAGCAGCTGGGAGGCGTCCCTGCAGCTGGGCCTCTAGGAAGAAGGAAACAGGACTGTGCGTCCCACGGAGTTTGGAACAAGCTGCTCTAAGAGCTCACGGGGGCGTCGTGCGGACCACGGCTTCTGTGCACCAGGCATTGCACGTGGGACAGACGCCACACCTTTTGACTTCTCTCCTGCCCAGTTTCCAGACTCAGGAGCCGCGTGGACGCCGGAGCAGCCCTCTGTCATGCAGAGACGCGGCCTTTCTGGAAACTCCCTGTCTTCCTGCGCAAACTGTGTGGGCGCCCGTGTCCTGTCTCAGGTTTGGCGCCGTGGGTCCAGCCCCCTGGGCAGGTGCCAGGGAGCACCGTGAGGGGTGCTCGGGAGCCCCAGATGGGAGCCGGCCTTCATCGGCCACACACGACAGCAAGTGGTGGGCCATGGTCACCCCTCTGGCGCCCTTCCCCATGGCCCTGGGTGACAACACTTAGTGACAGCTCAGGAATTCTGTCAGGGGCTCCTGGGTGGCTCGGATGGTTGAGTGTCTGCCTTTGGCTCAGATCGTGATCTTTGGGTTCTGGGATCAAGTCCCGCATGGGGCTCCTGGCTCAACCAGAAATCTGCTTCTCCCTTTCTCGCTGCCTCTCCACCTGCTCATGCTCCCTCTCTATCTCTGTCTCAAATGAGTAAATAAAATCTTAAAAAGAAATTAAGAAAGAAAGAAAGAAATTATTTTTGTCAAAACGCCCCTCGATGGGCACCGCTGACGAGGCAGGCTGTCAGAACCCGCATCCGTGCCACAGAGGCCTGGGGCCAAGCACGGCCTGGCCTCGACACGAAGCCAGACCCAAGCCATGAAGAGGGAAGGGGGCCCCAGCCCGGGATTCTGTCCCGCTCGCGATGAGGGCTTTGACCCAAGAGCAGGGTCATGAATGGTCAGGACCAGACACCTGGAGGCTCGGCCGGCGTCTGCTTCGCACACGGTGTCTCCGGGGTCAGAGCACACGCCGTCGTGGAGGGACCCAGGCCCCGCAGCCCTTGTGGACAACCCCCTCCTGGTGGGAGCCAAGGTGACAGGCTGGGGCCACTGTCGCAGCAGCAGTAGCGGACTCAGGGAAGAAAGAAGGCTTCTTCCCCGCTGTCCTCTGCTCACGACCTCCCTGGACACATGTGGGCGCTGTCTCCTCCCAGCCCTGGGGGGTCCCTGCCCCTGACGCCAGCTGCGCAGCCCCTAACGGACCTTTCCTTGGCACTGGTGGGACACAGGAGTCTGTGTTTTCCTAACAGGTCATTAGATGCGTTTTCTTTATGACATACCGGTTTTGGTTCTTCTTTTTTTTTTTTTAATTGAGTATATTCTCATGATGGAAACGTTAAAAGAATCTAGGAAAGGAAAAAAAAAAACAAGACCCACAAAATAAAATATTAAGATTTTAGAATATCTTCCCTTTCTTTTTTTCCCTTTCCATTCCTGTTTGCCTCGTCGGCCCGTTTGTGGGAGACGCTCGCTTCCTGGGAGCGTGAGCTCTTGGCGAGCGCCCCTTGAGAGTACGCCCGGCGCCTCCCTGGGCAGGAGCCCCGTCCCTACGAGTTGAGGTTGGTTCGGGGTTTTCACGATCGCAGGCAGCACGGCACTGAGCACCTCTGAGCCGAAGTTCCCCCCGGGTCCGCCAGCCTCCTGGGGCCGACTCCTGGACGCAAAGCCTGGGACCGAGTGTGAGGAGTGTGTGGCACATCGGTGGGCACACGTCACCCCGTCCTTCCCAGAAGGGCCCGCGCGGCTCACCTTTGTCCGGGGATGCCCCGAGGAGCCAAGTGAGTGCGTCCCGTGTGTCTCGGAAACTTCCTTTATGCCCAGGAAACTGCCTCTGCCTCAAGTGCGGACCGTCCGCGCCGTCTCTGCCGGCTTCTCACTGCTCCCTCCCGGTCCTCCAGACAAGCCCTTCTGCCCAGGCCCACACCGCCGGTGTATTTTCTCTGGAAGTGCGTGTCAGCGGTCGTAGGATAAACGCACGTATGTCTTCAGATCCGGCTTCTTCCACTCTGTGTAAGTGTGCCAAGATTTACTGTTGGATTCACCGTTCATTCTTTCTTCTTCCCGAGCATCGTGTGGATGTCCCCTACCTTGTGTGTCCACGCCCTCGAGGATGATCTCGGGGTTGCTTCCCGTTGTCGCCGGGCGGATACGGCGGCTCCGAGCACTCCCGTGCGAGTCCTTGTGCAGACGCAGACTCGCATCTCCCTTGGGCTCATCCGTAGGCCGATCCCACGGGAGGCGTTTCATTTTCTCAGAAAGCAGCCGAGCGTCTTCCGGGGGGTCGGACCGTGCTGCGTGCCCAGGCACCGCGCGTGTGGCGCAGCAGGTGGCCCTGCTGGCAGGTGAGGGCAGGGACACCTCATTTTACTGAAGTTCCCTGATGACTGTGGGTGCGTCCTGCCCCGGGCTTCTTGGCGGCCTGTACACCCACTTGCCTCGGTGACGAGTCTCTCAGAGCTCTTGCCCATTTTTAACCTGGGTTGTCACTTTACGATTGAATTTTGAGGGTTTCAGAGTGCCGATGCCCATATATTCTGGATACAAATCCTCCACCAGATGTGTGTTTTGCAAATAGGTTTTCTTAGTCCATGAATGGTCTTTTCGTTTTCTTAACAGTTTCTTTCCCAAAACAAGAAATTCAAAATTTTTGTAAAATTTAAAATTTTTGTCAAGTCCAGTTTGACGATATTTTCTTGTACGGGTCTTGCTTTTTCATCCCAAGATCGTGAAGACTGGATCTGTGTTTTCACTTGGAGGTTTTACGGTTTCATGTTTCCACTGGTTCCGTGGTCCCTTCAGACTTGACCGTGAACGTGGTGTGGGCTGTGGACGGAACTGGGGTGTTCGGGGCTTTCTCGAGTGGGCGCACAGACGTGTGAATGTTCCGGCTCTTCGAAAGACTGTCTTTCCTCCATTGAGTTTTCTTGGATCCTTTGTTATACGGCAGCTGAACAGAGACTACGTGGGTCTGCTCTTCCGTTCTGTCCCATTGAGCTGGGCGTCCTTACATCCGTGTCACACCGTGTAGACTGCGTAGCTTTCTTGTGAACTGGAGAGTCGTAGTGATTTCCAGCTCCAAATGTGTTATTTTTCAAAACTGGTTCATTTAGATCATTTACTTTTCCCATAGCCATTTTAGAAACAGCTTGTCAGTTTATACAAAATGGGTCTGTTAAGATTTTGACTGGGATTGGGTTTACTCTAAATTTCAGTTTGGGGAAAGTTAGCATCACAACAGGGTTGAGTCTTGCGATCCACGAACCGTGACTATCTCTCCATTTCGTTAGTCTTCAGTTTTCTCTCATGAATGTCTGGAGTCTTAAGGTGCACAAATATTGTAAATATTTTGTTAGATTTATTCCTAGGTATTTCACGTTCTTTTGGGGCTGTCATAAAAGGTATTGTTCTGTGATAGAATAACTTGTTGCTAGCATGAAGAAATATAGCGGATAAATATAATTTATTTTTCTCTTTTGATCTTTAAATTTGTTAATTTGCTAACCTCATGTGTTCCAGGTCGATTCCTTGGGGTTTTCTATGTGGACAGTCGTGTCGTGTGTGAACAGAAATGCCTTTAGCTCTTCCTGGTTCACTGTTGACTAGGGACGGTGAGCGCAGGGGTTTCCCCTCGTTCTTTATCTTAGGGGAGAGGTGGCACCTCTTCCACTATTTACTAAGTACGGCACTAGCCACACCTGTTCTTTCATGGACGGCCTTCATCAAGTCAAGGAAGCTTCTTCTCATGACTTTTGCTGGAAGTTTTTGTTGTGACTGGATTTTGAATTTTGTCCAAAGGCTTTTCTACGTTTTTCAAGATGATTACGCATTTTTCAATATATTAATATGGTGAGTTAAAGGGCCTCATTTAAAAAATATTAAACCAATTTTGCATTCCTTATACATGTCCCATGTGATTCCACTATATTATCCTTCTTACATATCGCTGAATCGAGTGGCTAATTCTGGTGAGGATTTTTCCATCTGTCCTAACGTGGGGTATTCTTTTCTTGTGATGTCTTTGTGTAGTTTGGATATCAGAGTAAGGTTGGGAAGTGTTCACTTCTCTTCTGGAAGAGTTGATGTTGGATTGTCCTTATTCTTTCCTTGAATGTTTGCTAGGATTCACCAGTGCATGTGTCTCTGCCTAGGATATTCTGTGTTGGAAGATTCTTACCACAAATTCAATTCCTTTAATGGATAAAAGGGTGCTCAAGTTATGAGTGAGCTTTGTTAGTTTGTATCTTTCAAGGAATTTATCCATTTCATTTGTTATTTCTTAACGTCTGTAGGACACGTAATGATGTCTTTTTGTTCATTCCTGATATTGTTATTTATGTCTCATTTTTTTCCCAGGTGTTTATTAATATTGTTAATATCTTCAAAACACCAACTTTAAGTTTTTTTTATTTCTCTTATTGTTTATGTTTTTTAATTTATTGCTTTCTATGAACATTTATTATTTCTCTTCTACTTACCTTACATTTACTTTCTTTTTCTTCTTCTGTGTTCTTAAGGCGGAAGCTTAGACTAGGGATTAGATTAGGGTTAGAGACCTTCCTCATCCCCAGCATAAGCGTTTATTGTCCTTCGTGCTCTCTCTATACCACTGAGATTATGCCCCACCCATTCTGGTATTTGAGCTTTTATTTCTATTCACTTCAAAATATTTTTCTAATTTATTTATAATTCCTTAATTTCTTTTTCACCTATGTGTTATTTAGAAGTATGTTTAACATTTCCAGGTATTTAAATTTTTTTCTCAGTATCTTTTTTCTACATATTTTAATTAATTTTGGGGGGAGGGTGCAGAGAACATACCTTGGATCATCTCACTTATTTTAACTTTGATGAGATTTGTTTCAGCATGTAGTCTATTTTGATGACTATTTTATGTCCACTCGAAAATACTGAATATTCTGTTGTTGGATGATGTTTCTATCCTACAAATGTCAATTGGGTCAAACTAGTTGATACTGTTGTTGAAATCCTTTATATCCTTAACTCATCTTTATGCATTTACTTCACATCTCACTGAGAGGTGAGTGTTGAAGTCTCCAATTCTAGGTGTGAAAATTCCTATTTTTACTTGCATTTCTGTGGTTTGTGTTTTATGTGTTTTTGAAGCTCTGTTGTTTAATTGCTATGCCCTCTTGATGTAGCAAGTCCTTTCTCATTCTGTAATGTCCCTCTTAATCCCTGGCAATGTTTCTTGCTCTGAAATCTACATGGTGTCACACGAGTACAGTCTCTTCAGCTTCTTTTGTGTAGAGTTTGCATGATTAACTTTCTCCATCCTTTTGCCTTTAACTCATCTATGCCTTATATTTAATGTGAGTTTCTGGTAGATTGTGTAAAGTTGGCCTTTACACAAGGTAGATTGTGTAAAGCCGGCCTTTCTAAAAAAAAAATACTTGTCTGAAAATGTCTACCTTTACATTGTGTCTTTTCACCTGTCTGCCTTTAGTATTTAATGACACGATTGGCGTGGAACCTAGCTTTCTGCTCTTTATTTTCCATTTGTGTTAGCTCTTCTTTGTTCCTCCTTTCTTGACTTCTGTGGGGTTGAGTATTTTTATGACCCTATTTGCCTGTCGGTTATTCATGGCCCTTCTCGTTCAGTTTAATTTTTGGTGCTCGCTTCAGGGCCTCGGTATCATCTTGAACTCATTACAGTCCTTCTTGATATTGTTCCAGTTTTTGTGTTATTAATGACCTTCATTTTCTTTCCCACTTTTCCTATTGTTTTACGATATTTTACTTTCATGTGCTGTGTACTCTACAATGCACTGTTCCTGGTTTCGCTTTGGATAATTTGTTATCTTTCAAGGGGACGACATGTCAGGAAAGAGTCTTTTATACACACCATCAGTTTTATTACTTTGAGCTTTCTTCCTTTCTCTGTGTAGATGGTTTCCCATCTGATAGCATCTCTTCTGTCTGAAGAACTTCCTTGAACATTTTTTGTAGCACAGATCTTCTGGAGGTAAATCCTTTCAACTTTTGTTCATCTGGAAAAGTCTAGTTCTCCTTTTTGGTAACAGCTTTAATAATCTGTAAGTCATCCACTTAAAGTGTGAATTCACAGGGCTTTAGTATATTCACAGGGTTATGCAGCTGTCACCACAAATTTAGAACATTTCTGTCACCCCAAAAAGAAGCCCTATGCCATTAGCTGACACTTCTCACTTCCCCTGTCCTAAGCCTGCGGCAAACTCTCATCTACTTTCTTTCTCAAGTCGCCTTTTCTGGCCATTTCATAAAAATGGAGTCATACAGTATATGACCTTCTTTCTTTTTTTTTTTTTTAAGATTTTATTTATTTATTTGACAGAGATCACAAGTAGGCAGAGCAGCAGGCAGAGAGAGCAGCGGGGGATGCAGGCTCCCTGCTGAGCAGAGAGCCCGATGTGGGGCTCGATCCCAGGACCCTGAGATCATGACCTGAGCCGAGGGCAGAGGCTTAACCCACTGAACCCCCCAGGCGCCCCGGTATATAACCTTCTATGTCTGGCTTCTTTCATCCTGTCCTGTTTGCAAGGCTCACCCATACTGTTGCCTGTATCCCCATCTCTCTCCTACCAACTGCTAAATGATGTTCCATTGTATGGCTAGACCATGTCTGATCTGTCCATCTGTCAGATGAATATTCATGTTGCTCCACTTTCTGGCTGCTGTGAACTTTGTGTGGATGTGGTACATCCTGGGGGACATCCTAGGAATGGGAGGGCTGAGTCATATGGTGACTGGTACACGATGTGAGGACACGTCAGACCATTTCCTGAAGCAGCTGCACCACCCGCAGTGCACGAGGGCTCCGATTTACCTGCCGCCTGACTTGTTATTTACTAGGTTTTAAAAATACTTATTTTTAAATAAGTATAATACTTATTTTTAATTATAAATAATACTTGTTTTTAAATAAGTATTTTTTTTACTGGGTGGCTCAATCGTTTAGGCGTCTGCCTTCAGCTCAGGTCATGATCCGGGGTCATGGGATTGAGTCCCACATCAGGCTCCCTGCTCACAGGGGAGTCTGCTTCTCCCTCTGGCCCTCCTCCCTGCTCATGGTCTCTCTCTCAAATAAATAAAATCTTTTTTAAAAAAATAAAATTAAAAATGTATTTAAAAAATACTTCTTATAGTAGCCATCATCATGGATGTGAGGTGGTCAGCTCCTTCATTCCTGCAAGATATGTTTGCTAAGCATAGAATTCTAACTTGGTAGGTGGTTGGTTTGGTTTGGTCTGGTTTTTCCAGCACTTTGAAGCCGTTGCTCCATTGTCTTCTAGCTTCATTAATTCTCGTCCTGTTCCTCTGAGTGTCATGTGCTTCCTACTCTCCTTGGTTCTGTTACAGGTGTTTTTTTCAGTTCTGGTGTCCATCAGTTTGACTATGGCATGTCTACACTTCTTCTTCCTGTTTGGGGATCTATGAGCTCCATGAATCAGTGAGTTGTTGTGTTTCACTAATTTTGAACAGTTGTTGATGTTTTCTTTCTTTATATATTTCTTCTCCCTGTTCTCTTGTTTTACTCTGGGACTCCACCCCTGCCTTCTCTTCCAGGCTGCTTGATTCTGCTCGACATGGTTAGAGACTCTGTTTTCTCTCTTCTCCTTTGTTTCACGTTGGACGGTTTCCTGTCTTCAAGTTCTTGGAGACTTCCCTCAGCAGTGTCAATTCCACGGGTGAGCCAGCCAAAGGAATTCTTCACCTCTGAGGTCATGATCATTGTTTGCAATGTCTCCATTCGAGTCTTTCTCATAGTTCCCATTTCTCTGCTGGTTCCTGTCCCTTCAGTCATCATGTCCTTCCTTTCCGTTAGATCCTTGAGCATATTAGTCACAGTTCTTTAAATGTTCCGTCTAGTAGCTGCAATGACTCCGCACCTCTGAGTCTAGTTCTTCTGGTTGCTTGACAGTGGGTGGTTTTCCTTGTATTTTGTTTTGTTTTTCTGTGTCTTGTAATTTTTTATTGAGTATCAGTCATTGTCTGTAGAGGAACAGTAGAAAACGTTTGAGGAAAATATCTAAGCACAGATATGGATATAGCTCTTCTTGAGTTCATGTGTGGGTTTGAGTCGAACCAGGAAATCGCTGACCTGGGTTCGGGCTTTGTAGTTTTTGTCAGTACGCCCCAGCCGACAAGGGTTCAGATCCCTCATGGCAGGCTGCCGGCACACTGCAGGCTCACACGGCCGCAGGCTCTAGTCTGTGTCTCTGCCGCACCTCAGCTTCCAACACACCCTGCACATCTGCACCGCAGAAGGGGCCGTCTCTGAGGCCTTGCCCCTCCCCCAGCTAGACTGCCGTTGCTTGTTATTCACTGTGAGGCTTGTTTTGAGGAAAGGGGGTCTTGGTTTCTTCTGTGTAGCCTTAGATGAGTTGAGGCATTTGTGCCTGAACTTGGACGGTCAGCCTTCTGAGGATCCCTGCCCTCTTCCCCAGCAGCCAAGCTCTGTCTGTGTCAAGGGGCCTCCGTCTTCCTCCCCAGGGGCAGGGGTTTGGGGCTTTGCCTCTTACCCTAGAGGTACGGATACTTTTCTAGATCCTGGGGCCAGAAGGAAGGAGGGATCTTGCTTTTATCCTTATCCCGGTGACCCTGTAGACAGAGGGCTTGCTGCCCTTCTCCCAGTGGCTTAAGGCTTTTGCTTTGTGTGCAATATGGGTTCTGGTGGTGGGGAGAGTCTCGTACCTGTCCCAGGCAGCAGACAGCCTCTTGCAGATCCACACCACATGGGGAGCCCCTCCAGCTTCTGCCCTGCCCTCAACCTCTCTTGTGTCTGGACGTGAGTGATTCCCAACTGACCTGTCAGCCCACATCCGGCCCTTGGAATCACGTTAAACTTGGAGCTTATTTCTTCTTACCGACTTCTTTCTCCTGTGCTCCACCTAAGGTTGCCTTGGGGCCTCAACTCTTTAACAGGCTTGAGGAAAGATGGGATTTTATAGATTATGGCTGGGACATTCTCTTGTGATTTTTTACATCATAAGCAGAGGAGGTTTTCTCATGATTTTAAAATCATTTTTTTCTTCTTTGTAAATTATCTCCTTTGATAGTTACCATTTATCTTGTGAGATCATAGTATTTTTATCGAGTTTCATGATCTCCTGATACCGTGAAGTTATTAACTTTTTAATTGGATTTACTGCGCACACTGTTTCAGCTTGGTTTTAGCTCCTTGATTGCATGACATCTATAATAGAGAGATGTAAATTTTTAATGTGTTGGAATCTGCTGGCTTTTCCTGTTGCGAATTCCTTTCATCTTCTCTAAGCCTAGGAGGCCGCTCTCTCCAGAGACTTGAGAAATGCTCGTTTCTACTCTCCCCGCTTTCGTTTTCCTCCTCGGGTCTCTTCCGTCCATTTGGGGTTTCGTTGGGAAGCAGGATCCAGAGATCTGCTTTTCTTTGACAATTAGCCAACGGAGCCAGTCTTTTGGAGTGCTCTCCCTCCCCTTACCTCGGAACACAATGTACGTGGACTGTAACGTGGGGCCTATTTTCTGAACCGTGTGATGTTTCTCAGTCACACGGTCATTCGTGAGGTTGGGGTTTATCCGGCTTAGTAAAATTACCCGATTTTGGCTAGAGACACCAGTTTCTGTTACAAAAAGTTTGCTGTATTTCTGCCAGGCCCTTGTTGTTGCTGGTCTTTCTGGGTACCGTGGCCACAACTGTCTCAGGGGTCACTGAGTGAGTCCATTTTTCTTCGCTGCTGCTGCTGTGTGGCCAGTTGCTGGGCCCCCGAGTTCCTGGGCAGCCTGAGCCTGAACAGGATGTCATCTGAACCCCCCCAGGCCGTGAGGTCCGACGGGCACCACAGCGCCCCATCGTCAAATGGATGTGCAGCATAGATTAGGTTAGCTCGAGCAGGCCCAGAGACACAGGCAAGTCCTCTGGTTCCGACAATCCCTCTCCTGCTATGGCACCTCATCTCTCCCGCTCACCCTGTGGCCTTGGGGGGCCTCCCTGGGACCAGCTGGCTGAGGAAGAGAGGATGCAGGCCTCACTGGCAGGTGGTTCTGCCTGACACGCACGGGTCGCCCAAGGAGGGTGCATCACCTTGGGTGCTAATGTCTGTATTAACTTTCTGTTGTTGCCAAAACGAATTGCCACCCATCTAGTAGCTTACAACAACCCAGACTTGCCATCTCACAGTTCCTCAGCCGGAAGTCTGGGATGGGGCTAAGCCTGAGTGTGGCCTGCTGCTGTCCTTTCTGGAGGTCCTGGGGGCGGGGTGGGGGTGTCTGTGTCCTTGCTCATTTGGTTGTCAGCAGAGCTTGGCTCTTTGGCATTGGACCGTGAGTTTGATTTCCCTGTGCTGTGTGACCCAAAGTCTCTGCCTGCCCAGAAGCTGTGTCGACCCCTGGCTTGGGGCACCTTCTTCCATGTCCAGGCCAGTGGTGATGGTCTACATCTTCGTCACCTGCACCTTTTGGGCCTTTTCTAGGAAGGAGTCTCTGCCTTTAGGATCTATGTGATCTGATGGGACTGCAGACCGCATCTCAGGGTCTTAACCTGAGCACATCTGTGAGATCGCCCTGTCACATAAAGGAACCTGTTCACACGTTGCAGGGTTAGGATCTGGACAATATTGGGGGACCCACTCCTGCCCCCTCGCAGAGCGTCCCTGGGTGATCAAAACCCAAATGCTGACCCTCTTTCCTAAATCAATACAGGTTTTCTGTTAGGACGTATTTCTAAGAAATCTTGTATTTAAAAAAACATATTCTAGAACAAATTTTTTCTGTGGATAAAATGGCAGGGAGCTAAAAATTTCGGATTTACCGTAACAATGGAAATAGTCCACAAAAATCTCACTACAAAAGGCGCTCTATAACTCTAAGTCCATTTTTAATCGACAGATATACAATGTGTACTGGTTAATCAAACTGAAATGTGAGCCGTGTCCATCATAGGGAGTTCTGGGACCTTTACAGGTGGCAGAAGCAGACAGACAAACGGTGTCTGCCGAGCCCTGGCCGTGCACCTGGCTTGTCTCTCTGGGCTGTGTGCTCTGCGCCTTGCCGAACCAGAACACTGGTTCTCGGGGTCAGATCTTAGATGCCTGCGGCATCCCCAGCGAGCAAGTACACTGGGTCAGGAGGCAGGTGTTTCCTGATGCTGCCCTGAGCAACTGTCCTTTTTCCTAAAGAGTAAACCCTGTCAGTTCAGAGCTGTCCCACGTGGTGGCCGTCACGTGCACCTTGTCCCGCCATTGCCGCACCTCCCTTGCCCTTCTCACGTCCGGGCTTCCATCAGACGACACCCCCGCCCCCGACACACACACACACAACTGTAACTACAAGCCAGCCGTCCTCAAGCAGACCTGTTCTCCCACCTCTGATGGACACCGACACACATTACCAACCATCAGGGCATTCCTCCCTAAAGTATATTTGCAAAGCCCTTGTCCAGAGGCATTTGCCATGAACGAAGTTTTCCTGAATTTCTCCTCTGGCTGTGACAGGGTCACCAGTCACTGTCTCCAGGTGTTAGGCACCCGCAGGGTCTGTTGTCCATCCTGGCTGTTAAACTCATCTTTCTTTACAGCCCCTGCCAGGCCCTCCAGCTCAGGTCCCCGTGGCTGCCCTTCAGGCACAGTCCAGGACCAGTCCTGTGGACCAGTGAGGCCTCTGTCTGGGCTCGTGGTCCTGGTGAGCCATGTGACGCTTTCCTGACGCCAGGGGACACATGTAGGCTGTGCAGGGGGCAGGCCTAATGTGTGCCTTTCAGCAATAAAATGCAAAAGTCCTTTGAAACGTACAGACCCTCCTCCAGAGCCCAGCTGAGCATGCAGAAGACACGGGACTCACTGTAATTCAGGCTGGATGTCTCTGGGCAGGAGAACCAGCGCTGCTTCTGTCTATCTGTCTGTCTACCTTCTCATCTGCCTACCTGTCTATCATCGAATTACTGATTTAGGTGGCCCGTTTTCCGTCCATCTCTGCCCAGAGGGCAAAAAGGAACAAGCCTGAATCTCACTACTTTCTGGGGCTGTTCCTCTGCCTTTAGGGGCTTCCCTGTTTCAGGTCACTTTGCTGTTGGTCTCATGCTTGGGCTGGCGGCTCAGAGGTTGGGTCCCGTCCTCAGCCAAGGCCTCCTGAGGGGTCCTGGGCTGAGCAATGGCCCCAGACCACAACCCCCGTCCTCCATTGGGCTCGGGCGTGGACATACAGGCAGAGGTTCACCCTGGAGGCCGCACTTTGAATCCCATACATCAGTGGCTTCCAGGTTTGGGAGTCAGAGAAGCTGGGAATGAGTAAGGAGACGGATGTCATTTCAACTCTTTCTGTATCTGGGGCATAATGCAGAAGCCGGCATGGCAGGTACCAGATGCTACTTGCCGACGGATGTGGCATCCCCGGGCCCCGGTTTCTGGGGGGAGCCAGGCTTGGGGGTAGGTCGCCCAGGCTTCTGAGAACAGGATGCCGACAAAGTTGTTGACCTTCTGGCTGCCAAGAAAGAGGACATTACTGGGTAAAGCAGCCTCACTCCCTCAGGGAGGCCAGTTCTGCTGGCCGAGTGGACTCGGGGGGCCAGGAGGGGCTCTGCCGGGGCTGGCCCGGTGGCCTGAAAACCTGCCCTTCTTCCTTGAGGCCCTGACTCCTTTACCAGGACCTGGTCTTCCCCTTGGGTGGCTAGGCCTGGGCCTGAGACCACGACTGCCAGGGATGTTTGTCTCCAGGCCCTGCTGCTATGGCCACGCCCGGAGGGACCCAGGCAGATGCCGGCTTTTGTCTCCTGAATTCCAGCACTTTTCATGCAGGACCCTGCAGTGGATGAAACTCAGCCTGAAGGCAGGTTACGTAGGAGGCCAGTGGGCTTCGGCCGGTGAGACACACCCCGCTGGGGGTGCATAGGAGGTTGCTGGGGGTTGGGGGCATGCCTCGTGACGCCAGGCAGAGGCTTTCTTCAGCGGGGAGCTGGTTGAGTCCCACCCGCTCCCACCCGCCTGCTCCCACCTGCCAGGAGCGAGGTCCCCCCCCACCTCCGGCCCCTGCCGTGGCGCTTCGCCCCATGTGGACAGCTCTGGGCGCCACCGCAGGGAAAGGGAAGCCGTCACCCTGACCCCCCACCCACATCCAGATTACACAGAGATCCTTTCAAATGCCATTTTACTTTTTATATTGGGTGATTTGCCAGAACCCGGGGCTCCTTTGTGCTGTTGGAACCGGTGATACAGCTCCAGTCTCTGCAGCGATGACTCAGCCTCGAAGACACTTCCACAGCCTCCTGCCAGAGGTCGCAGGGAACATGTAGATTTACATTTATATGTATTTTGTCGTAAAGATGTCAGAAAGGGATGACTCACAGGCCTTCAACAAGCAAAAACAAGCTTTCCTGGGGGGCAATGCGCATTCCCTGATGCCGTGGGGCGGGGGAGGGCGGGAGAGAGGAAGGGCCGTATGGAACTTCTGTGGACGTGGGGGTCACTGGCATGTTTCCAAGCAGGTGTCCACGGGCCTCACCGCGCTGTTTTCTGCTCCCTTTCGCCTGGTGCCTCCCGCTCAAGGAGCCTTTCTTTCTCCCGCGTGGTTGCGCGGCAGGCGCCTGCCCACCCTCCATCCTGCCGCCTCCCACGGCGCTCCGCTCTCCATGGTCCTGCCGCGCTCCGCTCTCCATGGTCCTGACGTGGATCCTTCACAGGGTTCCAGGTCTCCTTCCCAGGCTCCTGCTTCCCGCACCTTTGGGGGGGGCGGGGGGAGGGGCTCTCCCTGCCCCTGCTCTCCCGTCCTCGCTGGCACTGGCGAGGTCTGTGATCTACGGTCTACCTCCGCGTCTTGGCTGGTTTTCCCTCCTTGTTCCTTGCTCAGAGTCAGTCCCGCTTCCCTACTTCCTTGCTGGGCATTTCCCCTCCATTTTGTTGAGAAGGAACTGGCAGCCTGGTCGTTTTGGCTGGATGCCAGATGTGGTAGATTTTGTATGTTGGGGCTGAATTTTGTTTGTATTCCTTTAAATTTTTTTTTTAAGATTTTATTTTTTTGTTTGTTTAGAGAGCATGACGGGGGGAGGGGGCAGAGAGGAGAAAAGCAGACCCCCTGCTGAGCAGGGAGCCCTCCGATCCCACGACCCTGAGATCTGAGATCGTGACCTGAGCTGAAACCAAGAGTCGGACGCTCAACCCTCTGAGTCCCCCAGGCACCCCTCCGGTAAATATTTTTGAGCTTGGTCCTGGGCCCCAGCTGGGTTTGGGAAGAGGTGGCCCCCTTGGACAGAGGCAGAGAGCTTTCGGGCAGGCTAGGCCGGCCCGCTCCCAAGGTGGTGCGTTCATGTCTGTTCCCCAGTGCCCGAGTGTCACCAGCCTGGGGGGTCCGATTGTGCTGTCTCTCTCGGGAACGGCAGGCCTGGGGCTCTGTCAGAGACGGCGCTGGGTCTTCGGGGAACGTGCGCCCTCTGGACCCTGGTTCCCTCACCCAACACCTGGCATTTTGGTCGGCAATCTGAGATTCCTTCCCGTGCTGGAAATCTGTTTACATGTCTCTGCTTTAAACAGCCATCCGTTAGGTGACCAGCTCAGCAGAAGCAAAACTGTGTATTGGTTCGGTATTCTGATTCCGTTCTTTCTGAAACACTTGCGTTGCCATCCAGAAACCATTTCCGTGCTCAGTGGCCCACTTTGGAGGGTTATAACCACTGCCTTTTATACTTCCTGGTATTAATGTGATGGAAACCTTCCTCCCCGGACTGAATCAGGCAAACGCAAAGCCACGCAGAAAGTGGCTTCTGCAAAAGGCATCTTTCCTGGGTGGGCCGGTCCCTGCAGCACCAGAGGTGAGGACCCTTTCCTCCAACAGGTGGTTGGCGACAGCAGCCACTGAACATGATATCTGCCCTCTGCCTGGGAAGGGAGCCAGCAAACGTTAAATCACACTTGCGGTTTAGATGACGACCATCTCTACTGTGATTGTGATAATCATTGTTCTCATGTAATGGTCGATACAAGTGTAAGATGTTTCCTTTGAGAAACTGCCGCCTCCAGGAAGGCAGAGTAAACCTGCTCTTCCCTGGTCCTCCCATCCCACAACGAAACACTCTGGATATGGGGTCAGAAGTAGGCGAAGAAGGCAGGCCAGCGAGGGACCTCGGGCCTGGGAAGACACCGTGGTGAGGCCCTGGGTCTTCGCTGGGCTGCAGAAGTCAGAAACCCCAGCAGACGCAGGAAGGACACGCGGCATGAGGCGCCTGCCCTCTCTGGCCCGTGGGCCGGCAGCATAGGCGGGCAGCGTGGTTTTACCGGAGAGGAAGCCCAGCAGGGGCAGGAGCCCGTGGGAGGCCACCGGGTGCTAGCGATCGGGGAAAACAGATGGAAACCATGGGGAAGCAGCACCCTTGCTGCTGGTGGGCGCGCAGCCTCCGAACAGCTCGGCGATGCCTCATGGAACGACCCTTCCTCAAGCACGGGCGACCCCAACGTCACGCCATGGGTGGTCATATCGGAGAACCAAGGCTGCTCGTCAAGCCATGTGCGCGTGCTGAGAGCGGCCCTGGGGTGATGGCCGAGCCGCACACAGCCGACGCCCTCCAGTATGAGCGGGTCCCCACACCCGGGAACGCCGCACGCAGGTGAGCCGCCCATGCGCGGAGCCTGAGCAGATCCCAGATGTACGCCAATCCCAGAAGGTCACATACCGCCAAGTCCCTTTCCGGAAGGTTCCTGAAATGACGGAATGTAGAGACGCGGGCAGACTCGTGGTTGCCCGGGGCTGAGGAGGGCTAGGGCAGGCGCGGGCTTACAGCGCACACGTGGGATCCTGGGGAGACACAGTCATCATCCCGGGGGCACTTCTGCGCTGTGGTTTCTCAGGACGCGGCCCCCGGGGATGCCGCGTGGAGCGCACAAGGGCTCTGTGTCACCGCACACGGCCGCGTGTATGCGATTCACACAGAAAAGTTTACGTCTAGGTTGGAGTTTCACTTGCTCGTGGGTGGGCCTGGACTCTGGCCGTGAACCATAGAGCCCTTTCCATGGGAAGGGAATGTGTTGGAATCTGCTGGGAGGACTGGGGACCGTGACTCCCTGGCAGGTTCACAGGGATGAGGCAGGGATGTTGGAGTCAGGACAGACGTGGTGTGGCCAACACCAAGTCACTTCTCAGAGATGCCAGCCCGCTGGGGGAGCGCTGGTGTCCTTGTGGGATGGAGGGCGTCCCCTGCCATGTGGGGTGCCTCCCTGTCTGCCCTAGCTGCTCACGGTGAGTCTGCTGGCCTTGGTGGCAGTGGTCCCGTCCGGAGCCACAAAATCCACTCCTGCCCTCAGTGGACAGGGAAGCTCCCCATGGTGACATCACTTGGACTCTTGACCTCTGCCTCTGGCTTCTAGAAAACGCACTTCCCAGGGGAGCTGAGGCCTCAGCCTCTGCCCCTGGCCATTCCATGGACCCTCCATCTATCCTGTGGCCACCTCGTGGTCAGTTGTGGGAAAGAGCCCAGCAGGCTTGAGTGCCTGCCATGTTTCGGGGCTGTCCCAGGGCTCACGCTGATAGTGGGTCTGCTGGGTACCACCCACCCCCAGGCCCCCAGACCCCACGTGCTGCTCCCCACCCACTCCAGATGCTCTCCTAACCCCCCGGCTGATCTCCCTCTCTGGGGTCTTTATGTTTTCTGGAGAAAGCGGCTTTGGATGGGAGAGCTGTATGTCATAAGGGTTACCCCAGGGCCCAGAGCTGGCCTGCCTCTGCGCCCCTCTGTCAGGCTCATCTGAGGGCCCAGCTTGGGGAGGGGGCACCCTAAGACACCTCCTCCAGGGCCAAGGGCCCCTCTGACACTGGCGTCTGCCCACTGCCCACGCCCACGGGCGTGCGGACATCTGTCTGACTGCCAACAGGAAGCCCTGAACTCGGGGTTCCCTGTGGGGTTCGACAGGGTGATTCTGCCCCTCCCTGCTGCCTGCCTCCTCACTAGCCACACCTTGGGCTTCTGTGGAAATGATAAGCGTCAGAAGCACAAGCATCAGATCCATCCTGTCTTCTTTGTAGGTAAATTGTGAGCACGAGCCACGGGCTCCACATTGGAGAAATCCTGGAGGCCGGCAGGGGCCAGGTGGGGGTGGGGCAGACCCTATGGCTTCCTCGTCAGCGGCTCAGCAGCTGGAGGGTTACTGCCCTGGAGGGCGATTCACGGGCCGGGCACAGAGCTTGTCTCCCTTTCTAGATGCTCCGAACGTAAGAGCACTTCCTGCGAGACAGCAGAGCGAGCCCCTCTATTTACTGCCTCCTCGGAGACCCCAAGACCTAGGGGCGCAGACTGCGCTATTAACCTGGTCGTTCAGTGACTCCCCAACAAAGTGCGACAGGCGCGGCCGGTGGCAGATGTGCACCGTCTGCGGGGAGCCAGAGCCTGACGGTGACCCTGCCTCGTGCCCCCAGGCCCCTGCGTCTCCCAAGTGGGTTCGCGACTCTTGTCTGGGAGGCACACTAATTCAGCAAGTATCTGAAATGCCCGCATTGTTACGTGGACTCTGCCCCTGTCGGCTGTGGCAGGCGGCCCTCGGCGCCCCAGGGTCCCCACCAGCACGCGGACGCTGGATGCTCGGACTGAGCCCCGTGACGGGAAGCCGTGGGTTTCAGGGCTGTTGCGCTTGGACACTCAAGCGTGTTGGCTGGGGGCCCGCCCGTGGCCTGGTTGGGGGGCTGGTGCAGCCCCAGGGGTGGCCTGCTGACCCTCCAACCCTAGCCCCTGCTTCCAGCGGTCACTGGTTCCTCTGGGCAGGGGTGAGTGCTCCAGCCGGAGCAGCCAGCAATGGCCACGGGCTCCCAAGTCCCCTGTGTCCCCCTCTGGCCGCCTCTTCTGTCTCCCAGGGCGACAGGAAAGAAGCAGTGTGCGCCCGAGCGTGAGCCTCACGGCTTCTGCTTTACGGCTGTGGGCGCGCAGGGGAAGGCGTGCCGTGTGCAGGGGCGCCGGCGCAGAGCAGGACACCCCAGAGCCCTGTGGGTGCCGCCTTGGAGCCTCTCGGGTGCAGGCAGAGGCTTCATCCTACCCGACTCTCCTCTGAGGGCTCAACGTGGAGCTCATGAGCACGAACAGGATACGGGGCTGGCGGGGGAGGCGTGAAAATCCCCTTTCCTTCCTGCTGACGGGAATCCCATCAAGCTCCTGGGGGAGGCCGCCCAGGAACCCCTGCTTGGGTGTGGGCCAGTCCCATCCCGCTGCCCTCAAGGGACTGGGGAGGGGGTTAGTTGTTCCCACTCATTTCCACAGTAATAAAGTTGCCAGGTTCCTCTATTTGCCCTCAAACTGGTGTTGGAGGAAAATACTAACTCTACCTTTGGGGAGAAGTCAGGGAGGGCTCAGTGCCCCTCGATGCATGGAAAATTCTCAGTGCAGGTTGTCCAGAGCCACGGTGGGGGCCACTCAGCTCCAGGGACCCGGTGGGGCGGCCGGCAGGGATCCCGAGCCCAGGCCGGAGCTGAAGTCTGCGCTGCGCCTGGTGGAAGCGTGTTCGCAACAGAGCAAAAGGCATGGTGGGCACTGGAGGCGGCCAGGAGGAGGGCTCAGGGCTCAGAGGGCACGGGTGGGAAGGAAGGGATCCCTGGGTTGCCGTCCAGCCTGGGCACCCTGCAGGCACAGGGCTGTGCCACGGGTGTCTGTCTGGAACCCGCGCCGGGGGTCTCCCTCCATCTTGCCCCACAGTTACTTCCGTCCTTACACTCCTGTGGTGCCGTCTCTTCGTCCGGGAAAGGCCTGCAGAGTTTCATTTTAAAATACATTAAAAAAAGAGGCGCCTGGGTGGCTCAGCTGGTTGGGTTGCTGCCTTCGGTTCAGGTCATGGTCATAGGGTCCTGGGATCGAGGGATCGAGTCCCGCATCCGCCTCCTCGGTCTGTGGGGAGCCTGCTTCTCCCTCTCCCTCTGCCTGCCCTCCCCCCGCTCCTGCTTCACTCTCAAATAAGTAAAATCTTAAAAAGAAAATACGTAAAAAAACAACAACCCAATCTACGAAGACAGGAGTAAACAGTATTCGGGTGGTGGGGGTGGAGCAGCCTGGCACACTGAGCAGGAGACCGGGAATTCGCTGGCACCTGGTGTGGGCAGCGGGGAGACGTAGCGGTCTTGACCAGGGGAGGCAGGAGGACAGGGCTGTCACCGGGACGGGTGTCCCTCTGGGGGGGCGTCGAGCGGAGAGACGCCACCAAGCCAGAGAACAGGAAAAGGAAGGGTTTTCCGCGCAACAAGGAAGGAGAGCACCGGGGCGCCCTCCCAAAGCGACAACCACATTGGTTGGGGAGGGGTGTGAGCCGAGGGGGCAGCCAGTCCCCAGGGCCTTGCGCGGACGGCACTCAGCGTGGACGCGGGCAGAAGGCGTCCGAAGGTGACCGAGCGCAGGGCCGCGTCACGAGGCCGGCCCGGGTCAGCGCCGTCGGTGCTCTGGCTCCGGCGGGTCCCGGACCTGAGGGCTCACAGGGTCCAGATGCTGCAGGGCTCGTCCAGGGTCCGTCTTCCCTTCGGAACCAGCCCTGGGGGTCGTGCCCCTGAGCCACTGTCCCTCGTTGACGAGGTTCTCTCCTGCCTGACGTGGCTGCTTGTCCTTCTCTGCTCCTGCGGGACGGCTGGGGGCCCGAAATGACTTTTCTTATGTCCCGAAAGCTATGTCTGTCTCTCTGTCCCCGGGAACCCCCAAGTCTCTGCCCACAGGGCCGGAACGGTGGTTTAGCCCAGGCCGTGGGGAACAGCCTGTAGGCAGGACCACCGGGCCCTTCGAGGGGGTCCCGCGAGCAGCCTGCAGGGAACCTGTCAACGGGCGGCCTGGGCTCCCTCCCGCCACGGAGACGCTACCCTGGCCCCCCACAAGCTTTTCTTTTTAAAAATTTATTTATTTGTTTGAGAGAGAGAGAGCACGAGAGCAGGGGGAAGGTGGAGGGAGAGGGAGAAACAGGCTCCCCGCTCAGCAGGGAGGGCGAGACAGGGATTGATCCTAGGACCCTGAGCCCATGATCTGAGCTGAAACTAAGAGTCGGACGCTCCGCCGACTGAGCCACCCAGGCGCCCCCCCCAAGAGCTTTTGATGACCAAGACAGGAACTGGGGGGCTTTTAACTTTCTGTACTTTTCCTCTCCCAAACGGAAACCCGCCACTCCACATCTCCTGACCACCACCCCCCACGAATGCCGTGGCAGAGGCCACGCCATGGACGATGGGACACTAGCTCATGTGGCCAGTCGGAACAGCCAGGACGCTTCTTCTTCCAAAGCTGCTGCTTCATCCATTTCCGTGAGCAGAGCCGCGTCAGCCATGCTTCAGGCTCCTGTTGTCCGTGGTCAGCACCCAGAGGTCGCCCGGACACGAGGGGGTCCTGCGGCTGATGAGAAGCCCCGGGACGGCCCGCGGGCCGGTGGGGCTGGGGGCCTGCATGTGGGCCTGCCCTCAGCAGACGCAGCTCTGTGGCTTTGCCGGCGGGAGTAGTGACCCCGGGGTCTCTCCGCGCCACCGGGGAAGACTTGAAGGGAAACATCCTTGCAATTGGGCAGAAAACCCTTTACACAGAGCTGGAAAATCTACAAAATGGCCTATGTTGACTCTGCAAATGTAACCGGGAGCTTAGGCCTAGGCCCCTCCCCTCCACCAGGCGTGTCCTTCATCTCCAGGCAGGGGCCCGGGGCAGAAAGGGAGTGGGGAATCAGCCATCGGGCTCGGGCGGAGGGACAGGGGATCTGCTGGGATCTTTTCTGAGGCCACACCAGTGCTGAGGTGACCCCCAACGTCCCAATGTCCCCAACCAGCTTCACTCCCCATCCTCCTTGGAAGAGTCCTCCCTCTGGCTCTGCTCCCCAGGCCGACGTGAGGCCTCTGCCTGACGAGCCTCCTCACTCGGTGCGGCCTGCCCGGGCCTTCTCCGTGGGCTCCCATCTGGGGCTTTGTCCTGAGTCCATGTCCCGAGGCCTCAGGAAGGACAGAGGCTGCAGGGACTCACTTGGAGAGCACGTCCCTAAAAGTGACAGTGTCCCAGCCTGCGTCCAGGCTGAACTTTGACCCCACTGGAGGCACCTTCCGGGCCTGTGAGCTGGGGTGGGCAGGCGGGCACTACCGGGCGCCTCTGGGCACCGTCCTGGTGTCCGAAGTGCAGGAAGGAAGCCTTGGGGGCCAGGGGCATCCTTGCCTCCCCTTGGTGCAGCTGAGGGAGCTGAGGCTCGGGGTTGCCCAGGTCTGAGTGTGGAGCAGGATCCACCTCCTGGTGCTGAATCCAGGCCCCCAGTCTACACAGCTGGTTGACTGGCCTCCCTCCCACACTTGGTGCTGGGACACGTGGGGAAGGAAACGCAGCCCCAGGCCTGGGGAGACAGCGGGAATTCCCAGCGTGGTGCTGGGCGATGCATGGGCCAGCCCAGGGCAGGGTGCCGCCCGTGGGGTGGCTGAGGCTGTGAGTTCTCCCCTACGTTGGCTCAGGGCAAGGGCACACATCCACCTGGGGCAAAGTTCTCGGGTCCCCTGGAGGGGTCTGGAGGTCCCGGCCTCCACCCCATTGTCTGAGAAGCTCCTGGTTCACGCCCACCATTGCCTCTGGGGCAACACACCCAGGTATGAAATTGGACCTTAAATTTGGGTCCGCAGCCTCTCATTCCAGAGGCAGAAAGAACACTGCGTGCACTCCTACTGCGCCCAGCACGGGCACCAGCAGTGCGTGTGGCCCGTCACAGCTGCGCACGGAGCGCAGAGGGCCTCTGTGGTCTGGGGCCGGGGGCCCGGCATGCAGTCTGGACGCCTTCCTCAGGGCTGGACGCCAGCCTTGGCCCTCCCCTCCCCCGCTGCATGTGGCCCAAGCTCTGCCCGAGGCCGCGGGGGGGCCAGTCTGTTCACCAGCTGTGTTTTCCCTCCAGGCCAGCGAGGAAATGTAGTGGAGCCGCTGCGAGGCCCTGCCTGCCCGAGCTTGGTGTGAACAGCCCAGCCCAGACGCGCGGCCCGCCCCGGGCACCCCTGGGGCCGCCCTCACCATGTCCAAGAAGGGCATGGGCGCCCGAGGCAGGGGCGACAAGGCGGAGCTCCTCGCTGCTCTCCAGGCCGCCAACGAGGACCTGCGGGCCAAGCTCACTGACATCCAGATTGAGCTGCAGCAGGAGAAGGGCAAGGTGGGCCCCAAACCCCCCCCCCCCCCGTGGCCCCTAAACACTCCCTTCCCTCTTCTCCACCCACTCCCGGCCCTGGCGGCTGCCTGCCTGGTCCCAGGGTCCGCAGGGACTCTCAGGGCCGCTGGGAAGGACAGACCGCTCTGGGAAGAGGGCAGCCGGGGGTGGGGGTATCGTGAGGTGGGGGACTGCCCTGGTTCAGTGCCTGGGCCAATGGGACGTTGGCCAGTGGCACCATCCTGGGAAATGTCCTCTGAATGGGCAGTAGGATGACCGCTGCAGGGATAAAGAGCACAGTCTGAGTGAAGCGCTTCCAGGGGCCTCAGGAACGTGGGGGCAGCCCCGGGGAGAGGCGATGGCCTGGGGCAAGCCTGAGATGGCACCACCCAGATGTCCAGCACTTGGGGTCCTCGAGGCCCACGCGGAAGGCGGGGCTTGTGCTGGGGGGAGTGGGGTTCTGGTCCCGGACCGCCTGCTCCGTGCCAGGCCAGGCCTGGGTGGGAGGCGTCCCACTGACCCACTGTCCTCTCCACGTCAGAACTTCTGCCCTTGCCCCCACCCGAGGCCTCCTGGGAGTGTGGAGAGCGAGTGGGTCTGGAGGGGTCCTGCCCAGTGCAGAGCTCTTCTGGGAGGCCGTGGGGATGGGGAACCAGGTTGCTTGGGGCCAGATCTCTAACAGTTGTGCGACCCAACCTGGTTACAACCTGGTCCAGGAGCCGTGGTAACCCCGTGAGGTTCAGATCCTGCGTCCATCAGTACAGTGACCAGACAGGCCTGCGCCCAGCGGTTTCCGTGCCGTCTGCAGGCTGATTGTGGCCCGTGATGGTCGCTCACCCTCCTGCCGGAGGTCCCCGCTCTGTAGAAAGGCAGCAGGAGCAGGACCGCAGGTGCAGGGAGGAGCCCCGGGGATGGGCCTGCAGCTCCGATACCATAGGCTGCTGTCCCAGCGACCACGTGGCCGCTCCCGAGGCCAGGCCTCCTTGGTGGGCCTGCGGGGGAGTCGGAGCCTACGGGGACACTGCTGGGACCAGGGAGTCAGGGAGCGTCGACATCAGCACTTGCTCCGGGCCAGGCGGTCCCCCGAGTCAGCAGGGCCAGCCCCAAGAGGCCCAGACATGCGGCCTGGGGCGAGCCTGGGGCGAAGGTGCAAACACCCCGTGGCCCAGGACGGAAGGTGTCCCGCGCGCCGCGTAGTCCTCGAGGTCGTCCCACACCGAGGCCGAGCCTCAGACCTGCACTGGGGTTGGCGCGGGGGCCAGGCCCTTGGTGAGAGCAGCGTCCGTCCGGCGCTCAGGAGCACACGCGTGGACGCGCGGCTGTGGCGCTTGCTCATGCGCACACCCCGCTCGTCAGGGAGGCACGGTGCTCCTGTGCCAGCGCTTTTAGCCAAGCAACGGCCAGCGGGTGGGGGCGCCGGGCGGGCGCGGGGCGCGCGCTCCTGGTGCCTCCACAGCGCCCAAAGGGGGCGGGGTTGGAGCTCGGGCCCCTCGCTGCCCTCCGAGAGCCCTGGAGCTGGCGGCCCAGGTGCTACAGCCGGGGCCTTGTATCATTCCTGTTCCGGAAAGATTGACCTCTTGGTACAAATTTCAGAGGGAAGGAAAGAAAAGGCCCTCGTCTGTGTTTGTGTTCTGGGTTCCTGGCCACGCAGACAGACAGAGCAGGCCGCACACCAGGTGCTGCGCGTGGCCCTGGGGCAGGTCTGAAGCTCCTCCCACAGGGGCCTGCCTGCGGCGTCTGGGCGGTTCCCAGCCTCGCTGCGGGGAGGGGGAGGGTGCCGGGAGCGAGCAGAGCATCCGGGTCTGCAGGGCTGATGCCACGTGCAGGGAAGCTGGGTCCGAGAGCGCGCGTGTGCGTGCACGTGTGTGAGTGTGTGTGTCCAGGCACGGCACTCCCAGACAGCCCAGTCACCTGGCTGACACGACGGTGGGGGGGGGGGCTCCCCCCAGCTCTTCTCTCTGCAGGGGTGAGGCTCCTGAGGCTGCGGTTTGCAGACTTGCTGCACGGCAGAGCCTGTGACTCCTGTTAGAAATGGGGCTGCCAGCCTCACCCTGGCCGTCGGGGCTCACCCTGACCCGAGGGGCTCACCATGGCCGGCGGGGGTCACCCTGCCCGTGGGGTCACCCTGCCCATGGAGCTCACCCTGGCTAGCAGGAGCCCTTCCCTGTGCACTCGAGGGGATGCTCTGGAGCCCACGGCCTTGGGCATCACGGCCCGGAGCCGCCCTCCCTGCCGCCTCAGCCACTGGCTGCCCGCATCCCCCACGGCTCTAGGCTGCGGTCAGCGTGGGGGTGCAGGGAACAGAGCCCCACGGCCCCACGAGCCCCACGAGCCCCACGAGCAAGGTGCCCGTCCCAGAGAGCTGGGTCTCCTCCATTCAGGAACATGCAGGTGGCGACAGGGTCATGGTTCTTCATCGTCGTCTCCCCTTCCTGCCCTGTTGCTAGTCTGGAAGGTGGGAAGGAGCCGCCAAGGGCACTTTGGCCATTGAGACCCGGGGACGTTCTCTGAGCCTGAGCCTTCCCTCCCCCACCTCTGGGCTCCCACTGCTACTTCCAAGTCAAACCCGCACCTTCCCGCCAAGCATCATTAAAACATTCAAGTTTTTTTGTATTTAAGTGTGTTCATGGGTGTGTTTGTGTGTGTATCTGTAGACGATACCCACCACCCAGAACCAACACAGGCCATTGTCCTTTGGGATTCAAATAGGAAAGTTCTAGACCCTCACAGACACACTGTCGTTCCTGTCTCCTCCCACATGGGGCTGGCCTCCAGGGACGGGTGTGAGGAGAGCAGGCTCCAACGTGGGCTCCGGTCAGGGAGCTGCTTGGCTGTCTCTAGCACGCCAGTGGGCTCACAGTTTCTTTCTTTCTTTTTAAGACTTATGTAATTATTTGAGAGAGCAGGTGAGCGTGCAGGAGGAGAAGCAGTGGGAGAGGGAGAGACCAGCAGGTCCCCCCCACCCGCCCCGCTGAGCAGGGAGCCCTACTTGGGACTCGATCTTACTACTCTGAGATCATGACCTCAGCTGAAACCAAGAGTCAAACGCTTAACTGTGCCACCCAGGCTCCTCCCAGGGTTCAGATTGCCCGTCCCCACCCCCACCCGGGCCTTGAGCTGCGAGCAGGATAATCGGAGGGCGGAACGCCCCTCGGGCCTCTTTCCAGGTCTCCCCCAGCAGCCAGGTTGGTCAGTGAAACTCGCCTGCGATCCTGAGCCGGTGCCTCCCACGGAGGGTCAGCAGTGCTCCGTCTGCTCAGCCCAACGCGACCCTCGCCACATGCCACACAAAGCCGCTGGTGCTGGGGCCGTAGTCATGCCGATGTGGGGGATGGAAAACACGAATCCGAGAATCGTGATCATCAACAGCTCTGTCCTTACCGATCCTGAAGTCTTTTATGTGCCACGGTTAACGTCACCGTTGCAACAGTGGGGGACAAATTTGCGTAACCAGATCTGGACCATGGGACTGATTTCTGTCTGGTTTTGGCACCTTCCAGATGCTTGGGGAGGAGGGCTGGATCTGGACCTCAGGCCGGAAGTCTGGGGACAGCCAGCAGGACCCGACCCACTTGCAAGCCCAGCTGGGTGGCGGGCGTGTGCCGGAGGCTGTGGCACAGGTCACCTACCCTTGAGCAGGAATCCCCAGCACGGCCCGGAGCAGCGACACCACGGTTTGGGACTGTGACTTGCCGGGGTAGACGAGGTGCCCGGAAAGCGTGGGAACCTGCCGTGAGCTCAGCGCCTCGGTTTTCAGGCAGCTGGTCAGCCTCTCGTGGGGTACTTGGGGGGTTGACTTGACAGTAAAGAAAGATGCGTTAAATCGAAGAGGACTGTCCTGCAGCCGCCCTCGGTCGGGAGACCGAGTGGGGCCATCTCTGGTGAAGAACCTTCCGGAAAGAGGGAGCTGGCCCCGCAGGGAGAGGAGCTCACACAGAAGGCCTCGCGAGAGCCGCGTGGAAGTGAACTCAGCGTCCGTTAGGCAGAGTGGGGTGCTGGGGGCATGAACGTGGACAGTGAGGTGAAAACAAGCCTGGTGCTGAAGGTCTCCCATCTCCACCGCAGCGCCAAGGCTCCAGCTCCAGCCCAAACGCGGAGCAGCCCCCACGGCCCGCACTCATGGGGTCCCGCCCCCACTGGGCCCCCCGCTCACGAGCACCGCCGCGGCAGGCGGGAAGGAATGGACACGACAGGCTTCCACCTGCTCGAAGGACGCTGGCCTGCTTTAACTGGGAAGGAGTTTCTGAAACACGGGGTGCCTGTGTGACCCCCCGGCCGTGCCTCAGTGGAGGGAGACGCTGAGGAACGGGAAGCAGGCGTCTGGGCAAGGTGAAGCCCGGCAGAAGGCGTGGCTGCAGTGGAGCAATCACGGAGGGCTTCTCAGAAGAGGCATCCCAGCCCGGCCCCTGTCGCTCTGCAGTTCCATCAGATCGGTCCCTCTTAGGAACATCCGGTCAGGACTGCGGATGGCGGGCACCCGGTCCTATGAGCGCCTGCGTGGGTCAGGGGCCGGACGCAGGCCATCCTCGTGGGGCTGTGGTCTGGCTTGAGGGTAGAAGTTGGCCTTGACCAAGGAGTGGAGACGGTAGTGCCTGTCACCGTGGGCCCTGTGTGTCCACAGCAGTTCCAAGCCACTTGGATGGCCGGCTGGTGGGGAGGTCCTTTGGGGCCGGCGCCCCCTCCTCTGGGAAAGCCTGGCTCGGCCTGGGGTGGGACTTGGGGGTCAGGCGGGTTTTTGTGAGGACTGTGGGCAGCACTGAACATAGTTTCTTTCTGAACAAAACCTGAGGATGGCCAGGCCACGGGAGCCAGCCACGCGGACAAGGCACAGCCATGACAAACTGGGAAGGGAGCAGAGAAAATGTGGGAAAACACCCGTTCTCAGGAATCTTAGCGGCAGGAAGGGCGTGAACACAGCAGCTCCTGGGTTCCGAGGGTTCCCAGCGACTGCGTGTCTCACGTGGATAGAAGAGGAATGCGGGAATGTTCTCCCGTGCTGCCCCGGCTTCCTTGAGAACCAGTTCTCCGTGTGGGGGGAGCGGAGGCACGGAAGCTGCCCCGGGAAGTCGAACAGAAGCCTGGGCTGGAGGTGGAAACCACGCTGGAAATGGGAAGTGCTGGCAGGAAGCTCGAGGCATCTTCTCTCGCATACGCACGGGGAGGCCGTGTTTCTGTCCGCCAGGAGGCCTGCAGCCCGGACCAGCCTGGGGCTGTGGCAGCCCCCGGCTCCTGCTGGGACGCCGAAATAGCACTCCCCCTTGAAAGAAGTCAGGGTGCCTGGGGCACAGGCTGGGGCAGGCGGTGAGCCACAGGATTGCCCGACCTGCGGAGAGCCTGGGACAGCCAGGGTCATGGTGCATCCGAAGGCTTCGGGGCTGGCTCTCAGTGGCCACAAACAGATGCTCTGAGCTTCAGTGGGATGAGAGCAGCAGCGAACCAAACCCCGCCAGCTATGCTCAAACCCACACGTTCCTGATGAAACAAGTAATCGGGCTCCTGCCAGGCCAACGAGGAGCCTGGTCCCTTGAAACTGGGTGAATGGAAGTAATGAACTGAAAGGGTGACCTGCCCCTCCCCAGACGGCCCGTCGTTTGGCGCAGAGACCCACTCCAGATGCAGAAACCGCTCAGCCCGCGACGTCTGGGAAGGCAAAGCTATGGCCCCACGAGCCAAGAGTCAAGAGCGCTACCGCTAAGTCACCAGCCACCATGTCAGCTAGACATTGATGAGGTCCTGGGAGGCTGAGGTCTGTGGCAAAGGCAGCTGCGGATCTCAAGGAAACATCGCTACGTGCTACCTCGGCAGGACCATCTCCTTAACTTTCAAAGCTGCTGTGTGTTTCCGGGACAGATGGGAGTCGCCCAGAACCAGTGGGACCCAGCGGGCAGGCCACGGCATATCTCCGCAGTTTTCGGTGCTCATCGGGGGACAGGAGCCTGGGACGCCTCCTGCCCATTGCCTCCCTACAGCCTGTGTGCTTGGGGCCGCAGGCCACATCCCCACCTTTGCACATCTCTGGCCCAGGGAGCCGTGCAGTTGAGCCCACAGCACATGGGGAGGAATTCACGGGCCCCGTGGACGGAGCGTCGGGGAAAGCCCACTGCCAGAGACCTGAGGGGGTAGAAGGCCAAGGCGGGGGCCGAGGGCATCTCTGGGGCACCCTCGGAGTCCAAGGAAGCAGCGGGGCTGGTCTTCCCGTCCAGTGCGTCTTGCTCGGAATTGCAGTGAGAGCCTGTGTCTCCTGGGAGCGCCGTGTGCTTGCTTGTGTGCTTGCTTGTGCACTTTCTTTGGTAACTGTGGGGGCTGTATCGGAGGACCCGGGCTCCGAAGGGGTCCCCGGCCACGGTCTGCTGCGTCTGAGCCCGCTGCTCCAACCTGCCCACGCTCGCTGGAACGTGCGGGGCCGGGTACTTGGCGTGGGTTTGGGTTTTCACCAGGCCTTTCCCACATGCAGCAGGGATGGTGTCAGGCACTGGACAGAAGGGCAAGTATGTGGCAGGTGTGGGTGCTGTTGTCTCTGAATCAGCTTAGAGCACAGTGAGAACCAGACCCTGCAGAGCTCTGAGCATCCCCCTCCACCAGCTTCCTGCTGCGACAAACTCCAGCTCTGTGACCACCTGTGACCACCACCCGTGACCACCACCACAACCACCACCCGTGACCACCACCCACAACCACCACCCTGACCACCCGTGACCACCGCCCACGACCACCACCCTGACTACCCGCGACCACCACCATGACCACCGCCCACGACCACCACCCGCGACCACCACCCACGACCACCTGTGACCACACTGCTCTTCCCTCTGCTGAAGCCCATGCAAGAGGCCGGCTGGCTCCCTTATGTCCGGCTGCGAGCCCCCGACCCCACCGTGGGGGCTGAAATGGCTCGGGAGTGGCCCCCTTGAGAGCACAGATTGCTGATTGCCCCCCCACACGGCTGAGAACCACCATCAACATCTTCGCCTTGAACTGGAGAAGGGCAGCGCACCTGCAGTGGGAACGGAGCGAGCCCTTGCACTAGGCTTCAGCAACGGCCCCTTCTCTGGCGGGAACCCGGACGGCCAGGCAGGTACTTGCTCGGTCCTGCCAGCGCCCAGAGGCCAGGCTGAGACAGAGTTCGGTCACTAGAACTGGTGCAGCACTGCGGGGTCTGAGCCATCCCGAGGGCAGCTCAGGCTGGACCCCACTGCACACTGGGCCACCAGGCGGGAGCCCCAGCTGAGTGCATCCGGTCACATGCGTGTCCTGATAGGGAAGTAAACGTACTATGGGTGTGGGGCACGTAGCCTCCCGATCTGCGTGCATCCCGGGGAAGCTCGCTCTGATGCGGGAGGGACACCACGGTCCTGGAGAAAGGGATGAATAAGGCACCGGGGGGGTGCTGTGAGAAGGGGGCGCAGAGTGGCGGGTCGGCGTGCGGAATTAGGGCTGGGCGTCTGGGGGCTGCCGAACACAGTCTGGGGGATGGGCAGTGGGCCTGCCCAAGGTGGAGGGTCAGAGCTTGTCACCCTGGGGAAAAGAACCCAGAGTTGTGAGCTGGGGTGCCAGGGGCCATGGCGGGGTGGGGCTGGAACTTCCCAGATGGCATAGTGGGTTTTGTCTGCTCGTGGAGGCGCCCCGGCTCTGCCTTTGCCCTGAACGCCCCAAAGCAGAGAAGGGGACTGGGCCACCCGTCCGCACATGCTGACACTTCCTCCTGTGGATGGTGGATGGTGGGAGGGGAGCTGGAGCCGTAGCTGTCTAAGTGGGGAGCAGGGGCGCCCGCTCTGAAGCTGGGCTTGGGGTCCACAGGAGAGAAGGAGGGGCTCAAGGATGCTGGCCCTGCGAGGTGCCGCAGAGCACAGAGGCTGGGGCAGAAGCGAAACACCAGCCACAGCGGGACCCGGGGCGGGTCAGCCGCTGCCTCACCCCATGCTAGGTCCTGAGCCCCGACTTCCTGCCGCGTGTGGGTGGTGTGGCCCCTGAGCCAAGACTGACGTTCTAGATGAAAACAAGAGATTCAGTCAAAAATCTGAGCATTTCCAAAATCTAGACAGACCGGTGGCCTCAAGTCGCCTTCCTGTCGGCCAAGCACATCGCAGGAGGTAAGTGCAGTGCCCTGTCCTCTGGGCTGGAGGCCCGTGCCCACGCACGTCCCGTACCTTCTTCCTGGCGGCTCATGGGCGAGGTGGCCGCTGGACATTTGCAGCGCGGCCGGGCCTGGCGGGGGCTAGGCAGCGGAGCGGGTCTGTGTGGACCCACGTGTCTGTGACCTTCCTTTCCAGGCTCACGGTGCTTCCAGCCTCCGGCTCCCGAGGACGCCTGGCACGCTCTCCGCCTGCCCAGCTCGTCCGTGAGGAGGCGTCTCGGGGGGGAGATAGTTCCCAGCCATGCGGGGAGGAACACAGAACTCCCGCCGCGAGCCCCGGGCGTGCACGGGCCAGGACGTGAGCAGCAGCCGTGGCGCTCCTGTCTTTCAGGTGAGCCGGGTGGAGAGGGAGAAGAACCAGGAGCTGCGGCAGGTGCGGGAGCACGAGCAGCACAAGAACGCGGTGCTGCTCACCGAGCTCAAGACCAAGCTGCACGAGGAGAAGATGAAGGAGCTGCAGGCCGTGCGGGAGGCGCTGCTGCGGCAGCACGAGGCCGAGCTGCTGAGGGTCGTCAAGGTCAAGGACAACGAGAACCAGCGGCTGCAGGCCCTGCTGCACGCACTGCGGGACGGCGCCCCCGACAAGGCCAAGGTCGTGCTGCTGTCGGAGGCGAAGGAGGAGGCCAAGAAAGGGTTCGAGGCGGAGAAGATGAAGATGCAGCAGGAGATCTCAGAGCTCAAGGGGGCCAAGAAGCAGGTGGAGGAGGCGCTGACCATCGTGGTCCAGGCCGACAAGATCAAGGCGGCGGAGATCCGCAGCGTGTACCATCTCCACCAGGAGGAGATCTCCCGCATCAAGAAGGAGTGCGAGCGGGAGATCCGCAGGCTGGTATGTGCTCCCGGGGCACGGGGCACGGGGAGGGGCACGTGGGACGTGGGCGGGAGCACCGGGTCCAGAGAGGTAAAGGTCACGGCCCTCGGGGGCCGTCTTGGTGTCAGTGCTGTGTGGGGAGGCGCCCTCTGTGTCTGGGCCATGGGGAGTCAGTGTCTTGTCCGGTCAGGAGTGGCCAGATTCCGGCAGCTTCCCCGGGGCGTCGGGATGGCTCCAGACACCCGCTGTCCGTGGCTGGCACCCCGAGAGTCGACGTCCTCAGAGACCCAGAGCAAGAAGTGAAAGAGAATATTTAGGGACGGGAGGGCCTGTGCTTGACTGTCCTCATCCCTTGGAGCTTGACCTCCTTGGTATTTGGGGGAAACGGAGCTCGACCTTAGAGCCCCATGTCCCCTGTCATGGGCTGGGGACGAGCTGGCTTTGCTGCTGGTCACACTCAGGACCCCTGGGATCCCCTGAACAGGATGCCACAATCTCTCCAAGCAGCTTGGCCGGGCACCTCTCCCTCCTTCCCTGGGCTCCACTTTCTAAAGACTGCCCCGGGCCGTGCTGCCATGTTGTACTTCCCAGAAGGGGTACAGCCACTCTCCAGACCCGAGGCCCAAGGGGGAACGCAAGCCTTGCGAGCTGAACACAGCTCTGCGGCCATGTGTACATGGGGGCCCAAACACTCCCAGCCTGGACAGCCGCCCTCCTTTCCTGGGCTGTCCCCCACTCCGTGCCCCCCACAACTCTAAGCCATGCGTCGGTGCCACCGTGATCCAAGACCCTGTGGGAAGTGTGGGCTTCCTTACGCGACAGGACGGTCCCTCCTGTCTTCTTCTGCCCGGGAAAGGGAGGGACACCAGTGACCATCTGGAGGAAGGTGGGACAGGACGGTCAGTGCCCACTGCCTGTCTGCAGGCCTGTGGCCCGTCTCCTCAGCTGGGCGCCTGTAACACAACCAGACGGTCCCTGTGGTGCCCACCGCCCCCCTCCCCCCGGCATGGACGCTCCCAGGGGAAGCTGGAGCCAGCTCTTTTAGCTGATTCTTCTGAATTTTGTGCCAAATTCTCAAAAACATGCTTATATTTCTAATTTTTTTAAAGATTTTATTTATTTATTTATTTAGTCAGAGAGAGAGAGCAAGTGTGAGCACAAGCAGGCAGAGAGGCAGAGGCGGAGAGAGAAGCAGGCTTCCCGCTGAGCAGGATCCCGATGCGGGACTCGATCCAGGGACCCTGGGATCATGACCTGAGCTGAAGGCCGACGCTTAACCCACTGAGCCACCCAGGCGCCCACAAAGTTCTACTTCTTGATATCTCAGTTTTTGCTCCCCCTTTGCCTGCCCTGGCCCCCTGGCCCCCTTCCCCTCTGCTCCTAAGTTGTCCGGGTGGTTCTTCACAGGAGGACTCGGCTTCTGTGAGCGAGGGGCCGATTCAGGAAGGTGTGGGCACTGTCAGGGGAGACCTGTCTGGTGGCGACCCCGGCAGGTGCTCACTGAGGCCCCGGGGGAGAGGCGGGTGACGGCCGGGGACAGCAGGGTGGCCCCTGGGGGGCAGGGCCCAGCCATGGCCGATTCAGCCCAGCCGGGGAGGTGGGAGCACAGGGCCAGCGTCCTGGGCCCAGAGCCCGGGGTATTCAGGGACACGAGAAGGCCCCACGGGACACTCGAGTGAAATCTAGTATTGACAAGACGGCTGCCGTGTGCGCGTTCCTCGCACAAGACCCACAGCGCCCCGCGGCCCTGTCACCGTATTGTGCGCATCCCCTGCCAGGAGTTGGTCTTCTCGTTTGCTTGTTTCTCTGCGTGCGGACTTGTGGTTCAGCCCTGAATTCCCAGGAGGGCGTCTCTGCCCCGAGTGCAGCCCCGCATTTCCCTCGTTCCCGAGATGCCCCTCCTGGAGCCCCCCGCCCGCCCTTGGGCCTGCCTTCCCCCGACCCCGGCCACTAGCCTGACCTCTCGGCCCCCTGGGAGCCCCCGCCCGCTCCCCGTCCTCCCATGTCCTCCTCTTTGCTGACGTGTGGTTCCCGCTTCCGCCGGAACGCGGGCTCGAGCGGCGTCCGGACCCTGAGCGCGGAGAGAACTTCCCGAGACTGCGCGTGTTTTGTTCGAGACTTTGATTCCGCGCGCACGCTCGATGCTGCCGGGTCGGGGACTGTGGGGCGGAGAAGTTTTCCATCAGGAATTCGAGGGCATCTCTGCGTTGTCTTTTAACTTCCCGCACGGCCACGACAAGCTGGAGGCCGCTGTGGCTCCTGACCTTCCCCGCTCCGCGGGCCCCCACGGAGCTGCGTGGGGCTCGCGGGCAGACGGGCTGTAGGAGGTTCTGCGCCGTGTCGGGGCCTCTCTTTGTTTTCTTCCCCTCCCAGGAACTGGTCAGGGCAAGACGGCGGAGCAATGGCGCCAGACACAGCAGGTTGGAAAGGAAGGAGTCAAGCTGTCTTTTTGCAGGTGGTGTGCCTGTAGAAGACCCTAAGCAACTCACCCCAAAACCCCAGAACCATTAAGAGTTCTGCACGTTTTCAGGATCAAGATCAAAATGCAAAGATTGGTTGTATTTTTATTCACGAGCGACAAACAGTCCAGAACGAATTTTTTTTTAAGATTTTATTTATTTGAGAAAGAGAGAGAGAGCACGAGTGGAGAGAGGGGCAGAGGGAAAGGGAGAAGCAGATGCCCCGTGGAGTGTGGAGCCTGAGGACGAGGGGCTCAATCCCAGGACCTGGAGATCACGACCTGAGCCTCAGTCAAGAGTGGGACGTTCGGTCGACGGAGCCGCCCAGGCGCCCACTGGGGTATTTTACACGCAGGTTCCCAGGCGCCCCATGTAGTGGTTCTGGTTCTGTGCGCTGCGCAGAGCCTGCTCTGGACGGCAGGGGCGAGTCAGGGTGTGCGGAATGTCCTCGCCCCTCCACAAGGGCCATTCTTCCGTCCTCAGCATCCTTCCCTGGGGACCAACCACCGCAAGGGCTGCCTCGGTTTCTGTACACCTTCTGTGACTGGGAAAGGTGGAGGGGATGGGCATGGGGGTGCGAAAGGGGGCGGGAGTGAAGGGTGTGTGTGCTGGAGAAGAAGGGGTGAGGGGGAGCTCCCAGGGGTGAGGAGGTTTGGGGCGGGGGCTGCTATGGGGGAGGGGCAGGGGGGTGTAGGAGCTCCCAGGGGTGAGGGGGTATGGGTGTGCTGTGGGGGAGGGGAGGGAAGGTGGGGAGCTGAGGGTGTGGGTCTGGGACTGCAGGGGGATTGGGGCAGCTCGTCTGGAAGCTGGCCAGGCCCAGTCAGGATTTGGGATCTTCCCTTGGAACTTTGGGAGTGACGCCACCGGACTCCGTTTCCAGCGAGGACAGTGGTTGTGAGGGACGGGCTGTAGCAGGCACAGGCGTGCACACAGGGAGGCCACTACAGAGGTCTGGAAGCCACTACAGAGGTCTGGGAGAGAGAAGGTGGCAGCAGGGTGACCGGAGGCTCCTGACTCGCGCCCCCATTTCACCGGAGAGCCCTTGTCCTGTCCCTTGGGAGAGCTGGTCATTTGGGTGTTCACAGTTACATAAGACAGGGACAGATGACGTCCCCGGGTGCTCTCTGCGGAAAGAGAACCCACGGGCCTCTGGCAGGGAAAGGGGGTGCTGGGCCTCAAGGCAGCGGGACTACAGCCCCCAGTGCCATGCTGCCCACCACTGCTTCCCCGGCCGGCCTGGGCATCATACGAGGACATGTGTCGGAAGCAGTGCCTTGTAGACCTGGGGGCCCCACGGGACCTGACAGAGTTTTCTGTCCACCTCATGAGCCGGCGTGTCCCCCCTTCCCAGGTGGGCATTCGGGTGGGAACCGCAGGGTCCTGCGGGGCGTCTGCTACCCATGGACGCTGATGGACACCGACGCTGCTGTTTGCCTAGCCCCCTGGCGTTAGGAGGACCCCCTGGGACACTGTCTCTGAACTCAGAGTGACTTCCCACCCTGGCGATCAAATCCCACCCCTGTGTGAAGGCACCTGTCCTTGAATTTCCTCTGTGGGCCTGTCACCCTGCTCGGCCGCAGCACGTGGTATAGTCGGGCGGCCCCTTAGGGAGGTTTGCCTTTCAGTGGAAGCCGTCTGCTTACGGAGCTCATTTCAGTGGGATCTTTGTGTCGGGACTCATTTCCTGGGGTCCTGACGAAAGAACAGTGATGTTTTCTTAGTGTCGCGTATGAGTGTCGTTAGACCCCAGAACACGGCTGCTTAGCGATACAACTATATTTCCCTGGTCCCTTTGTTTTCACTAATTCAGGGTGTTTCTGTGTGCTCCAGTAAATGGGAATTTAGCAATTAAGGATTTCTTTTATTCTATTCAGTTCATCGCTTTCCTGCAAAACCGTGATCCGGGCTAATGAGACATCTCACGTCTTTGTTCCAAGCTGACCTCAGCAGATGGCCGGTTTATGAGCTTAGGTAGCCTTAAACGGCAAGCGAAGCACCAAGTTATCCCATCCTGTTCCATTGTTTGCAAATTTGTTTTAAACTGAGTCGTTTCATAAATCGAGAACCGTTTGTAAGGACCCCTTGCCGCGCCCCAGTCCGTCAGTCTGTCTGTCTGAAGAAGCGGGGGTGGGGTGTGTCTGCCTCCCCACGGGGAGCGGCCCATCCCGCAGCGGCCAGCGGAGGGGCCCGGAGACAGGCGGCAGCCGTGTGCAGAGAGCCTTCTCGCTGCTGTCAGGAGGTCGAGCGCTTCAGGGAGAGTGGGGAGGGCCACGGACCCCTCACGGCCACTCGCCTGCTGGCCTGAAGAGGCCTGGTGGGCCGGACGCTCCTGACTTCCAGTCTGGGGCTGACTTGTCCAGAGACCCCTCCTCCACGCCTTAGCTCAAAGCAAGATGAACTGAAAATGCAGCATCGCCTGCGAGCAGTGGGCGGCACCGTGGTCTGTCCACGCCTCGGGCAAGGAGAGGCAGGGCGCAGAAGGACCAGAGCGTCGGCTCTGTGGCCGGGGTGCCCCTCAGAGAGGAGAGGGAAGAGGCAGCGAGAAACCTCCGCTTCTCATACCCTCAGCTGCCCTGTTGGAGGACGGACCTTGCTCCTCACCGTCTCCTATGGATGGGGTCCCAGGAACTTGGCGATTCCCCGGCCCTGCCCAACACACGGCAGAAGGCAGGAGCTAGAGGGGGCTTCTGCGGACCTGCCAGCCAATGCCAGCCCCCAGGAGCCCCCGCAGTCCAGTGCCGCAGGGGGTGGGACCCTGGGAGGGGTGCCCGGAGTCCAGAAGGAGACTCAGCTGCACCAGCTTGAACTGGACTAGCAGAGCAGAGGCCGGCCCAGCCGGGGGTGGGGTGGGGGGAGTCACACCTCGGCTGGAGCAGTGGGGCTGTGCTGCGGCACCTGCTTTGCATCCCGTCGCGGAGCCCAGAGACACATGGGCAGGGCCGCTGCGGTGGGGACCCTCCTGGCGCTGGCTCCGAGTGCCGCCGTCTGTGTCTATGGTAACTGCGGACCTGTACCCTGCCTGCCTGTGTGATTGTGTTCTGTTCTCCTTGTAGATGGAGGAGATAAAATTTAAAGACAGAGCAGTCTTCGTGCTGGAGAGAGAGTTAGGGGTTCAAGCCGGGCATGCTCAGAGACTGCAGCTCCAAAAAGAGGCTCTAGATGAGCAGCTGTCCCAGGTCAAAGAGGCTGATCGGCACCTGGGCAGCCCCAGACGGGAGCTTCCTCATGCAGGCGGTGCAGGAGACGCCTCAGACCACTCGGGAAGCCCTGTAAGCACCTCCCCACGCTCCCCCGTGACCCAGAGTCACAGACAGTGCTGTGCGCGGCTCTGCGGGCCTGCTCGGGCGGCTCCCCAGGGAGTTGAGAGCCTAGGTCCAGAGTCCAGAACCAGAACCCCCCGCCCCGGGCACGCTGACCGTGTCTGCAGCCCACCAGCCGGACCCCAGACCCCCCGCTTCTCCGGCTCGGCTGGGCGGGCAGACACACTTCTGCCTCCTTGCTTCCTGGCTGGTGTGGCACAGCACCGGCCTTCACTCGACCGCCCGCCCCCCACGGTCCCCCGAGGCCTCCGGCTGGAGCCTGCTGGCAGCTGCCAGGCCCCCAGGCACTAACGGTCCTTGCTGGTCCCAGTTCCCACCCCAGCAAGAGGGACGAGGCTGCACCATTTCCATCTCCACGTGCACGGGCTCCTGGCTCTCCATTCGCCCGTCACCCCCACCCGCTTTTTGTGTGACCCTGTCACCCTTTTGCTCCTCTTCAGGCTGCCGAGATAATGTGGGGTGGGGGTAGCCCGCAGCCGCACGGCTGTGACATCATCACTGCTCACTGCTGCTCCTGATTCAGAGCCCGCTGGAGTGGTTCTTGGCAGTCCGGGGTGGGGGGCTCTAAGTTCCGTGGACCCTCAGTGCAGGTCCTGCGGGCCCGCCCCTAGCCTCTCCTGCACCTGCTGAATGAGGAACCGTTCCTCTGTCCTCCCCGGACATGCCTTTGTTTGCTCTGAGGACAAACTGTTTGAGCTGAGCCAGCCCGAGGACAATGATATTTCAAGAATAGAACATGATTTTTTTTATAATTTTATTATAAATCGCTTAACTGAATTGAATCTTGCTCTGCCACTCGATGGATTGTGTGAACTCCAGAGAGACTCTGAAACTGGATCAGAATGTTTTGATTGATTTTTGAATGAGGTTCCAGAGGTTTCAAAAGTGACCTCGTAGAACCTCAGTGTGAGGGAGCACGCGTCCTGGGAAGCCATCTTTGCAAAGTCTCAGGTTGAACATCTCCTCCTGTGCTCACACGATCATACGAGGGAAGGTGCGAGCCCGCCTCCCGCACTCGCAGGCCCTCCCGACAGGGGCAGCCCTCGGCAGCCCCAAGGGGGGCCGCAGCACCCGCCCACATCCGCGTGCCCGCCTTTGCACGCCCTTGCCTTCCACTGCATATCCCGGACATCCTGCTCCTTCGCTCTGCCCCCACTGTGCGGTCCGCAGTGGCCACGGTGGTCAGCAGCAGTCCCCTGCCCCTGGGGGGGGGGGTCTGCCCCCACCCACCCGCCACGTGCAATCACGGGCCGTCATGGCACAGAACTGCTTTGTTCTCTGTGGTGACTGGGATCTGCAGAGGTTTCTGCGCGTGTGTCTGCGAACAGTTGTTTGCAGTTGATTTTTGTTTTAGGAACAGCAGTTGGATGAAAAGGACGCTCGGCGCTTCCAGCTTAAGATCGCGGAGCTGAGTGCGATTGTCCGGAAGCTGGAGGACCGAAACGCCTTGCTTTCGGAGGAAAGGAATGAGCTGGTGAGTGGCAGTGGGGCAGGGCCATGGGGTATCTGTGTCCCATGGGTCTGTGGCTGCTGCAGGTGCCCCCTTTCCTTGTGGAAAGGAGTGATGGTGCCAAGGACAGGGCTTGCATACAGGCCTCTCAGCTGTTTCAATAAAGCTTTATGAACAAAACCTGGTTGAGGGGCCACATGTGGACCTTGGGCGCCGGTTGGTTGATCCCTGCTCCATATTATTGAGCAAAAGTACCGTCCATCCCATGAGTTCCCTGGGACAAGCGAGGCCCGTCCCTCTCCGGGGAGCCATCACGATTACGGCTAACGGGCACCGGAATTTCCAGGTGGCCTGTGTCTGAGTGGGGGCTCCTCCAAGGGCCCTGAAGGGTCATGTGCCAGGTGAGGCTCCTGTGGCTCTTACTGGCAAAATAGAGGCTTGGCCCCGAGACGGCGTGGATGGAGCCAAAGCTGTTCTGGTCAGTTTGCCGACTCTGTATGGGGACTGTTGGTTCCACGTCACACTTACAGTCACGCCGTGTGATTAATTTTGTGTTTCAGTTAAAGCGCTTGAGGGAAGCGGAGAGTCAGTACAAGCCACTGCTGGATAAGAATAAGCGACTTACCCGGAAGAATGAGGATCTGTCCCATACTCTGCGGCGGATGGAAAACAAGTTAAAATTTGTCACCCAGGAGAACACAGAAATGGTAAGGGGCCCTGCCTGGTGCGGTGGGCCGGGAGGGTGCTCACGCCCGGGGTCTGGTCTCAGGGCAGCGGAATCCACGGGGCTGGCTGGGAGAGGAGGCGGTAGGTGAGGGTGTGAGCGTGGAGGGTCGAGGCTGTGGGCACCTGCCTGAGCATGACCGGGTGGGGAGGTCAGTGAGCAGGACACCAGGAGTTCCTCGGCCTCTGCTGACTCTGAAAATCTAGGGCTCAGGTGGGAGGAGCCCCGGGACACCTGTGTGGAGCAGCGGGGCTGCAGACCAGCGCAGCGCAGGCCGGAGCTGCCGGAGGGCCCAGTCGTGCAGTGGGGGATGGTTAGCCGGTGTCTCCTGGGTCCCTTCTTAGTTTAGCCGGTCCTTCACCGTGGTTGGGGGATGGGGGAAGGCCGGGGTGCACCCCCTCCCCGCACCCGGCTGCAGAAATGCCTCCTTCCCACGCTCAGCTCGGAAGCGGCGGGGTGCGCGAGGGCAGGCCGCTCACGCCGCCGCCTGGCCCCGGGACGCAGACTCCCCCGAACCCTGCCGCCCGCCGCCCCGGCCCGAGCGGAGGCGCGCCTGGCCCCCGGCGGACGGGGAGGCGCGGCTGCGCGGCGCGAGCCCCGCTGGCAGGGAGGACCCGCTCGGGGCCGCCGACCACCCCTCAGCCCGCCCCGCGTGACCGGGTCTGGCTGGCTTTGCAGCGGCAGAGGGCCGGCATCATCAGGAGGCCCAGCTCCCTGAACGACCTGGACCAAAGCCAGGACGAAAGAGAAGTGGACTTCCTGAAACTGCAGATCGTGGAGCAGCAGAGCCTCATAGACGAGCTTTCCAAGGTGCCCGCGCCTGTCGGCGGCGCGCCCGCGGCCCCCCGCCCGCGGCCCCCCGCCCTCGGCCCCCCCGCCCGCGGCCCCCGGCCCTCGGCCCCCCCGCCCTCGGCCCCGCCGCCCGCGGCCCCCCCGCCCTCGGCCCCCCCGCCCTCGGCCCCCCCGCCCTCTGCACCCCGCCGCCCTCGGCACCCCGCCCTCGGCCCCGCCCCCTGGCCGAGGGCCACGCCCGCGGCCACGCCCTCCTCTCCCGTCTACCTCGGCCTTGACCCGCCCCTCTCGCCCGCCCCTCCCCTCGACCGTCGGCCCCTCCCCTCTCCTCCTCGCGCCCCTGAGCTCGAGTCACTCTCGGTCCGTCCTCTCCCACCCATGGGCCCTCCGCTCCCGTCTCTCTCAGCCCCTCCCCTCTCCTGCCTCGGGCCCGCCCCTTCCGCCCCTCGGCCCCGCCCCTCCCGTCTCTCTCTCTCTCTCTCTCTCTCTCTCTCTCAGCTCCTCCCCTCTCCTCCCTCGGCCCCACCCCCATCTCCCTCGGGCCCCACCCCTCCTCTCACCTACCTGGGCTCCTTGCCATCCTGCCCGGTCCGTGGGATGGAGAGCCCAGCAGGCATGTCCCCCCGCCCTTCCCTGGGGCTGCACCGCGGCCATGTCCGAGTGGCCCTCTAAAGCTGCGTCGTCTCCTCCCCGCTTCGGACCCCGGGGTTCAAGGGCAGTGATGCCGCAGTGTTAGCTCCTGGCCAGGGTCCATCCTTTGCTGAAGGGAAGCTTGAGGCCTCTCGGATCTCGGCCTGACTCGGCAAGGCTGCTCTGTGTCCCTCCCCTTCTCTCCTGAGGACACGTGCCCTAATCCAGGACGGTCTCCCCTCCAGATCCCTGATTCAATCACGTCTGCAGAGACCCTATTCCAGATAAGGTCCAGGCCCAGATGCTGGGCATTAGGACGTGGACAGGCTCTTCCAGGCCTACCCAGCCCACGACACTGCCCTGTTCCTGTAGGGCACGGCTTTGCAAATAATCCTGCACCAAACCTTCCTTCTGCTTCTTGTTGCTGTCCCCTTGGATCGTTTCAGAGCAAGTCGCCTTGGCCCTTCTGTGACCTCTGGGTGCGGCAGAAGGGACAGCAGCATCTCTCCTGCCGGTGTGGCTTGTGGCCCAGAAGTGCTGGCCTGGCTTGTCTTGTTGTCGTTTTTACTAAGTTCTACGCCCGATGTGGGGCTTGAACTCAAGACCCTGAGATCGAGTCACATGCTCTGCTGACCGAGCCGGCCGGGCCCCAACGCCTGTTTCATTTTGATGACTGAAGTTCTCTCCAAAGTAACGGGAGGTCCCACAGCTCAGTGTGGGCTGCAGGGCGGGTCTCACCAGCTCAGCCTTCCCTGACCGTGCCTGAGAGCTGCCCTCTTGTCTCGTTCAGCTGCACAGTGGCCGCGCGTCCTCCTGTGTAGAGGATCTGTGGGGAGGGGGGCATTCAGGAAAAGGAGGAAATCCTGGTCAGTTGCAATCTAGGTTATTGCCGTTTCCGAAAGGCCGAGGGCCCCCAGGTGCTCCTGTAGGTTCTCGGTGCCCTTGGGAGGTCAGCTTAGGGAGGGAGGGGGCACCATGAGAGAGTCAGGTCAGATGCTCCCTCTCCAGGCAGTGGGAGGTGGCCGAGGTTTGGGGCAGCCACCAGGCTCTGGGTCCCTGGGGAGCAGGTCTGTGCGCCCAGCTCTGTAACAAGCTCTTTTCTCCGCAGACGCTTGAGACCGCCGGCTACGTGAAGAGTGTGCTAGTAAGTAACTCCCGCATTCACCCCAGTTCCCAGCACACTTGTCCCTGGAACCTCTCCTGCTGGTGGCTCCTTCTAGTCCAGACAGGGCAGCCGTGCCAACACAGGCTACCTGCCCAAAGACGTTGCAGTGGGGACCAAGGATGCCCATTCGTTAGGGTCAGATAGATGCCCCACGTGGCCATCGGGGATGCCCACAGGAGCCAGCACCCAGCTTTGCCCATTCTTCAGGGATGGCTGGCGTCCCTGGAGCGCTCAACCCCACCACGGGTTTCCTCCTTGCTGGTGTGGTCCAGCAGTCGAAGCGTGGCTGGTACATGGTCAGGGTCATGGAAACGCAGCTCAGCTCCCTGGGGAGACACGGGTTTTTGGTCTCCTCCCATGTCTGCAGGGTCTGTCTCCAACCGTGTGGGGAGGGCATTTCCCCAGACATCTGCTCAGAGAGCACGGAGCAGGGCTGGGCTCGGGCCCTTTTGGGTTCCTGTTTTTGTGTGTGTTCTGCTCAGAGCCTGCCCCCCAGCCGCACACCGTGAAGGAGGCTGGAGCACTGAGCAGGCTGTGGTCACGGCCCCTGACGTGGGCCAAGCGGGAGCCCCACGCCGTCTGCCCCTCCAGCTCCGTGACCACGCAGACAGCAGCCTGCCTAGAAACCGCCCTCCCGGTGCATTCCAGTGACCACGCGGGAACGCGAAGGGAGCTGCTCACCCCTCAGAAAACCTCCTCCGCTGTTTTTTGCAGGAGCGCGATAAGCTGTTAAAATATCGGAAGCAAAGAAAGAAAATGGCCAAACTCCCCAAGGTAAAGGAGACGATGCTGACCCAAGTGTGTTTTTAAAGCTGCTTAACACGAGGGAATTTCTCTCTGGAGGTGAAAAGAAAATATTTACTGTTTCTAAAAATTGTTACTGTACCATAACCAACACGAACCTCAAATCAATACTCTTGTTTATAATTCTAAATTTAAAAGTCCTACCTTGTTGCTTTTAAATTTCCCAGGTAGCCCACGATTCATGACCGCGGAAGGAGGGGGTCGCCCCAACTCTGGCCTTCCCTTGCGGGCCTGGGAGTTAGAATTCCCGTAGCCACGGGGCTCCCAGGCCTGCCTCGCCACCGCCACCGTGTGGTCCCCCGTCACCACTGCAGGCTGCGGCGCCCATCTGCAGCCCCCACGGGGCCCCCTCCCAGGCAGACCTGCCCCCCCAGGGAGTCTGAAGCCCAATCCTTTTCCATAAATGTGTGTTTTTTATTAAAGGAGATTCCGGAGGTATTCCCAGAGAACGTTAACTTGTGCTCTGCTTTATGCAACATGAGTGTGTTTTCTTGGGCTTCTGAATGCTCAAGGGTGTTCCTCGAGCAGCCTGGGAGGTAACTCCTCAGGCACGGACACTGGCCCATTTGGCCCCCAGAGTGCTGGGGGCCCTCTCTCCTCGGGATTGTCGCAGAGCACTTAGAGATTTCCTGGGGGCCTGGGAGCCAGTGGGAGGAGGCCCGCCCGCCCTCTTCACCTGGGCTCCCGCTGTCCCGTCGCTTCCAGGAGGCAGGAGTGGGGAGGAGCCAGGCAATTAGGATACAGGCCAGGAGCCACCCAGATGGGCTCAGCAGCCCAGGACAGGATGTTGGTTGACAAAGGTGTGGACCGTTGGCCACACGGTGAGGGTTGACCGTCATGAGCTGGACCATGAAGGGGTCCAGTGGGATTTCGGCACAAGAAGGACCCAGGAGGCTCCGGTGACTGTCGGGCCAGGAGTTCAGGAAAGTGTCAGGGACACAGCAGGAGGGACTTGGATAGAGAGAGAGTGGATGGTGGACATAGGGTGAGGAGGGGACACGAGTCCGTGTCTGGACTAACCCAGTTCCTTTGGGTCAGAAGCCGGTTGTGGTGGAGACCTTCTTTGGGTACGATGAAGAGGCTTCCCTGGAGTCCGACGGCTCCTCCATCTCCTACCAGACGGACAGGACAGACCAGACCCCGTGTACGCCTGACGATGACCTGGAGGAGGTAGCCTCCCACGGGGGGCTCTGGACAGGATGGAGTGGGGCCCGGAGGCCAGGGGGATCGGGGTCGGGGGTCTGGATACATGGGGTTTTGCTGTGGGGCCTGCCCCCTGGAGCGGTGGGCTCCGTGGTCCTCCCAGGCTGTGCCCCCTGCCCCCGTGGCCTGTGATTCCGCAGGGTGAGAAGTGTCTCCCGTTACCACCCTCCCTTCACAGGCCCCGGTGGGGTTTCAGCCCGCCGCTATGCTCCTGCCCCTCCACACGTGGGGACGGACGGCTCCCCGCCTCTCGGAGGGCTGCCCCAGGCTCTGGAGCACCCAGTATGGGGAGGCTGGCACCAAGGCCAAGGGCCAAGCCGAGAGGTACACGGGACAGATAGTGTAGAATAGTGTTGTCTTGGATAGACACACAGCCAGTCTGTCCTGCCCGCCAGTCCTTCCGGAAGGAAGGGCCCTTTGGTGCAGGCAGCCAGCTGAGTCCCGCATGTGGGAAGAAGCTTGGTTTGTTCTCACTGGCTTGGCCCCGGTGGCTGAAGGACAAGGAGTGGCCCTGAGAGGCCCCAGGGGACACTAAGGTCCCAGGTAGTGCCTCCCCGGGCAGATCAGGGCAGGTGACCCCATGGCCGTGGACCCGCTTAGAGACCTCAGACATCGTTGTACAGCTACTGCCAACAGCCTTGGGGATAAGGAGCACAGGGGGAGCTGCGGCCCGGTGAGGGCTCCTGGGCCTGGTCCCTCTCAGACACAGCCAGCCTCCACAGCAGACCTAGGCCTTGTTCTCGGAGCAAGAGCTTTGGGGCCCAGGGGACCCTCAAAGGCAGCAGCCATCCCCTGGCTTCTCCCTGGGGCAGCAGGTGTCCTTGGAGCCAGAAGGAGACATCTGGGAATCTGCGCAGGAAGGTGGGGGTGGGGAGGAGTTGCATTCCCAGGGCCAGGTCTCACCTGATGCACCTGGGGGGCCACCAGGGTCCCCCCTGAGCCCCTGAGGCTCACCCTGGCCTCAGTGTAGCCAGCTGGGCCTTCCCCCCGGGGGGCTCCGGGCTCACCTCCCCGGGGCCCCTGCAACACTGCGTCTCTGTGCACCTGTGCAGGGCGTGGCCAAGGAGGAGACGGAGCTGCGGTTCCGGCAGCTGACCATGGAGTACCAGGCTCTGCAACGGGCCTACGCCTTGCTGCAGGAGCAGGTCGGAGGGACGCTGGACGCAGAGCGAGAAGTTAAGGTCTAACTGACTTCTACTCCACGATGTTCCGGCTCCCGCTGGGCTCCTCCCCGCTTGACCCCCGCCGTGGCAGGGACACCTGTGGCGCTTCACCTTCCAGGCTGATCCCTTTCCCCCGCGGCTCTTGCCGGGCCTGTTGGAGCTCCCGAGGCGACTGGGAACCAGCGTTTGCGCGGCAGCGCTGGGAGTCGGCCGGGCGGTGGGTGGGGCCTCCCCGGAGCGGTCCCCGGCATAGGTGTGAGTGATGGTCCCCGGAGAGCCACGTGTGTCCCCTCTGCAGACCGTGGCTGGTGGGCAAGGGGAGGTCTGCTTCCTTTGAACCTGCCCGCAGGGCTCTTGGGGGGCTCTCCCAGAGCGGAGGCTCAGAGATGGGGAAGGGCCAGCATTTCTGCTCAGTTCTTGAAATCTGCTGCGGTCATTCACTCACCCCGTCCACCTGAGCTCAGCTGCTGTGCTCACCTTGACCTGGGCCTCCCCAGCCAGGCCCTGCTGGGAGCAGGTACGTGTCCCCCTCCTGCCCCTGCTTCCCTGAGCCCTGGGCCAGGCTCTCATGCCCGTCCACCGAAGGCAGGAACACGGGGCTGACAGGTGCCCTCGCTGGCCACCAGGGGAGGCCGTGGCAGGGGGCTGTGCCCTGTCTTCCCCTGAACCCCACCCCACGCTCCCTGACATGTGGCCTGCCGTGCCAGGGCTCTGAGGGGATGCCCTGCATAAGATACGGCTGCACCCTGTACGCGGATATGGCTGCACCCTGTACGCAGATACGGCTGCACCCTGTGCGCGGATACGGCCGCACCCTGTACGCGGAAGGGCTCTCCTGCCCAGCTGCCCTGCACCTGGGGCCCATCTCTGACCCCAGCCATACAGGGCATGGCACCAGTCAGCTGGTTCTGAGACTCCAGCTGGCCAGCGGGGCGTGGACTCTTGGAAGTAGGGCACAGTGTCAGTGGGGTCCCCTTCCATCTCCTCGCTGCCTGGAGAGTCACTGGACCTACTCCCTGTGAGCAAACAGATCTCCCGCCAACTTCCCTTGTGTCATGACGGCCCTAATAGGGAGGCCAGAGGAGGGGAGGGAGAGCCAGGGTCCGCTGATGTCTCCGAAGGGGACCCCAGGGCCAGGCCACGGGATACTCGGCCTCCTCAGCTCGAGGGACCCCTGACCCAGTGCCCAGCTGGCCCAGATGCTCTCATCTGCCCAGAGGTGTTCCCAGGGAACAGGAGCGCCCATCGGAATGAAGGGCCCTGTGGCCCAGACCTCACGAGAGCAAATTAAGTCCGGGGGGGGGGTGGCCTGGACGGTCTGGGGCCTTGCCTGCCCCTGGGCAGTGGAGGGTGGGCTTCTGCGGGAGGCGGGGGAGGAGGGAGTCAGGTGCACGCGGGACTGGCAGAGGGCACCCGTGCGGGAGGGGACGGGCCGAGTGCTGAGCCGTGTGTGTGTATCCTTGCCGTTGGCCAGAGCCCAGGATGTGGCCCAGTGGCCGGTGCCCCACAGGCCTCCACGGCCCTCCTTAGCCCTTTCATCCTGCCTACAGAGATGTCCCCGACAGTCCCTCAGAATGAGTCTGTAGGGCGTCCCCATAACCCTAGATAGTCCGCTCGCCACAAGCCTCCTGGTGCTTCCCTCTGCCCAGAGCCTTCCCTGCAAATGCGTGGACCGCCCCCTCTCCCTTAGCTGCGGGGGAGAGCCCACTGGAAGCCTCCAGCCCTGCGGGGCAACCTGGCTGCGAGAGGAAGTTTGACGTATCCCTTCTCCCATTCTACAGACCCGTGAGCAGCTGCAAACAGAGGTGCAGAGAGCCCAGGCACGGATAGAAGATCTGGAGCAGGCCCTGGCTGAGCGGGGGCAGGTGCGGCTCGAGCGGGGCCGGGTGCCCACCAACACGGAGGGTGCCCGAGGGACATGGGCGGTCCACAGGTGTATGGGGGGGCTGCACCTGGCAGACAGGCACCCCACTAGGAAATGCAGACCCTGAAAGGAGCACAAATCAAAGGAAAGGCCCAGCATGCCTTGACGAGGGGCCTGGGTAGGCCCCGTCTCTCCCCCCAGCTCAGGGCCAGGGCTACCCCTGGAGACCGCTGGTCACTCCCTCACCCGTATGCCCATCGCCACCTCTGGGCTCTTCAAATCCTGTGGGAAGGTGTCTGTTGCCTGCCACCACGAGCTTCTGTCCTGCTGGACGGCACAGCTCCAGGTGGACCCAGGAGGAGGCTGGAGGACGGCCACGTTGGGCCGGGAGGGTCTTCATGGGAAAGCACCTGGGTCACCATCAAGCCAGCGCAGACCCACGGTGGTCCTCGACGCATTCACCACTGGGTGGACAGCGAGAGGGACGAGAGGATGACCTGAGCAACATGGGGTCGTGTTGCCCACACCCCGACTTAAGCGCGCATGGCCCCAGATTCCGCGCTGGGCACCTGTAAGCTGTTTACCCAAACCACACAGGGCTGGCTTGCCCGGGGCCCCGTGTGCTCGGGCTGCAGGAACCGTGCTCAGAGGCTGGGCTGAGCACAGACTTCACGGACCCTGCCTGGACCTCGTGAGGTTGGCGCCTGAGCCCTACAGTGGCCGTTCGTGCAGGAGAGCAGTGGCCGGGTAGCCAGGACATGAGCAGGAAGACTGTGGCTGCCTTTCAGTGTCCGACAGCCCTCCAACTTCCCAGATGACTCTGCCGAAGAACCTGGAAAGAAGGGGAGTGTGTGGGGCAGCTGGCCTTCCTCCTGACCCCTCGCCGAGGAGGCTACTTGTGGGAGCATCGCAGCTTTTGGGGACACCTGACCTTGTGGCCGGGTCGGGGGGGGGGCGTCTATACACATCTCTCACCAGAGCACAGAAGCCGGCAGGCAGGACACACCCTGAGGGTCCCAGGCTCCTGCTGGTTCTGTGTCAAGGTCCTTGGACCCAAGACACCCATATGGCTCCATGTGCCCCTGGTGCCTGGCATGGGTGGGTGTGGGCTGGGAGTGTTGGTCGTGTGGTGGTGCGGGGTCCCACAGAAGCAGGGCTGCCTCCGTCTGCTCTCGTCCAGGCCCCTCCTGGGGAGATCGCAAGCTTTCGTTCGCGGCACGACAGGAGCCATAGGAGCGGCGGCCAGAAGCCCGCTACAGAGGCTGGGGGTTGCCTCCTCCGCTCTGCTGAACCGTGGTTTAAATGTAGGCTTTGCACTGAATCTGCGGCATTAATTTCTCCAATTTAATTCCATTTTCAAGGACATGAAGTGGATTGAAGAGAAGCAGGCACTGTATCGAAGAAACCAAGAGCTTGTGGAGAAGGTGCGCCCCACGTCCCGAGAAAGCAGCGACCTCCACCCCGCGCTCCCGGGAACTCTCTTCCGGACAGAGGTCCTCCGAGGGTCCACAGAGCCGGTCCACCCGCTGCTGTGTGTCTGGCCTCACCTGAGCTCTCCAGGCTGTGGCCCCGGCCGTGGGCTCTCCTGGCTTCCGGTTAACAGGAGTCCCTAAAACGCCGTCAGCCCTGCACCCCACCCCAGCTGGGGCTCTGTGGGCTGGAGGATTTTACGTGATGGGCCGGAAAACACGGTGCCCACTGGCCTGCTCTCGCTAGTGGCCTGGGCTCTTTCCCAGAGCTGCCTCACTTGTCCTTCTCTGGGCCGGTGAGACGCCCATTCTGCACACAATCCCCCTCATTCAGCCCGATCTGGGGTGGGGGGGCTCCTCAGACGACACCTGCACAGCTTGGGACGGTCCCCAATGGGTGGTGCCCCAGAGCTGCTGGCATGGGGACGGTCAGACCAAGGTGGGAGCTGGGCTCCGGTTCAGAGGCAGAAAGGCCACCGGGGTCATCGTCCTGCCCCGTCAGGGTGCCGCGTGCCGCCCTTCCCCACCAGCCATGGGCCTCGTCCTGGGCCGAGCATGGGCAGCCACAGCCCTTCTAGAGAAGAGCCAGGCCTCCGTGTCCTCCTGGGCCCGAGGGGCGCCACCGTGCCCGTGCTCCGTGCAGACCGGCAGCTCCCAGCAAAGCCCCCAGGCCACAGCCCAGTCCCACTGGGGGCTGTTAGGTCTGGGTGGTGATATGATGCCCACTTGCTTCCTGTGGACCGTCCACGGGTTCCTAAATCACGGCAGCTGTGTCTATGGTGCTCTCATGCACACACGCACACTCGTGTAATGTTCACGGGCACACTCATGTGTGTGCACAAACACATGCACACTTGAATGCTCACTTGTACGTATACCATGCCAATGAACGCTTCCATGTGCACAAAATACATGTGCACATAAATGCTTGTGTGCACACATGACCCTCACACGCGTCTGCACACACGTTCTTGTACACGCATGACCCTCACACGCGTCTCACATTCGTGTGCACACATGCTGCTCACATGCACACTTAAGCACTTCTGTGCACACATAGATACTCATGTGCATGTGCAAACACCGTGCACACTTGTAGTGCTCGGTGTATACTTTAAACCTGCACCTTTCTCTGGCTACCACGCGCACAGGGTCACATTCCAGTAGGCGCTGCCCACAGCCTTGGCTGTGCGTGACCCCGCATGCCGTGGAAGGAACCTGCCCCCTATGGCACCTGGACGGATGCCGGGCCCTAATCCATCTCCAGCCACCCCTGAGCATCCCAGCAGGGCATTCAGCTCCCCAAATTCAGTTCAGGGGGCATGGGCCAGGCCATCCGGTCCAGTGGACGCCCTTGTGGTGTGCCCTTCCCTGCCCTCACGAGGCCATGTGCCCTGGACACCTCAGCGGCACACCCTCGATGGGCCCTTCTCTTCCCTGTCTCTGTTCAGACAGCTGGACTGGGCTCAGGGCCATCCCGGGGGCATCTACGGCTCCTCACCCCTGTACCGCTCCCTGTGCCCACCCACCCTGATGAGCCAACTCCAGCTGGAGCGAAGGCTCGGGGCACACGGGTGGGTCGGCTGTCCCCACGGATGGCCGGAAGCTGTCAGGAAAGTCAGGAGGGGACCTCACGTAACCTCAATGTCTCATCTACCTTCTATTTTACAGATTAAACAAATGGAAATAGAAGAGGGTCGGTTAAAACACGAGGTTCAGGATGCGAGGGACCAAAACGAGCTACTGGAGTTCCGGATCCTGGAACTTGAGGTGCGCCGTTGGCGTGGGCACTGGGTGCGTGGGGCAGAGCTGCTGTGACGGAGGGAGGCGCTTGGCCTTCCTGACCTGGGCCCTTGCTCACGACCCCAAGGGGGTGGGTGGAAAGGAGGCACCTCTCTGAAAAAGGGCCATGGAAGAAACCCCAGAATGAGCGAGATGTGAGTGTCCGCTTCCAGACCCATTGGGCTGCACGATGATGGCTGTGCCCCTGTGGGGCTGTGATGGTGGCCGTGGCACTGAGCGGGGACCACACCCCCGACCATGGTGGCCAGCTAGTGGACGCTTGCTCCTTGCTCATTTAAGCGGCCAAGTGTGGGTAGCTGGGGGCCACACAATGACCAGGTGCCCTTCTGGCTGTCCTGGGCCCCTGTCCTCCTCTGTGACCTTGGCCTCCTGCAGAGGAGGAAGCGGGAGCCAGGCTCCCTCAGGGAAGCGTCCAGCCATACATACACGGACGGCCGTGCAGCTGCCATCACCTTCCACTGCACTCCTGGCCAGGAGGGCGTCTCTGAAGCCAGAGGGCAGCTGGGGGTTATGGTCCACCTGTGAGGATGTGCCCGGGGCTGGCATCTGCCCTGCTGGCTGTCCACATGACTCTGGGGCTGCCTCCTTAGTCCCAGCCACCTTCAGGACCCCCGGGGACGAGGAGGTCATGAACCTTGTGGCGGGAGGGTGTGTGTGCCTGTGTGTGCACACATGACCACCGCTTGGCCTCCGGGGCTCCTGCATGTGGCCTTGGGTCGGGGACAGCACCGCCAGCCACTGTCCTCAGAGCAACCAACCAGTTGCCCCGGTCAGCCCGCGGAGGAGGACACAACTCCCTGAGCCTCCTGAGGGCCCGAGAATTCACGGCGGACCAGCAGGTCAGCAGCAGGGGTGGGGATGGAGGAGCCGGGCCTGCCAGGCTGGGGGTCCCCGCTGCCGCCAGTGTCTGCGCAGAGGCCCTCTCTGTCCCCGGGCTTGTTTCCCAAATGCCCACCACATTCGCTGGCCTCTGCACCTCCGCCCTGTCCCTGGGTGGCCCCCAGCTCAGCCCACATGCCCAGCCGCCTGCTCTCTGTCCTAGGAGAGGGAGCGGAAGTCCCCAGCCATCAACTTCCACCACACCCCCTTCGCAGAGGGGAAGAGCCCCCTCCAAGCCTACTGCGAAGCTGAAGGCGTGACGGTAAACCCCGCCCCCTCCCACCCCTGCACTATGTGCCACAGCCCCCACCCCACCCCACAACCCCTCCTCTCCAAGCCCCCTTGCCGCGGGCACTCACCTCCTAGTGTCCCTCTCTGCCTCAGGACATCCTGGTCTCGGAGCTGATGAAGCGGCTGGACATCCTGGGGGATAACGCCGTAAGTGTATGTCGCTCTACTGACTTGTGCATGCCTCCTCGCGCAGTCCCCACCCCGTCAGCCCCCCAGCGTCCAAGGACCCCCGTGAGCCCCGCTGCCGGTCTGCCACGGCTGCCCTGTCTGCCTGCACCCTCCCCGAGGCCACAGCTGCTTGGGGCAGCCCCTAGAATTTGGGAGGAGTCCTGCCCCATTCGCATGTTCCTGCACCCGTCTGGGTGGTGACTCACCCAGAAGCACAGGGTTCGGGGCCTCTGCTCGGCCAGGATGGGGAGCCCTCTGCTGCGCACACCCGGGTCCGCCGGCCACGATGCTCCTGGCCGTATGTTCTCAGTTTCTGGAATGCTGATCGGTCTTTAAGCCTTTCCACACCCTGGTGGGGGTGGGGGCGGGGTCCTTCCAGTGCCTTAGATATCCCAGGCTCTTAGCGGTTCCCACGTCCTTGGTTTTTGGGGAAGGGCAGAGACCATAAATAATCTGCAAATCTCATTTAGGGCACCATTCCAATTTCTTGAGCAAACTCTCAAAGAATACTGATTACTTCGTGACTGTGCTGCTTCCTCCTCCATCCGTCCCTTCCTCCCTCCCCGCTTTACCCTCCAACGTCATCCCTCCATCCATCCATCCATCCATCCATCCATCCTTCATCCTTTGTCCATCCATCCTTCATCTTCCATTCTCCCTCATCTATCCATCCACCCTCCGTCCATCTCCCATCTGTCCCTCCATGCACTCGTCCTCCATCCATCCATCCCTCATCCTCTACGCACACTCCATTGTCCATCTCTCCTCTCTCCTTTGTCCTTCCATCCTCCGTCCATCCTCCCATTCCTCACCCTCCATCCACACTCTATCCTCCATCCCCCCCCCCCTCCCACCCGTCTTCCATCTGCCCTTTGTCCATCATCTTGTACTTGTTGAGGCCCTGCCCAATGAGCAGCTCAACTGTGCTAGAAGCAGCCCCACTGCACCACCCAGAACTTCTTTTTCTCCAAGGTGTACTAATAAGCAGAGGCTACAGCAGAGTCCCTGTTGACAGGGACACTTCTCTCCTTGCCCACACTTTCCAGAGGGTGGGGGAAGGCTCCGCTGATGGTATCCACCCCTCCCCCAGACCCCCGCTCCATCTGGGCTGTAGGCTGTAGAGGCATCAGCCAATAGCCAGGATGGGGTCCCGCCCTGAGTTTTCAGGCCCCGTCGCAGGGACCATACTGGTTAACCTTCTGATTCACAGCTGGAGAAGCTGAGGCCCAAGAGGACACCTGCCCAGGGTCCTACAGCAGATGTAGGAAGAGCCTCGCTCTGTCCAGTTCAGTTCAGGGCCCCTCCCCAGCCTTGTAGCTCCCTACTCAAGAGCTCCAATGGGCTCTGATGGAGCCATCAAGGGGCCTCAGAGCATGGAGACAGAGGCTTTCGGGGACTGGAGGACACGCCTTCAGGTTTTACGCTCAGGGGACCCTGGGGAAAGCTTGGCACTTCCTACTGATGGGTCTGGAGGGTGTCCCTATCCCTTCAGTGGTCACAGGGGGCATATGAGTGTGCTTCGCAAGCACCCCATGCCCAGGGACTGTGCCCCGTGGAGCCTGAGCCCGGAAGTTCATTCCTGGAGCTTGCCCCGCCTGGCTCATGAGGAAGGCAACAAAGATAGCCCGGCCCCTGCTGCCTTCACAGCCAGTTCTGAGGCTGCCGTGCACAGCCTGCCCCAGAGCAGCCCGCGGCCTCCAAACTGGCTGCGGGGGTGCCAGAACCCCAGACCTCGTGTGCTCGGGAGGCAGGGCCCTTGGAGTTGAGCAGAGGCTGGCGGGGCAGAGCGGACCCCCATCCTCCCTGGCAGAGCACCCCTCCCCGCAGCTGTACCTGGGCTGCAGAGGGATGGGTCCCCGGGGGAAGGCAGAGCAGACGGCATCTGCCTAGGCCGGGGCCTCGGGACATCATCACCTCCTGGCCAGGCTGCTCACCCAATGGTGAGCCCCCGAGCCAAGTGTAGCCATGTTCTAGTAGGTTCTCCCTGAAGCCACTTGCTCAGCCCTCCCTGGTCCCTGTCTGCGTGGGGGAGGGAGCGCACTGGTCCCTGTCGGGCTCCCCAAGAAGCAGGCGGTGTGAGGAGCGCCTGGCCAGCCCAGCTCCGGGCTGAGTGTGGGTGCACTGTGCCCCAAGGGCAGAGCTTGCCTCTGTGCCTACAGCGTTTGGTCACCGTCCCTGCCTTGGCTGACTGCTACAGGGCTAGGGGACAGTGAGAGACCCCTGCCCTTGGGGGCCAAAGTTCACAGCCCAGACGGAGGGCTTTCTGAGCAGACAGGTTCTGGGCTCTAGGGTGGTGTCCCCAGCTCTGTGATCCAGCAGACTCTGCCTCCTCTGGTCTCTGATTCCCATGCTCCCCCCCCCCCCAAGTTGGGCCCTGCGGCGGGGACAGCCTGGCTGCCACCCCGCTGCTGACGCAGGCGGTGGTCATGGTCTGAGTGAGTGAAGGGCTTGTAGCCTCCAAGGATGCTCATTGGTCCCAAGGCCAGACTCGGCCAGAGACCACCCAGGTGGGCCCCTGGAAGAGGTATGAACACACCATGCAGAGAAGAGACAGAGACCCCAGGGATGGAGCCATCACTGCACACTCCTAAGCGAGTTTTAGCCATTAACACAGCCTGCGTATGTGGAGAGCCGGCTTTCAACCAAGGTGTGGACCAGGGACAGTGGGTGTGTGTATATCGCCACTTCCCTGCACTCCCCTCGCCCTCAGTGGGCCACCTACAGGGTCCTGGTCACCAGTCCTGGGGCGACAGGTGGGGGCAGAACAGAGAGAGCACATCAGAGTCAAGTCAGGGTCAATGGGGTAGAGAGTAAAGGGCATTCAGGACCCCAGGAGGCTATTTCACTCAGAGTGACCTAACCTGTGGCCCCAGCCCCCTGCGCCTCTCCATCAGGTTCACTTCATGCCCCCCCACGCACCCTCCCTGCCTGGCCCCCCCCCCAGTTCCCCCCCCCGCCAGGCACCCCATGCACCCCTCACCAGTACCCCTGTGCACCCCACCAGGCCCCCCCGCCCTCAGTATTTCAGTCTACTGCCTCGGCAAGCCCCACCCCTGACTGTCCCCATGTCTGCTTTGGTGCAGAATCTGACCAATGAGGAGCAAGTGGTCGTCATACAAGCTAGGACCGTCCTGACCTTGGCTGAAAAGGTAACAGCATCTGTGTGGCCGCTCTTGGGACAGGGCCGGGGCAGCTGGGAGAGGGGGCAGTCCCCGGAGGAGGGACTCCTGGGCTGTGCGGGGGAGAATCAATGAATCCTGTTGGCCTCGGGAGGTCCCGCACATGCAGGGGTCAGACCCACCATCCTCTCTGCGGGTAACAGATCAGTCAGACTTCGTCTCAAGGCCCACTCTGCCTCAGTTTCTCCCTCTAAAGGTCAGGCAGTGGAGTGGGTCTATATACCACTGGCTTTCTGTTCACCCCACCAGAACCCTCCCCAGGGGGTGCCTAGCCGACCTGGGCTCCTTACCTGCAGCCAGTCCCTGACCCCCAGCCCCCCGCCAGAGCCTGCCTGGGAGGCCTGCTGTCAGCAACTAGTCCTGGGGCCCCCAGCGGGAAGGGGAGAGGGAGTCCCGGCAAGCAGGGGTGCAGGGCATGGGATTGAGGGAAGACCTCTGCTGGCTGAGCGCTCTGTCCCCTGTCCCCACCGAGCCCCTGCTCACACCCCTTCTCTCCCTGGGGAGTGAGGGACAGACCTCCTGGACAGCACGTGGGGGTGTCTGGACGCTGGGCACCCAGAGCTCGCCATGCCAACCCAGCCCCCACTCCCAGGCTGCCCGTGGCACCTGGGGGACGGTGGGATGGCTTTGGTGCCTGCGTGGCCACCTGCAAGGTCACCATCTCCTGCTCTTCCGGTTTGTGTCCAGTGGCTCCAGCAGATTGAGGAGACGGAGTCGGCCCTGCACCAGAAGATGGTTGACCTAGAGAGTGAGAAGGTCGGTGGGTGTCTTGCCTCGTGTGTGCAGCACGGCGACAGCAGGTGGATGCCCGGGGCTGAGACGCAGGCCCCTTGTGTTTCAGGAGCTGTTCAGCAAGCAGAAGGGCTACCTGGACGAGGAGCTGGACTATAGGAAGCAGAGCTTGGACCAGGCTCACAAGGTGAGGGAGGCGCACCCGCCGCTTTGGTGTGGGGCGGGGGGCTGCAGAGTCCCGGCAGAAGTGGGGGAAGCGCTCCCGCTGGCTGCTGTCTCTCAGGGCCTGGGTCCAGCGTGACCGCCGTGGTGTCAGCCTCTGCGCTCCTCCCTGATTGCCTCCCTGAGGCCCAGGGAAGCCTGAGCGCTCCCGCAGCAAACACTTCGCCCGTCATGTGGAGCTCACAGGGATCTTTAAAACGAGTTGAGAAATAGGATTCATGGACACATAACATGTTTATAAATTAATCGAACATGGTTGACTGTTCGTAAGAAGCGTTCTCTGGGACTTCCTGTGTGTGTGTCCCTGCCACTCCGAGGAACGTACGTGCCTGTCTGCACGCCTGCCTGGCCCGTGGGAAACACTCGCCCCGCTGATAAACTTGTCCCAACTTGGGGTTAGCACAGAGATCTGGGAGTCCTCGTAGACACACCTGCGCCATGGGACGCAGTCCTCACTGACACGGGTTTGACAACGAGAAGTCCCATTAGCGCTTCAGGCTGCCTTTGTTTCAAGAGGGTGAACTGAGACCTGGCACCACATCCTTGCTGCTCTGATTAGTCTGGCCAAGGGGCACCATGGGGGGCTTCCTGGAGGAGGGACGCCCACGCTTCTTCCCAGTGGTCAGTTACACCCCGCGTGCGTGCTGCCTCCCAGCATGTGCTTCCCGGCCTACCTTGTGTCCCTCTGGACAGCCAGTCCTTGAGGTCAGGGCATGTCTGGCACCAGCTCAGGGAAAACTTCCAGGGGCCCTCGTGAGGCGAGGGGCCTGGAATAGACTGTGCAGTGAGAGGGACGCCTGAGGCCAGGGATGTCCCTTGTGGTAAGTAGAGGTATGAGCGCCCACCTTCTGGAGTGTTAGCAGAGTGAGGTCACTGTGTGGAGAGCGCGTGGGTCACCAGCAAGTCCTACCCAGCCGGGAAGCTGATGGTGTGATGTCTCCATTAACCCCATCAGGCCCATGCAGGTGCCGGTGCTGGTGCTGGCGGCTCACTCACCAGCCAGTGGCAGTGGGACACCTGTGGGACACCTGCAGGCATGGCCACAGAGAAAGTGGTGGAGGGCAGTGGCCTCAGAGAGCCAAATGGGCACTGATGGACCTTCCCAGAAATACGGGCCACCATCCCTGTTTCCAGTCCACGGTGCTGGGTGGGAAGGATACTAGGGAGCAGCCAGACACCCGTCCCCACCACTGCTCCCTGTGCTCCAGTCCTGCAACCCAGACTCAGGCATGGAGGAGGCATCTCACCCCTGGGCCCTGGGCATTCCTCAGGGCACAGCTCAGGAATATGTGCATCGGTGCCGGAAAGACAGGCCAGTGTGGGGGGCATCAGAGTGGGCTGTATGTCTCACATGTGCGCACACAGACACACGTGCACACCCACACATGCACGTGCGCACATGTACACACACGCATGCACACCCACACACGCGCACGTGCACCCCAGAGAGTGGGGTGCCCTCACGGGGCTGCAGGGCTGCCGACACCTGCCCGGGCTTCACCTCCTCCCTGCTCCTTGGACACAAGGTTGTGGCAGGGGTTTTGAAGGGGAAGTGCAGGTCCCACACATGGCGGCGACTCTCAGGGAGCTGCTGGCTCCTGCAGGGGCCCTCGGGTGGCGCTCTGCGGGGGGAGGCCGCTGCCCCTCTCTCATTTTCCGCTTTGTGTGAAGCCTTTGTGGTGGCAGCACTAAGCACCCCCACCTGCACGATATTTGCTTGTAAATGCCTGAGCACCTCCCAGCCGCCTGAGCTCTTCGGCTGTCCTGTCCGGAGGCACCGACCTGGAGTGTGAGCTGGTGGTGACAGCTGGGGACAGTTTACTTTGCAGCTGTCCAGACCAATAAAATGTGAGGCTCCAAGGGCTTTTTTTCATTCCCTAAAACGTCCACGAAACCTGAAAGCACTTTTCATAATCGTTTTGCCTGAGGAAAAGACCCTTCACTTCTGAAGAGGTTACATTTTTTGATGGGAGGTTGGGTTTCTGTAGCGTAGGAATTTGGTTTTTTCAAAGATTGTTCAGGAAAATCTCCAGAGGAAAAAGCTTTACAAGTGTTCCGGATCCGACTGGTAAATCCCTAGGAATTTATACCAAGGTGTGCATTTAGTCCTCTGAGCTGCGGCAAACGGGTCCTTCTGCATTGCTTCACGGTGGTTTCTCTTTGAGAGGGCAGGGAGGTGAGCCCCATGCCCCACGCAACTCTCTCCTTGTCCCCGGGGCCCCCCAGTGGCTGTCCGGCCCACACACCCGCGGCCCCTGCTTGGCCTCCCCCATCAGCCTCAGCTTCAGCCCCGGCCTGGGAGCCCCAGGGTCTGGCCCCCACTCAGCCGGTCAGCTTCTCTGCTTCCCTCGGGTGTTCTCGCGGCAGAAGATCTTTGGGACTACGGGTCCTTCCCCAGAGGTCTGCAGTGGGCGCTGTGGTCCCTAGCTGTGGGGAAGCACATGTTTGGGGACCAGCAGCATGAGGCATGACGGGCTCTCTGCGTCTGAGCCCTCAGGGGCAGGGTGAGGCCTGGACTCCAGAGCCCCCTGCAGGGTCTGGACTCCAGCTGTCCCCAGCAGGACCCCATGCACATTGTCCGAGCCCACTTGTCTCCCGACCTGGGGCCAATAAGAACAGTTGCCTTGGGGAAGGGGAGGGCACTGGACAGCTCTGCAGGGCTGGGGTCCTCTCCCAGGCTGCGCAGGGCACACCAGGCCCAGGGGTACAAGTTCTTGGGATTTGGAGAGTGGAGGTGGTAACATGGGCACACAGGGCCCTGCGGCCAGTGAGGGTGAGGCCGTGTCCAAGGCAGTGAGGAGCAGCCGAGAGGAAGGGCCATACTCCCAGAGCCCAGAGGCTGGTCTCAAATGCAGTGTGGCAGGATGCGCTCCCTCTGAGGCCGCAGGGGGGGGTCCTTCATGCCTCCTCTGGCTCCTAGGGGCTCCAGGTGTGCCCAGCCTTTGTCTCTTCACGTGGCTTCTCCCCCATGTCTTTTGTGACTGCGTCCAAGTCCCCTCTCCTTGTAAGGACACGAGCCATTGAATCATTGAATGCCCCCCCCCATCCAGCATGATTCCACGCTAACGTGAAGACAGCAGCAGACACCCTAGTTCTACATATTGAGGCCGCATTCATGAGATCCAGGGGTCAGGACCTGAATGTATCGTCTTGGGGACATGATTGACCCACCATATGTGGCATGGAGGACCACAGACAGACCCCTGTGAGCACTGCCGTTCTTCCTTCTGTGGGGCTCATAAATCCAGGCTTTGAGGAAGGCCGTGAACAGGGGAAGACGCCTTCCCTCTGCTGCCCATTCCTCCGGCCCCCTTGGGGCTGTCCCCCTACTCTGGTTTCGAATATCTGCTTACCAGCTTTCCAGATTAGTGTGAGCTAAGACTCTACCTCCAAAGTTTCGGTGCACGTGTCAAAGCCTGTGTAGAAGTGAACGCTCTCGTGGTAATTACTCCTGGGCTGGGTGTCCACTCCGCAGGTCGTGTAAGCCGGCCGAGGAGGAAACAGCCCCCGCTGTGGGGTGGCGTGGAGGCGCTGGCACCCCCAGGAATCACGGGGCTCCCTTTGGCCAGCAGGCCAGACTGACGTGTCCCCTCCCACCCTAGCACATCCTGGAGTTGGAAGCCATGCTGTACGACGCCCTGCAGCAGGAGGCCGGGGCCAAGGTGGCCGAGATCCTGTCGGAGGAGGAGCATGAGAAGCTCAAGGCGGCCGTGGAGCAGTGGAAGCGGCAGGTGATGAGCGAGCTGCGGGAGCGCGATGCCCAGATCCTGCGGGAGCGAATGGAGCTGCTGCAGCTGGCCCAGCAGGTGCGCGGGGGCGGGGCCGGCGGGGCGGGGCCGGCGGGGGCGGGGCCCGGGAGGGGCTGGGAGCTTCGTGGGCGGAGTCCCACGGCCACGCCCCTGGGCCAGCCCCCGCTCCAGTGGCCATGCCCTCCCACGACAGGCCCATGAGCCGCTCTGCCTGCCCGGTCAGACCAGCCTCTGGCCGGCACGTCCCCTCTCTGGGGACCGCTGGCTGCGAGGTTTCTAAAGTGCCTCCTCCTTCGACGCTAAGGGCATGACTAAAGCGTGGTCTGGGAACCGCCTCGTGGGCGGGAGCTGACCGCGGCCTTCTTTTGGACTTCAGGCTAATCCAGCTGGTCCCCTTCTAACAGCAAGTGAGGGGCCCTGGCGCACTGGACAGCCTCTGCTCCCCCGTGTGCGCCCGTGGGGCCTGGAAAAGCCTTCACAGATGTGTTCCGTGTTCAGAGCACCCCAGATACATGGCCCCACTTGCAAAGTCATATAAGCTAGTGACCCCGGCGATACTGTGAATGTTAGGGTAGCGTCTGACCAGAGCACCAGTCCACTGCCGGAGCACTCGCCGCGAGACTCAGGTGGTCAGTGTGGGGACCGTACCTGGGGGCCCGTCCTTGCCATCAGACAGGCTGCTTCCAGGGTCCAGGCATCCAGGTCCAGTGAGGACGCATGAATTTGCATCTTGTGGGCCTGGTCTACCAACGGGAACACTAGGGGCGTCACCTTCGCAAGGAGGTTCCTCCTGGGATGGCTTCCTGACCTTGTGGTGGCTTCATGCCGCTGGTGACATCTGGGAAGGGTGTGAATCGGTTTCTGGGGTGTCCAGCATATTGTTTCTGATCTGAAGTTGTAGGGGTGGGAGGAGCAGAGCAGCTGACTGCAGAAAGCTATGTCCATCAGGGGAACCGAGGTGAGCCACGCCGCTGCCCTGCTCTGCCACGGCTGCCGGCGGTGTGCAGCCTCGGACAGAGGACGGTGCCGGCTGGCTGCGGCTCTGCAGCTTGTCCACCATGTAAACGGACGAACGCCTTGATTTCCCAAATACTCTGATGAGTGAAGATTTTCCTCCTTTACCATTGCAGAGAATTAAAGAGTTAGAAGAAAGAATAGAAGGTCAGAAGAGGCAAATAAAGGAGCTGGAGGAAAAGGTAACATGCATGTGTGTTCGGGGTCTGTTTTGTGCACGGGGCAGGGTTGTGCCGGTTTGCATGCTCCCAGCCGTGGGGGGATGGTGAGCAGGAAGCCGAGCTGCCTCACAGGGGCTGCGTCTCTCCCAAACTCAGTTTCCCCAGCTGCAGCAGTGGGAACTGGGGCCCGCGACCTAGGGTCCTTGTAGGGCTGGTGGTCGTGCCAACCTGTGGGATTCCTCCACGTTCATCAAGCAGTTGGTCTAAAAGTTCCTGAAATGCCGGCTTCTCTTCTTGAAAGCAGGTCATCTGTCCAACACCAGTCTCTGGTTTCTGGCCCTTAATGCACCTGCTTTGGAGTTTAGGACACTCAGGGGCTGGCGTACAGGGAGTTGGGGGCCTGGGGCAGACCAGCTGGCTCTTTTCCCGGACCCCCAGCCCTGTCAGGCGTGGAGTCGTGGGTGCTCTGTCCGCTCAGCCCAATTCCATGCTCCCCAAATCGAGGTGCCTGGAATGTGCCCAGAGGGAACCCTGCCTCTTTCCATGGTGTTTGCTTAGTTTAGGGGCCGTTCTTTCTCTGTGACTTAGGGTTGTTTTCATATCTCCGTGATCACACTGATGTTTGCTTAGGATCTCACCAAATGACCGGCTCTGCACTAGGCACTGAGCAAAGTGGCCCATGGAGCCACTGCCCTGCCTTGTCTCTCCTGGAAAGAGCAGGAGGCCACTGCTTGCACGGGTGCTCTGTGAGCTGCACGGCCCAAGGAGGAGGCCACAGAGGCCCCGTGACCACAGGGGAGACTGGCCCCTTACAGAGGCCGCCCAGCACACCCCACCCACCCCTGCTACCCAGGGACAACACCTGCCCCTTCCCTGGGCCCTTTACTGTCATCTGCCTGGCAGTTGTCATGGTGACTGTGTAACCT